>NC_086455.1:102228773-102557033 GCF_028390025.1 Pseudophryne corroboree | reverse complement strand
AGATTGAACAATTAATCAAATACCACTATAGTTCTCTATGACAATAGAGGTGTGTGGATAATACATTTGCGGGCTCTCAAAAATACCCACTTTGGGAATAATTTTATACCCAATTACTTGGGAGTAATTCTATACCCAATTAAATTGCAGGGCATGATTTCACTGCTGCAAAAAATTTTTTTGTTGATTACATACAATCTCAGATATTTTAAATGCACTTAATAAAAGTTATATTTTATTGATAACAGCATTTTTCCTGTACAGGTTAATAACATTAAGAGTGCCCCAAAAAAAGAGTCTTCTTTTCTTTCCCTAAATACCATATTATTTCTGACTCTGGGGAGCACCACCAACCAATAAAATTAACCCTAAAAGACATTCTCTTTTTTGAATAATATGATAGTTGGTTATTCTGTTTGAACTTAAGTCAGTCTCCTGTTGAAACTTACCTCCTCTCTTAGGAGGATTTCTTTAGAGACAGGAGCGATCTAGTGCGGTTGTCTCGCCACCCTCTACCCTTTGATTATATTTACTAGCACATTGCTAGTTTCTGAGACCCAGCACAGATCTTACTTAATCTCTTACAATCTTGATATATACATAATTATCTTTGTTTGATTATACCTGTCCAGGGATGATGATTTGTTAACACAATTACTGAGATTGTTCTTTTAAATTGAACAATTTATGTACACCACTTAATTTATTTTTGACATTATGACTTGCTTTAGTCTAAAGAATGAATTGACCGTGAGACGTAAGACTAAGGAAAACATTAATTTAATTTTCCCAAATTAAATAGAACAAGTGACAAGTAATATCAAATGGGAAGAGGATTTTCGTAAATTAAAGTATACACTACAAAAACAAATACGAGTTGGATGGGATATAACTACACTTGAGAATTACCAAAAACAACGGATCTATCCGAGAGGCCTACGGCCCAAGGTGTTCCCAGCATTTCCCTTAGCAACCGAAACACTCCAGAATGAATGGGAAGCTTGTCTGCTTAAATGTTCACATGAGCTTATGAACATTCTTTTGAAACACGACAATCTATTACTAAATGAGTGTGAAAAGGAAATAGAATCTCTGGGTAAAACCCTGGAACAATGGGAAACGGATGTTCAGTTTCAAAAAACTTTCGAACAGAATAAAATTGATCTTGAAAAATATGAACAAACTATTATTGACCGCAAAAGGGGTAAATTCCTTAGAGATAAAAAAGACTTTGCCACGGGACAAGTCTTTGTGTGGAAAAATACACAAAGAAGAGAATACAATAAGGGTACACAGGAAACTTACGGATATTCATCGTCAGAAGCCGACTCATCTGGAGAAGATACCAATGATACACAATTTTTCAATAGACAAAGAGATTCCAATACAAAAAATAGGTTTTTTTTAGAGAATCAAAAGGGTGTCAAGGGTGGACATCAGGAAACAAGAGGAAGACAAAGCGGTCCTCGAAGAAGAGGAAGAGCAAGATGGGGCTCCCCGTCACCCAACAGATATCCAATTCGGGCACGGAAGGGCCTGTGATGGATAGTCTCAAGATAATCAATCTGTCTGATCATGAGTTGACAGCATTAGAGGAGAACGTTCTTAGTAGAAGTCTGTCTTTCTCACCAACTGTTAATTTTGATCGCTTTTCATTAGAAAAAGATCTTAAACTTTTTGAACGTAAACTTCTTTTGAAAAAGTTCTTTATAACTAGAAAGGATGATCCCGATATAACAGCTGATGAAGAACTCACGGAACAGGAATCTACAGCACTGGCTGCCCTAGAGGAACTGAATGAGGAATCGGAGGATGTGACATCTACACATTCAAGTAGAAGTAAACCTACCTGTAGGAAGAAATCGACATTTTTTCCACCAGAGGCTATCTGTCCAGAGATTAAGGTTTTTACCAACTTAGTATCCAAGGAACTTGATACTTTATATACAAATCGACATCTATATAAAACAGATAAAAATCTTAGTAGAGAAGAATGGGAGTGTCTAAAGAACATCAAGAGTTGGAAGGATGTAACCATTAAACCATCAGATAAGGGTGGTAATGTGGTGATTTGGCCTAAAGAGCAATATATGAAAGAGGCCTATAAACAACTCTATGACAATAACTGCTATAAACATCTACTACTTAATCCTATGGACTATATAAAAAGTAAATACAAAAGGATTCTGGAAGACTCTCGTGCAAATGGAACTATATCCAAACACGAATATGAGTATCTTTGGACTGAAAATCCCACAACCCCTACATTATACCTATTGCCGAAGGTACACAAGGATCCCAGAATGCCTCCTGGGAGACCAATAGTCTCTGGAATAAACAGTATATCTGAGAAGGCAAGTCGATTCCTTGATTTACATTTAAGAGATCTGGTGATAGGTCTACCCTCCTATATACAGGATACAAGAGATATCCTTAGAAAGATACATGACATCAATCTGGGAGAAGGCTACTTATTGGTAGGCCTGGATGTCGAGGCTTTGTATACGAGTATCGATCACAATGCAGGTATTTCTGCAGTGAAGTATTTTCTAAATATGAGTGAGTTTGGTGATTTTCAGGAATTTCTCTTAGAACTATTACATTTTGTTCTGAATCATAACTTTTTTACTTTTGATGACAAATTTTTCCTACAGGTAAGAGGGACAGCAATGGGCGCGGCATGTGCGCCAACCTACGCTAACCTATATTTAGGTTGGTGGGAAAAAGAGATGGTGTTTAGTGGCGATAATGAACAATTTACGAAACATGTGATCATGTGGTATCGCTATATCGATGACATTTTCATAATTTGGGATGCAGGACAAGAACTCCTGCTTCAGTTTATTGAGAAACTCAATTGTAATAGTCTAAACCTGAGATTGACTTATGAAATAAGCGATACTGAAATTTCCTTTTTGGATATTAAAATCTATAAGAATAAGCATGATCAGTTAGAAACTAAGCTTTTTCGTAAAACTACAGCCACCAATACGCTACTCCACCAGACGAGCCATCATTTTCCACCTACTGTGGAGAATATACCAAAAGGCGAATTTCTGCGGCTGCGAAGAAATTGCTCTGAAGCCGGTATATTCCAGCAACAGAGTGAAGAACTCACACAGAAGCTTAGAGAGAGGGGATATAGCCATAACTCTATCAAGAGAGCAAAATACTCCCTAAGAAATATAAATAGGGAAACATTAATCTTTGGAAGAAACAACACTGAAGTTAAAAACAAAGAGGAAGTGAGATTCATCAGTAACTTTAACAGCGAATGGAGACTAATTAAGAACAGTCTTCAGAAGTATTGGCATGTTCTCTTGGCCGACCCGGATCTCGCAAAACAACTTGGACCAACTGTAGCTATGAGTTGGCGCAGGGCGCCAAATTTACGAGATCACCTTGTCAGGAGCCACTTTACCCGTACCAAACCTAAAAATCCCACCCTGGTAGGTTCCTTTGCATGTGGATCATGCAAAGCTTGCCAGTTTATGACCAAGAAAAAAGAAATCATGGACAGATACGGCAATAACATCAAAATTAAGGACTATATCAACTGTCGTACAACTGGGGTGGTTTACTGTATCCTATGTGAATGTGGTGCCAAATATGTGGGAATGACCACGAGGATGCTAAAACAACGCATCCTGGAACACATTGGGACAGTAAGGAATGCTGTGTTGGATATGAGTAGGGGAAGACAATTGACTACTGTGGCCAGACATTTTCATTACAAGCATAAGGGCGATCTGAAGACTTTCAAAGCATTTGGCCTAGAAACAGTGCACCTTGGAATCAGGGGGGGAGATCTCACTAGAGAGTTACTTAAATGTGAAAGTCGTTGGACATTCAAACTGGATGCTCTAACTCCGGGCGGACTCAATGAGTATATCAACTACAGCCCCTTTCTGTGATAATACCCACAATAATTATATTATATTATCTGCAATTAACCCTCCTATTCCCCCAAGCCTTAATATTAATATCAATATAAGATACTGTTTGGACTATATGTCCTTCTATCTCCTTTTCCTCTATCCTGCCTCTCTCTCGTTTTTCCCGTTTTTCCTCTTCCCTCTTCTCCGCACAAACTCACTGCCTATGAAGTCCCGCCTCCACTCACACCCAGTCCCTCTATCTGCCTTTGGGCATGTGGGCGTATACCCGTGTATGTATATGTGCGTGTACACATACAAATAGGGATACATACAGTTGTGGGGGTGTGTGCGCGCACGTACATATATAGGGGTCCAATTTTTTATATATTAATGATACGGTCAAAAATAGCAATTGAAGATACCCTCTAAGTAGAAATAATAATTAGTTATTCTACATGTGGACTTTTGAAAAATGGATGAATATGTGCACACACATTCACATGTTTATAAAGTTATGCTTATATAGTTTTTTCTCTGGGACAAGATCTTTGTAGAAAGTATATATATATATATATATATATATATATTTATATATATTTTTTGTATATATATATTTTTTATATATTTGTATTTTTGTAATTAGTTTATTGGTGTGATCCTTTGGAGATAATATATATAAAAAAACTTTTTAAAGGTCGTCGTTTCAGATAGCTTTTCCTTAGTGGGTTACGTATCTGTCAATCAAAATCTTTGTGATTACAGACCATTAAGGATCTGCTATATAAGGTCAATGGTAGTGGTGTGCTGTGGATGCTGCATGTGACAGGATGTGAACAAGCTTACGAGTGAAACGCGTTATCCATTCCACAGCTGATTTGGAGCTGATGCCGCTGCCAGTGGGAGGCTCATGAGCCCGCACGCCCGCAATACGGGCTTTCTATTACTCACTCAATCTGTTTATTTCTTGGATTAAGGCACACAATACTCGGCCAACTCTCATTCCTGCATTGTGCTGCGGCTCCCTGCAATGTCCCTGGACACCAGGCAGCCGCATGCACTCTAACGGGAACAGCAGAACGGCTCCTTTCTTTCTTCCTAACCAGTGAATACCCGGCCACTCTCTCATCTTCCTTCCGCTGATTACCATAGGCGCAGGCTAATTAAGATGGAATGACAGCAGAAGTTGCAGGATATATTCACTGGTTTCTTTTTCCCTTCTCGTATTTGGGAAATTTTCAAACACATATATACTTGCTACCTTAATTGTATAGTTTAACCACATGATGCATTATATGATGTAAATTGTCACCTCTATATTTAATGTGTGTTTTCTGTGATTATGTACAATTGAGGAAATGTAACCGACACACTGTGGTTATTTTGAAATGTGAAAGGTTGCCTCCTTTAAATGCTATTAACGATCCGTACAGGTTCCCACACTTACCTTGGTTTAGTCTGATTATTGTATCCCATGTGCTTATTTGTGAGTACAAAGGCTTCAATCACATATGATTCAGATGAGAAGACTAACCCTTATATTGAGGCTTTTTGATATGAGAAATCTGTAATGCATAGATGTGATTGAGCAATAATACCGGCGGGTGCAGTAACAGGGGCGTGCTACTTCCCTTTATAGAGCACATAATTGTTTTGCTCTTTTCTCAGCCTGGTGCTGTAACATAATTTATGTGATTTCTGTACAAAATTGTCAAACATGTGTTTGGGTTGTAAACACCAAAAGAAGGGTGAACATTTGGGTCAATCTGCTGACAGTTTTATAATCCTGCAGATATGTGGGAATAACTCACGGGTAATTGTATCAATAAAGACACAGTAATTTCTAAACACAATCTTGCTGTCTCCGTAGACTGATGATACAATAACTATCCACTCCGTGGCTCACGGTTGGTCTCTGTGCAGGCTTGATTTCGACACACAGAACAGGCTGCAGGTACAACAGTTTATGTCAGAAACACTTGGTGCTTTACCTCATAAGAATGTGACTGTAATTCAATATAGGACTTTGCGTATACAAAATTGAAACACACCCGCATTATGTGTCGCTGATTGAGGTATACTTTAAGATTCCCCAATACGTGAATATTATAGAGAATGAGGTGATCATCACAGAGGAAGAAACCCTACAGTAGTGCTTTATGCATTTTGATACTTAGGTTTATTATGGCAAGTTGTCCTGTATTAATTAGTGCCGTTTAAGAATTGCAGATTGAACAATTAATCAAATACCACTATAGTTCTCTATGACAATAGAGGTGTGTGGATAATACATTTGCGGGCTCTCAAAAATACCCACTTTGGGAATAATTTTATACCCAATTACTTGGGAGTAATTCTATACCCAATTAAATTGCAGGGCATGATTTCACTGCTGCAAAAAAACTTTTGTTGATTACATACAATCTCAGATATTTTAAATACACTTAATAAAAGTTATATTTTATTGATAACAGCATTTTTCCTGTACAGGTTTAATAACATTAAGAGTGCCCCAAAAAAAGAGTCTTCTTTTCTTTCCCTAAATACCATATTATTTCTGACTCTGGGGAGCACCACCAACCAATAAAATTAACCCTAAAAGACATTCTCTTTTTTGAATAATATGATAGTTGGTTATTCTGTTTGAACTTAAGTCAGTCTCCTGTTGAAACTTACCTCCTCTCTTAGGAGGATTTCTTTAGAGACAGGAGCGATCTAGTGCGGTTGTCTCGCCACCCTCTACGCTCATGTAAACCGACAAGGCGGCACAAGGAGCAGGGTGGCGATGGTGGAAGCCACCAGAATTCTTTGCTGGGCGGAGAATCACGTAAGCGCACTGTCAGTAGTGTTCATCCTGGGAGTGGACAACTGGGAAGCAGACTTCCTCAGCAGGCACGACCTCCACCCGGGAGAGTGGGGACTTCATCAAGAAGTCTTCACGCAGATTGCAAGTCGGTGGGAACTGCCACAGGTGGACATGATGGCATCCCGCCTCAACAAAATGCTACAGAGGTATTGCGCCAGGTCAAGAGACCCTCAGGCGATAGCTGTGGACGCACTGGTGACACCGTGGGTGTTCCAGTCGGTCTATGTATTTCCTCCTCTTCCTCTCATACCCAAGGTGCTGAGAGTCATAAGAAAAAGAGGAGTGAGAACAATACTCATTGTTCCGGATTGGCCAAGAAGGACTTGGTATCCAGATCTGCAAGAAATGCTCACAGAGGACCCGTGGCCTCTGCCTCTAAGACAGGACTTGTTGCAACAGGGGCCCTGTCTGTTCCAAGACCTACCGTGGCTGCGTTTGACGGCATGGTGGTTGAACGCCGGATCCTAGCAGAAAAAGGCATTCCGGATGAGGTCATTCCTACGCTGATAAAGGCTAGGAAGGACGTGACGGCTCAACATTATCACCGTATATGGCGAAAATAAGTTGCTTGGTGTGAGGCCAGGAATGCCCCTATGGAGGAATTCCAGCTGGGCCGTTTCCTTCACTTCCTACAGTCGGGAGTGACTTTGGGCCTAAAATTGGGTTCCATTAAGGTCCAGATTTCAGCCCTATCCATTTTCTTTCAAAAAGAACTGGCTTCTCTACCTGCAGTTCAGACATTTGTAAAGGGAGTGCTGCATATTTAGCCCCCTTTTGTGCCTCCAGTGGCACCTTGGGATCTTAACGTGGTGTTGAGTTTCCTGAAATCACACTGGTTTGAACCACTCAAAACGGTGGAATTGAAATATCTCACGTGGAAGGTGGTCATGCTACTAGCCTTGGCTTCGGCTAGGCGTGTGTCAGAATTGGCGGCTTTGTCACATAAAAGCCCCTATCTGGTTTTCCATGCGGATAGAGCAGAATTGCGGACCCGCCCACAATTTCTGCCGAAAGTGGTTTCATCCTTTCATATAAACCAACCTATTGTGGTGCCTGTGGCTACTACTGACTTGGAGGATTCCGAGTTACTTGATGTGGTCAGGGCTTTGAAGGTTTATGTAGCCAGAACGGCTAGGGTCAGGAAAACAGATTATTTGTTTATCCTGTATGCTTCCAACAAGCTTGGGGCACCTGCTTCAAAGCAAACTATTGCTCGCTGGATCTGTAACACGATTCAGCAGGCTCATTCTGCGGCTGCATTGCCGCTGCCAAAATTAGTTAAGGCCCATTCCACTAGGAAGGTGGGCTCTTCTTGGGCGGCTGCCCGAGGGGTCTCGGCATTACAGCTGTGCCGAGCAGCTACTTGGTCAGGTTCAAACACTTTTGCAAAGTTCTATAAGTTTGATACCCTGGCTGAGGAGGACCTTGTGTTTGCTCAATCGGTGCTGCAGAGTCATCTGCACTCTCCCGCCCGTTTGGGAGCTTTGGTATAATCCCCATGGTCCTTACGGAGTCCCCAGCATCCACTAGGACGTTAGAGAAAATAAGATTTTACTTACCGGTAAATCTATTTCTCGTAGTCCGTAGTGGATGCTGGGCGCCCGTCCCAAGTGCGGACTTCTTCTGCAATGCTTGTATATAGTTATTGCTGCAATAAGGGTTATGTTATAGTTGCATCAGGGTTGTACTGATGCTCTGTTGTTGTTTATACTGTTGACTGGGTAAGTTTATCACAAGTTATACGGTGTGATTGGTGTGGCTGGTATGTATCTTGCCCTGGATTACCAAAATCCTTTCCTTGTACTGTCAGCTCTTCCGGGCAGTTTCTCTAACTGAGGTCTGGAGGAGGGACATAGAGGGAGGAGCCAGAGCACACCAGAATCTAAATTCTTTCTTAAAGTGCCCATGTCTCCTGTGGAGCCCGTATATTCCCCATGGTCCTTACGGAGTCCCCAGCATCCACTACGGACTACGAGAAATAGATTTATTGGTAAGTAAAATCTTATTATTTGTGTATTTTCAGAACCCCCCCAAAAAATATCTATATATGTGTGTGTATATATCTCTGTCTTTCATTTTCTCTCTCTCTCTCTCTCTTTGTGTCGCTCTTTCTCTTTCTCTCTCTCTCTCTCTATATATATATATATATAAAAAATATATATATATATATATATATATGCAGACTTATATGTTTAAACATTTTTTAAAATATATTAATGGTATATATGTGTGTGTGTGTGTGTGTGTGTGTGTGTGTGTGTCTATATAACTATCTAGAGAGATATATACAGATGTGTCCACCTACATCTTTGCTATATCCTGGCATGTATGGCACAGTTTTGCATGCCATAGACTCAGAGATTTAGCCATGCTTTGTGATTTTTTTAAATTTGCTTCTTTAATATGTTATGTTATACATATTCTATTATGGCAAACAAAAATTTTAAAATCTATCCACTCACTACTCATGAAAAAGAGCTTAGCCATGTTTTGCATGTTGTGCCAAATTCAGAAAAAAACAAAGATGTAAGTGGACACATCTGTATAAACATTGTCAAGTTTAGTTCATTTTGCTTTTATCCTACAAACCTACAATGCTATTAATTTAGATGCAGGATTATTTAAAAAAAACTGCGGATAATAAGTGTGTGTGTCCGCGGGTGCGAATATCCGCTGATGCGAACTAAGTAAATACAAACTGTCCTGCACATTAATGTACACATATCAATAAAGTATAGATGACACCATAAGAATACAACCAATCAAATGTCACCACACACTATAAATATATGCCCATGTATGGAAAACGCCATTGGCACCATGCGCGCAGCTGCTTTCACACATAGGGAGCTGTGCATATTGATTGCGGTGATGGACCGCCGCGTAGGCCGCGCAGGGCCCTTTATCCCCAATCGGGTTAAGCGCGAGGCCTGCACGGAGGTCCGCCGCATACTGCCGATGCGGATACAGACACGGCGCAGCATAATTCAGTTGGAGCGGCGGTGGAGTGACCTCCGCCGTCGCCAGCCGGAGCTGTTGGCGGAGCTGCGCCAACAAATAAGCAGACGCCGCTGACGCAGTAAGTTAAACGCATTACAATGTGTAAACATGTGTAAACATGTGTATTAAACTGAGATTAGTAGCAGAAACATTAAATGTAAAGACTGCACATTTTCTCTAAGAAGTGCTACAGTGAGATTATTAGCAGACTGTGTAATTAAACTTTTGTAGCACAAACATACCACACTTAACCAGTTTCCAGATTGTGTGTGGTTAGGGCTTGCAGTACTGACTGGGTAGCAAAGTGCTTGTGAAAAAATGTATTTTGTTGTACTGAGTCGCTACACAGGCTGTAGGCTGAACACATAAATAACTTGCTCTGTGTATTAAAAATGGGACAGAACAATGTAATTTTGAAATGCTGATAGGAATTTATTTGAAATAATCCTAATTTTAACATATATCATTCTAGGGCAAGCACAACGGCAAGCAGCGTCTGGAAGCCAAACTATATCCCCACCAGCCCAATCTCCTTCCCCCCCTCAAGTCCCTGAACCCCCACAAAATGTATCCCCTTCCTTATCCACAACCTCCCCCTCTGCAAACCCCTCCCCCTCTTTTTCCCAAACCCCCTCTCCGCCCCCTCTACCTCTCTGACACAAACCCCCTCTCCACCACCCTCCCCCTCTCTGACACAAACCCTCTCTTCGACCCCCTCCCCCTCTGTGGCCCAACCCACCTCTCTGCCCCCCCTCCCCCTCTGTGGCCCAAACCACCTCTCTGCCCCCCTCCCCCTCTGTGGACCAACCCACCTCTCTGCCCCCCTGCCCCTCTGTGGCACAAACTCCCTCTCCACCCCCCTCCCCCTCTCTGAAACAAACCCCTTCTTCGACCCCCTCCCCCTCTGTGGCCCAACCCACCTCTCTGCCCCCTCCCCCTCTTTGACCCAACCCACCTCTCTGCCCCCCTCCCCCTCTGTGGTCCAACCCACCTCTCTGCCCCCCTCCCCCTCTGTGGTCCAACCAACCTATCTGCCCCCTCCCCCTCTGTGGCCCAACCCACCTCTCCGCCCCCCTGCCCCACTCAATCAGACCCACCCTCTGGAAGCAGCTCCCCCTTCCATCCTCCTTCCCCCATCCAGCCTCCTTCCCCCAGCCAGCCTCCTTCCCCCATTCTGCATCCTTCCCCCATCCAGCCTCCTTCCCCCATCCAGCTAATTTGTTACCTACTTTAAATTCATAATCAAATAAATTCAGTGTTGTACTGGTCCCAATCTTGGCCCAAGGTCAAATGTTTGTCTTCTTCATCATGGTATGGATGTTGCATTTACATTTGTGTGAGGATCATTAGATGTACAGTGTCTACGTCTGCAATGTTTAGGCTCGACATGGTTGCCTGGACAACAGGGTTTATATGTGCTAGCTTATCGGCAAAACAGTTAGACCTGAGTGGAGTTTGGTATGTTTTTGGACTTTTAAACTTGTGCCTGGGTATTCCAATATTTGCACAGTCAACTCGCATGCTTCACTTTGTTTGCCAGGCTTAGGACACAGTGAGTTGGTACACTTCCGCTTACATCGTAACCATTTCCCATTGCAATTGGAGTACATGTGCCGCATGCAGGGAAAAAAAAAAGTCATGTATCCATACATAACATGTTGATCTTGTGACATTTGGAATTAGCACATGTCGATCTACAGATTCTTACGTCCAGCCAAAGCTAAATAGAAAATGACTGTAAAAAACAGGTGTGTTGAACAAATGCGCTGCCTAAACCAATGCAGCCTGATTGAAAAACACAGGAATCCTCATAAAATTCCAAAAGAAGCAAAATAAAACATAAAGTTTTACAAGTGGGCACAAAGGACCTACATAGAAAATGTCCTCAGGGTGAAAGATGTTCCAGAAATACCACAAACTGGGTTCTTAAGTTCTCAAACCACCATATAGTCAGTCAGGTGGTAATTTTCTTTATATAGATATTCCAGAAGTGTCACAGTCAGTGTTCTTAAATTCCCAATCCACCGTATAGTCAGTCAGGTGGTAATTTTCTTTATCTCAATAGAAAAAAGAATAGATGATGGTGCAGATCAAATTTAAAGGGACAATACGTTTTAATAGACACAGGACACTCACAATTTACATAAAAAGGAAAAGCATGTAACCAATCAAATGGTACAGGTTGAGGTGTAGGCTTCTAACATCATCACGTTACCCTCCCAGAATGGTATTGGGACACCACTGGTGGTTCCGGATAACACACCAGTTTGGAGCAGGCTTTGAAGTCAGAAGTCAAACAACATCCACAGCAAGCAGAAAACGCCACCAGCTTAATGCGTTTCGGACAATACTTGTCCTTCCTCAGAAGCTTGGTGGCAAATGAACACTAACACACATATATATCCTTAGCATAATTGCATAATGAAGTCCATGTGTGTGGCGTTCTCCCGCCACACAACAACGCCGAACGGCCGCTCGTGGCCGGAAGTCACGTGACCGGAACCGGAAATGGTCATGCGTTCCAACGTCTTTGCCGGAAGTTCGTCGTGCGTTCCACACTGTAGTACGACGGCGTGAACGTAATACCTTCCGCATTTCAGTGGAACAAAGATCCTCCTGATCCATAACGTCAAGTCCATCTCCATACAATAGTGCATAGGAAAAAACACATGAAAAGGCAATGCATGTGAAATAATCCTCTTATCAATAAGATAAAACTTAGTGAGTTACTTCAATAATTAAAAAAGGGGGGGAGCGGATAAAAATTATAAATAAGAACAATATATAATATGAGTAAAACACAATAAAAATACAATAAGACACAGCAGAATAAAAATCATTAGACAGGCTAGAGGAACCACTTTAGTTCAAAATCCCCATTCAGACCTCCAGGGGAAAGGGTTTTTAAAAGGAAAATCCACTTCATCTCTGCTTTTGCTAAAATGCTTTCAGTATCTTTATTCTTCCATGAAGCGGAGATCCATTGTATGCCCCAGAACGCCTTAATGGCAGTGGGACTAGAATTGTGCATTTTCTTAAAATGTGCAGACACAGTATGACTTTCAAGACCCTTTTTAATATTATAAGAATGCTCTGCCAGTCTTACTTTCAAACTTCTAGTGGTTTTCCCTATGCACACTAGGCCGCATTTACACTCTAAACCGTACACAACGTTTTTTGTATTACAGGTCAAGAATTCTCTAATTGGATATGACTTATCCTTAACGCAAAATTCTTTTATCCTGCTGGGTCCTTTCACTAATCTGCACATAGTGCACAAACCACACCTATGAAAACCAATTGTTCTCATACTGGTTCTCTTTACTTCATCAATAGAGCTTTTCACAAGTTTGTCTTTAAGAGATGGGGCACGTCTGTATATAAAAGCTGGATTAGTTGGAAGTTTGGAGCCAAGAATTGGATCCTGCCTTAATATTTTCCAGTTTTTTCTAAATACTGCTTCGATCTCTTTATGTTGTGAATTGTACTTACTTATAAAAGACCAATTCAGTTTCTCATTATTCTTTTCTTTCGTTTTTTCTATTAAAAGACTATTTCTTTCTACATTGAGAGCCTTTTCTTTGGCCCTTTCTATAAGTGCTTTCTCATAGCCCTTTTCTGAGAAACGTTTCCCCATTTCCTCCATTTGATCCTCACAAACATTAGTTTCAGTGCAGTTACGTCTTACCCTTAGGAACTGGCCATAGGGTATACCGTCTAGCCAGTTCTTATGGTGAAGACTCTGTTTGTCAATATAACTATTGGAGTCAGTGGTTTTACTGTATATCTTAGTTTGTAAACTACCACCTTTCACATATATCCATAAGTCAAGAAAAGATAGTTCTTCCTTACTGCACGTGAAGGAAATGGATATATTAAAATCATTAGAATTCAGAGCTGCACAGAACTTAGTCAAATCGTCTTGGGTACCTTTCCAGATGAACAATAAATCATTGATATAACGTTTCCATGACACCAGACCCGCACCCAGCTGGTCGCCATGCCATACCGTGATGTCCTCCCAATATGCCATAAACATATTGGTGTAACTGGGTGCGAATCTGGTGCCCATGGCGGTACCTACCAATTGCATATAATAGGTGCCATTATAATAAAAATAATTGTTGGTAAGAATAAATTTAATACTCTTTAATAAAAATTCCTTCAAAGTATTTGGTAAAGTGGATTTTTCCAAAAAATAAGAAACTGCTTTCATACCCAGGTCAGTATCAATAATAGTGTAAAGGGTAGATACATCACCACTGACAAGGAAGTAATCCTCCTGCAATGTTACATTTTCTAAAATACGTAAAACATCTCCTGTGTCTTTTAAGAAAGCTTTAGTCTCTTTAACAAGAGGTTGTAGATAAACATCTACCAGAGCAGATAAATTTGACGTGATGCTATTCACTCCCGATACAATAAGTCTACCTGGTGGGTGGAGGGGGTCCTTATGGACTTTCGGTAGAACATAAATAGTAGGTACCGAAGGATGTAGAATATTAATGAAATCTGATTCTGATTGGCTGAGAGCACCATCAGAAACAGCTTCCTTTGTAAGGGTGGATAAATCCTTTTGGATTCTCACAGTGGAGTAACTTTTCAACTTCTTGTAAGTATTTCCACTGGAAAGCTGTTTCTCAATTTCCGCCATATAATCCGTTTTGTCCATAAGGACCACACCTCCACCCTTATCCGCAGGTTTAATAATCAAATCACTATCGTCTCTTAAAGATTTTAGTGCAATACATTCCTTATTTGATAAATTACATTTTTTATTGTTTTTCTGTAATACTTTCTCCACCTCTTCATTAACTAGCTTACTAAAGCAATCTATGAAACTTCCCTTACAATGGGCAGGGTAAAATGTGGATTTAGGCTTGAAGGCCGTTGTGGAAGGTATTCCACTTTCGGACTCCAATGCCTTCTCACCATCCTTACTGAGGAAAAATTTCTTAATAGTCAATTTACGAGTAAATTTCTCCAAATCTATATAGAATTCAAAAGGGTCACATTTACTCGTAGGGGCATATTTCAAGCCTTTTTTTAAAGCACTTTCCTCATCCTTGGTAAGCTCCCTCTTACTTATATTAAAGATTTTCATTGAAGAAAAATCCTGATGGGTGCTTCCTGAATCTTGACCTATTTCAGTGTTTTTATTCCTATTTTTATTTTTATTTTTGGCACCTGCTCTCTTTCCTCTTTTCTTTTTTCTGCTGGGATCACTTAAAATCTCCTTTTCATGGGTCTGGGTCCCCAATCTAAAAAAGGAGTATGTACCTCATCATCTCTTTGTAATGGTAAAAATCTATTTATATCATAATATCTCGTATCTCTCATTTCCTCCCTTCTATTAGATCTCCAATTCTCCTTAATAAATGGTTTCCTAAAGTTGGTTCTTTTCCTTTCTTTTTCATTCTCAACTTTCCTTCACTGTGTCTGTGGGATTCTCCTATTCTCAACAGGGGTATCAATTTTATCAATTGAGGATGTCTTAATTTCCTCATTCCCCAGGTAACCCTCTCTGTCCCTACGAAATTTTTTTACTTTCTTTTCTCTAAGTTCTCTTGTGTCTTTGTTTAATTTCCTGACTATTTCAATCTCAGCCTCTTTAGAATCTTCCAATTCTCTACATGGGGTCACTAATAATTGCATTTTGGAAATTTCATTATTTAATGACTCAGCTACAGTCCTACGCTCCTTAATGATTAGGTCCATAAGCCTAAGAGAACATTGTTCTAAAATCATATTCCAATCATTCTTAAAGTTCCCATTTAGACTATTGAAGGATGATGGTTTGTTTATTTTTAGCCCCTTGGGTACTATTTTCTCAGCTTGGTATTTCTCCAGCGTGAGAATTTCCCAAAACAAACGATTCTCCTTCAACACAGCTGTTTCCAGCCTATGTAAAATTGAAGTCAGATCTTCATCACAAATATTAGCATTATCATCATCAAAGATGCTAAAGAGAAGTTCTCTCCTAAAATTGATACCCCTGTTGAGAATAGGAGAATCCCACAGACACAGTGGAGGAAAGTTGAGAATGAAAAGAATGGAAAAGAACCAACTTTAGGAAACCATTTATTAGGGAGAATTGGAGATCTAATAGAAGGGAGGAAATTAGAGATACGAGAACGAGATATTATGATGATAGACGGGGAGAAAGAGATGAGAGAAAGGATAGATACTTTACCCTGAGAAGGGCTTTTCCCACACATAGAAATAGATTTTTACCATTACAAAGAGATGATGAGGTACATACCCCTTTTTTAGATTGGGGACCCAGACCCATGAAAAGGAGATTTTAAGTGATCCCAGCAGAAAAAAGAAAAGAGGAAAGAGAGCAGGTGCCAAAAATAAAAATAAAAATAGGAATAAAAACACTGAAATAGGTCAAGATTCAGGAAGCACCCATCAGGATTTTTCTTCAATGAAAATCTTTAATATAAGTAAGAGGGAGCTTACCAAGGATGAGGAAAGTGTTTTAAAAAAAGGCTTGAAATATGCCCCTACGAATAAATGTGACCCTTTTGAATTCTATATAGATTTGGAGAAATTTACTCGTAAATTGACTATTAAGAAATTTTTCCTCAGTAAGGATGGTGAGAAGGCATTGGAGTCCGAAAGTGGAATACCTTCCACAACGGCCTTCAAGCCTAAATCCACATTTTACCCTGCCCATTGTAAGGGAAGTTTCATAGATTGCTTTAGTAAGCTAGTTAATGAAGAGGTGGAGAAAGTATTACAGAAAAACAATAAAAAATGTAATTTATCAAATAAGGAACGTATTGCACTAAAATCTTTAAGAGACGATAGTGATTTGATTATTAAACCTGCGGATAAGGGTGGAGGTGTGGTCCTTATGGACAAAACGGATTATATGGTGGAAATTGAGAAACAGCTTTCCAGTGGAAAAACTTACAAGAAGTTGAAAAGTGACCCCACTGTGAGAATCCAAAAGGATTTATCCACCCTTACAAAGGAAGCTGTTTCTGATGGTGCTCTCAGCCAGCCAATCAGAATCAGATTTCATTAATATTCTACATCCTTCGGTACCTACTATTTATGTTCTACCGAAAGTCCATAAGGACCCCCTCCACCCACCAGGTAGACCTATTGTATCGGGAGTGAATAGCATCACATCAAATTTATCTGCTCTGGTAGATGCTTATCTACAACCTCTTGTTAAAGAGACTAAAGCTTTCTTAAAAGACACAGGAGATGTTTTACGTATTTTAGAAAATGTAACATTGCAGGAGGATTACTTCCTTGTCAGTGGTGATGTATCTACCCTTTACACTATTATTGATACTGACCTGGGTATGAAAGCAGTTTCTTATTTTTTGGAAAAATCCACTTTACCAAATACTTTGAAGGAATTTTTATTAAAGAGTATTAAATTTATTCTTACCAACAATTATTTTTATTATAATGGCACCTATTATATGCAATTGGTAGGTACCACCATGGGCACCAGATTTGCACCCAGTTACGCCAATATGTTTATGGCATATTGGGAGGACATCACGGTATGGCATGGCGACCAGCTGGGTGCGGGTCTGGTGTCATGGAAACGTTATATCGATGATTTATTGTTCATCTGGAAAGGTACCCAAGACGATTTGACTAAGTTCTGTGCAGCTCTGAATTCTAATGATTTTAATATATCCATTTCCTTCACGTGCAGTAAGGAAGAACTATCTTTTCTTGACTTATGGATATATGTAAAAGGTGGTAGTTTACAAACTAAGATATACAGAAAAACCACTGACTCCAATAGTTATATTGACAAACAGAGTCTTCACCATAAGAACTGGCTAGACGATATACCCTATGGCCAGTTCCTAAGGGTAAGACGTAACTGCACTGAAACTAATGTTTGTGAGGATCAAATGGAGGAAATGGGGAAACGTTTCTCAGAAAAGGGCTATGAGAAAGCACTTATAGAAAGGGCCAAAGAAAAGGCACTCAATGTAGAAAGAAATAGTCTTTTAATAGAAAAAACGAAAGAAAAGAATAATGAGAAACTGAATTGGTCTTTTATAAGTAAGTACAATTCACAACATAAAGAGATCAAAGCAGTATTTAGAAAAAAATGGAAAATATTAAGGCAGGATCCAATTCTTGGCTCCAAACTTCCAACTAATCCAGCTTTTATATACAGACGTGCCCCATCTCTTAAAGACAAACTTGTGAAAAGCTCTATTGATGAAGTAAAGAGAACCAGTATGAGAACAATTGGTTTTCATAGGTGTGGTTTGTGCACTATGTGCAGATTAGTGAAAGGACCCAGCAAGATAAAAGAATTTTGCGTTAAGGATAAGTCATATCCAATTAGAGAATTCTTGACCTGTAATACAAAAAACGTTGTGTACGGTTTAGAGTGTAAATGCGGCCTAGTGTACATAGGGAAAACCACTAGAAGTTTGAAAGTAAGACTGGCAGAGCATTCTTATAATATTAAAAAAGGGTCTTGAAAGTCATACTGTGTCTGCACATTTTAAGAAAATGCACAATTCTAGTCCCACTGCCATTAAGGCGTTCTGGGGCATACAAGGGATCTGTGCTTCATGGAAGAATAAAGATACTGAAAGCATTTTAGCAAAAGCAGAGATGAAGTGGATTTTCCTTTTAAAAACTCATTCCCCTGGAGGTCTGAATGGGGATTTTGAACTAAAGTGGTTCCTCTAGCTTGTCTAATGATTTTTATTCTGCTGTGTCTTTGTTATGAGCCACGGCTGTGGCTCATTCCTGTTTTGCAGTTTTGTTCTGTATTTCATGTTATACTTCTGTTTATGTTCCCCGTGGGTGTTATGGGGTGCTCGGAGCTCACCCTTAAGGAGGGGATACTGTTATGAACCACAGGTAGTGGTTCATTCCTATTTTATGTTTATAAAGTTGTCTTGCATGCCAGGATTTCCTGTTGCTCTGTTTTAGAATACTCTTGTCTGCTGCCGCTGGTGAGTCTGTGTAATTGCAGCTTGTTCTCTTGTGTTCAGCCTCACCTGGCTGCTAATTGCATCTGGTCAGTTTGGAATCATGCAACAAGGCAGCTGCATGGGATTATTAATTAGGCCTCTCTGTTATATGCTGGCTGTTTGCAATTCACAGATGCTGGTGATATTTCTGGGTTTTCAGTCTGCTTGAGTTCTGAGCTTGGTTCCTGCTAGTTCCTGAGCTTCCTGTGTCGATTCCTGTATCAGTCCCTGTGTCGATTCCTATGTCTGATCCCGTGTCCTGCCGTGAGGCGTTCCTGTCCTGAGGTCCAGTACCTTTGCCTGTGCAAGTTTCTGGCTTCTTGGTGTCCACCGGTCTGCCGTTTGGGATTCTGCCTGTCCTCCAGTTCTGAGAGTCTGTGTCAGCAGCATTGGGAGTTCCTGTCCGTTTGCCAGTATTCGTACCGGTTCCGTGAGTAGCGGCACTACCGCGTCCGTCGGCCTAGGCCGCTGTATTCCCTTATTATTTCTGTCACTGGTGTTTTGCAGAGGGTTCTGCTTATGCTGTCACCGCCGGTACACAAAAGTATTGTGTCGGCGTGTGGTCAGCATTTCCTTTGTTGTTCTTTTCCTTTGGCGGCAAGCCGCACATACTTTGGTTTTAGGTTTGTTAGTAGCCCCTGGCCTTGTTGTTTAGTCAGAGGGCCCCTTGTTATCACCCTGTCTCGGTTCACTCTTTGTCTCTCATTAAGACCTGAGGGGGCATCGAAGTTGGGCAGACGTAATCCGCCCTTCAAACGCGGCTGCCATGGGCTCAAGCAACCATAGTCTCGCAAGAGTGTACTGACAGCACGGGTGAGACAACGGAGATAGGGCGCCAGGGGCTATTCCCTTTCCATTCCCCTTTCCCAGCATTACGTCCTGGTGCTCTGGACTCGCTTCATAACATCTCCCTTGTTCTGAGCACCAGGAACCTAACATTATCACCAGCCATACCGCAAAAAAGAAATAAAACTTTTTTTTCTTTTTTGGCCCAATCCAGTGTCTAGTCTAGAATCCAGTCCGGTGTTTAGAATCCAGTCCGGTGTTTAGAATCCAGTCCGGTGTTTTAAAAAAAAAAAAAGTCTTGTTTTGTTTAGCAAAATTTAGTCTTGCCTTGTCTTGTCTTGTCTTGTCTAGTTTTAAATCCTCCTATGTCTACTATGCAAGCCCTGCAGGCATCTCTCGCAGCCCTGAACTCTGTATTCAGTGCTTTGAGACCAGAGCGACTAGAAGTTTTGCAGCAATCCCTAAAGCAACTGCAAAACCTACTGACTAAAATCTTGCTCATCTTGCCAGAAGTCGTTGAGAGTACATCTATCTCTAAAGAGACTCTTGTTCACAGTATGGTGACAAGAGAATCCTCTGGTTTAATTGAAGAGAAAAGGTTTAAAAGTTTTCTGCGGCCCAGGCTCTCAGAAGAGGAGCGCCTGCGTCGCAGAAACTTAAACTTATGCCTATATTGTGGGGGTTTAGGCCATTATCTGCAGACCTGTGAGTTGCGCAAGCCAAAGTGTGGTGACGAGTCTTGCCCTCTGGCCAAGTTGAGTCATGATACAAGACCTACTCCTGTCTCTACTGTGGCAGAGGTACTTGTCACACAACCCACACAAAAAAGCTCTCTGTCCTATAATTGGGGTCCTTGGGCAAGGGAGCCCCATTATAGATTCAGGAATCAAAAGAGAATGTTTCTCTCCTCTCTTGAGGTTCCTGTGGAAGTGGAGTTGCAAGTCCCTGGAGTGGTGCCTGATGCCCAGGTTCCTGTAGTGGTGCCCGATGCCCAGGTTCCTGGAGTGGTGCCCGATGCCCAGGTTCCTGGAGTGGTGCCCGATGCCCAGGTTCCTGGAGTGGTACCCGATGCCCAAGGTCCTGGAGTGGGGCCCGTAGCCCAGGGTCCTGGAGTGGTGCCCGTAGCCCAGGGTCCTGGAGTGGTGCCCGTAGCCCAGGGTCCTGGAGTGGTGCCCGTAGTCCAGGGTCCTGGAGTGGTGCCCGTAGCCCAGGGTCCTGGAGTGGTGCCCGTAGCCCAGAGTGCTGGAGCGGTACCCGATGCCCAGAGTGCTGGAGCGGTACCCGATGCCCAGAGTGCTGGAGCGGTACCCGATGCCCAGAGTGCTGGAGCGGTACCCGATGCCCAGAGTGCTGGAGCGGTACCCGATGCCCAGAGTGCTGGAGCGGTACCCGATGCCCTAGCTTATAGAGGGACATCAAATATTATAGTTCAGGTGTCCATACCGGAAGGGGTCTCAGAAGCTGTTACCCCAGGTAGGGACTTGAAAAGCTCAACCCTTGAAGGGGTCTCTAAAACCATAGTTCTTGAGGGGAACTCGAGAAGCAAAACCCCAGAAGGGATCTTTGAAGTAATATCCCCAAGTGGGGTCTCGAGAGACGCAGCCCCAAAGAAGGGTCTAGAAGTCGCTTCCCCAGGAAAGAACTTAAGAAGCATAGCATTAGTGGAGGATCTGAACGTTATTGCTTCAGCAAAAGTCCCGGAAGTCATAGTCCCGGGAGAACTTTCGATAATTATCGACTCAGAGAGGGAGGCCGATGGCCCGATCCCAGTCAGGGAGGCCAACGGCCCGGTCCCAGTAAAAGAATCCGAGGTGCTGGCCCCAGCGGGGTTCCCGGAGGCCACTGCCCCAGCGGGGTTCTCGGAGGCCACTGCCCCAGCGGGGTTCTCGGAGGCCAATGCCCCAGCGGGGTTCTCGGAGGCCACTGCCCCAGCGGGGTTCCCGGAGGCCACTGCCCCAGCGGGGTTCCCGGAGGCCACTGCCCCAGCGGGGTTCCCGGAGGCCACTGCCCCAGCGGGGTTCCCGGAGGCCACTGCCCCAGCGGGGTTCCCGGAAGTCACTGCCCCAGCGGGGTTCCCGGAAGTCACTGCCCCGGGTGGGGTTCAGAAAGTCACTGCCCCGGGTGGGGTCAGAAAGTCACTGCCCCGGGTGGGGTTCAGAAAGTCACTGCCCCGGGTGGGGTTCAGAAAGTCACCGCCCGGGTGGGGTTCAGAAAGTCACTGCCCCGGGTGGGGTTCAGAAAGTCTCAGCCCCGGGTGGGGTTCAGAGAGTCTCAGCCTCGAGTAAGGTCAATAGTGACCAGGTCCTAGCAAAGTACTCCAGTCAGTCAGATGAGAAGGAAACAGATCCTGACTCTGATATCTCAACATCCATAACCTTTGATGGGGACTTCGCCCAATTTCTGGCGCTTTTCAAACACTATTACACTATTATGTTGTCTAGACCATTTCTGGGCACCACTTCAGAAAACCTTGGGCTCTATCTGATTTATTCTTTTAGAGGAGAGCCTTCTGAGTGGGCGACCAGCCTAATGAAAGCTGAAGATCCCATTCTTCAGGATCCCCTAGCATTCTGTGATGCAATTGTTAAAAGATACGGTTCCAAAGAAATTGGTTCAGGTTCCTCTAAGTCATCCGTCTTGTCTGCTGAGAGGCCACCAAATACTGTAAACTCGGCACAAGAGTCCCAGCCCGTTGTTTTGACTGCAGGATGTGCTTTTTTGACTTCTTCTTCTAATAATAGTACTTTACCAGAAAGTTCAGCTCCCAAGGGTAAGAGACCTGTCTCTGATTTGAACGCAGCCTTGCTGGGTGGTACCATCAGTTCAGACAATGTTTGGGGAATTACCTTGGTCAGACCTAAAGAGCTTTGTAAAAAGAAGAAGAAGAAGAAGAAGAAAAAGAAATAATTTTGGACTCTTGCCTTGATAAAAAAAAAGAGAGATTTTTTTTTCCCCTTGTCTTGTGTCCAGTGGCCACCATCAAGGGGAGGGCACTGTTACAAGTTGTTGCTACAGCTTGTTTTTTGTTTTCTTGTCTGTTAGACCAGTGTGTCAGGTTTTTTTTTTTTTTGTATCCCTTGTTCTGGATAGTCTGAATTTTGGGGTAATGGGGGGGGGGGGGTAATGTTATGAGCCACGGCTGTGGCTCATTCCTGTTTTGCAGTTTTGTTCTGTATTTCATGTTATACTTCTGTTTATGTTCCCCGTGGGTGTCATGGGGTGCTCGGAGCTCACCCTTAAGGAGGGGATACTGTTATGAACCACAGGTAGTGGTTCATTCCTATTTTATGTTTATAAAGTTGTCTTGCATGCCAGGATTTCCTGTTGCTCTGTTTTAGAATACTCTTGTCTGCTGCCGCTGGTGAGTCTGTGTAATTGCAGCTTGTTCCCTTGTGTTCAGCCTCACCTGGCTGCTAATTGCATCTGGTCAGTTTGGAATCATGCAACAAGGCAGCTGCATGGGATTATTAATTAGGCCTCTCTGTTATATGCTGGCTGTTTGCAATTCACAGATGCTGGTGATATTTCTGGGTTTTCAGTCTGCTTGAGTTCTGAGCTTGGTTCCTGCTAGTTCCTGAGCTTCCTGTGTCGATTCCTGTATCAGTCCCTGTATCGATTCCTATGTCTGATCCCGTGTCCTGCCGTGAGGCGTTCCTGTCCTGAGGTCCAGTACCTTTGCCTGTGCAAGTTTCTGGCTTCTTGGTGTCCACCGGTCTGCCGTTTGGGATTCTGCCTGTCCTCCAGTTCTGAGAGTCTGTGTCAGCAGCATTGGGAGTTCCTGTCCGTTTGCCAGTATTCGTACCGGTTCCGTGAGTAGCGGCACTACCGCGTCCGTCGGCCTAGGCCGCTGTATTCCCTTATTATTTCTGTCACTGGTGTTTTGCAGAGGGTTCTGCTTATGCTGTCACCGCCGGTACACAAAAGTATTGTGTCGGCGTGTGGTCAGCATTTCCTTTGTTGTTCTTTTCCTTTGGCGGCAAGCCGCACATACTTTGGTTTTAGGTTTGTTAGTAGCCCCTGGCCTTGTTGTTTAGTCAGAGGGCCCCTTGTTATCACCCTGTCTCGGTTCACTCTTTGTCTCTCATTAAGACGTATGAGCGCACAAATATTCAAAAGTGGTTAATTAGGCTGCTGGTTTGGTAAATAAAATATATTTTTATTAAAAGAACAGCAAACTAAATAAACATTCATAGATATAAAAACATCATGCTGGAAATCGCAGAATAATTAGTATCATACTTATAATCACTGCATGAAATTCAATAGATACCCCCGCATTAGCCAATTGGACTTATAATTAATTTAAAGCATGCATGCTTAATTGGTTAGCTGGTTAGTTAGTTGGACCAGTAATCAGTCCCAGTATACAGTCCTGGTTGTTAGTAACTGTTAATCCCTCCAGGGATTTTGTTATATTGATGTTAATAATTAGTTTGGTTAGATAGACAGAAATGTCCCTGGGTATATATGTCAACACAGTCCTTTTAAGATAGTGAAACTTTCTTCTGGTGATATTTCTGTGCCAGTTTATTCCATATAATGTAATGTTGAGAGATTTACATAACCACTTAGTAACCCGTCGTGGCACTCATAGGGGCACTGCTTACCCTCCACTCTGCGGCG
This sequence comes from Pseudophryne corroboree, assembly GCF_028390025.1. Taxonomy (NCBI): domain Eukaryota; kingdom Metazoa; phylum Chordata; class Amphibia; order Anura; family Myobatrachidae; genus Pseudophryne; species Pseudophryne corroboree. The sequence continues at coordinate 102,532,905 of NC_086455.1, read as the reverse complement.
GTATTGGTGTCCACGATTGGGTTGAGGCACTGTATAGCTGGAAAGTTTCCTATCTGGCTGAGGCGGTGACACGCTGCCTGCGTGTAGCTGGGAGCGCTTGGCCGCGTATCGCGGCTTCCGGGTTGTGCAAAGCTTCCGGCTTACGATGCGCTCCAGCTGCGTTCCACTTGACGTCGTTAGGGTCACCTGACGCGTTTCTCCGCCTTTTGTGGGTGGCGGTTTCTTCAGAGGTTTTTAAAGGTCTAGATGTGCGGTCACTATTTATCCCCCTCAGGGATATTCCTCATTGGTTGCAATTAAGATCGTTATTAATAGCATCTGTATCGTCCTTCTCAGGGATACCCTGATTTTACCAGCCATATCCAATTAACTAAACCACTATTATGTATATATAAGATACGATTAGATTTCCTCTTTTTAAAAAGACAGAATTAGTATAAAAATAAATATAAACATATACATAAAAATTTATTATTATTATCACTCATGACCACAATGAGATGTTCTAATGTGCAAATAGCATTCAATTATGTATATACGTATATACCTAATTAGATTCAATAATGAATATTCTATTATCTTTTTTATTTATTTATTTCATTATGTGTATATATGGAACACTAATTGGAGAAAGATATATGTAATTTTTAACCTAGTTGGTTAATAAAATAGATAATTCTTTTTTATTAGTTTAGTATCTAAAATATAGACCCATATATAGGGAGAAGTAAACACATAATATTAATATAAACAGACACATAAAAAATGCTCAGAATACTGAAACTCCATAATAAAATAGAATATATATTTTTCCGATAGGATTCTTCTATATAGAGCAATATACATATAAATATGGAGTCATAAGAAGAGAGAGAAGGGAAGAAGAGACGGAGGAAGAGAGCAGGAGAGATATAATATATTCATATATGTAAACCTGTGGAAAAGAAATATATAGAGATCTCTTTATCTCGCTCTAGGGAAGAATTTTACACTAACTTAATAATATTATACTACAGGTATATATTATATCCAGAGATGTTTTGCCATATCTAACGACTTTATTTTATTGTTTTACATATAGAATCAATTTTGAAACATCAATGTCTAAAGTATGCAATATAAGGGCTATATTGCGGATGGTAGTTCTTACTGATGAAATTATTTATCCTAATGTATGTGTTCCCAGAATTCTAAGGAATATACATCACATAAGGAATATAACTAGAAAAAGGGAGAGAAGAAGAAATGAAGAAAAAAAGAAAAAGTGAAGAAGAAAGGGGAGAGGGGGGGATTTATTAACCCCTCATGTTACATGTTGTTAAGTTCTATATTTTCATTCAGACCCTGTGGTTCTAAAGTCTTTAAGCGAAAGATCCAATATGCTTCTCTCCTGCATAGGGCATTGAATCTGTCGCCTCCCCTTTCTGTTTGACCGACCTGTTCAAGAGCTTTTAAACGAATATTAGAAATATTCCCCTGCTGACAATAATTCGTATGCCTAGAGACGCTATGTGTATTGCTTTTATTCATAATATTCCGTCTGTGTTCAAGGAATCGTGTTTTTAATTTTCTAATAGTACGACCTACGTATTGGTATCCACAGCCACACTCAATAAGATAGACTACATATGTAGATTCACAATTTAGGAAGCCCTCTATCTCAAAGGATTCTCCCGTTACCCTAGATCCAAATGTCTTACTGCGCAAGTTGACATTCGAGCAAGTAAGACACCTGGTCCTGGCACACCTGAAGAATCCCCTGGGTTTCTCCCGTAATTCGTCTAGAGAATTAGTATTCAGTGTCCCCAATAACTCGTTGTTCCTATGAATTTTTTTCTTTTTATTTTTCTTTTTATCAGGATTAAACATACTAGGTGCTAATTTTATCTGTAGTGTCTCTGATTTTTTATATACTGTTCTAATATTTTTACCTATTACAGGTTCCAACAGAGGATCTATCAACAAGAGTGGGGTGTTTTTCTTTATTATTTGTTTTATCTTAGTGGCATGTGTATTATATTGTGTTACAAATATACATTTTTCTTTATAGATATCTCCCTTGTACACATTTTGATGTTGTTGCTTTTTGCGCGATTTTTTTGTGAGAAGATTATTCCTATCTTGTTTTTCTACGTCCTTAAGTGCTTTCTGAAGGATATAATCTGGGTAACCCTGTTGTTCAAAGGAGGAATGTACTTTCATTACCTGTTCTTGATATCTATAATCCCTTGAGCAATTTCTCTTCACTCTTAGAAATTGACTCTTTGGGATGTTATCTCGCCAGGCTTTAAGGTGGCTGCTGCTATATTTCAAAAAGTTGTTAGTATCTACCGATTTAAAGTAAGTCTCTGTATGGATGTTCTCGCCATCAGACAGTAGGGCAATATCCAGGAATGTGATATGGTGAGGATCGCATGTGTGAGTAAATTTTAATCCATAAGTGTTCGTGTTCAGATGTGATACAAATGATGTAACAGAATTTAGATCCCCATCCCAAATAAAGAATAAATCATCTATATACCTGCCATAGAGGACCAGGCTCCCCCCGAGGTCTGCCCCCCAAATGAGTTCCTTTTCAAGGGCCCCCATATAGAGGTTAGCATAACTCGGGGCGAACCTAGTCCCCATGGCGGTCCCCCGTGTCTGTAAATAATATTTGTGATTGAACGTAAAATAATTGTGCTCCAATATGAATTTTATGGATGTCACCACCAGGGCCTTCAGATAGTCATCAACCGATTCATCTTTTTTCAAGACATCGGCTATGACTTCTAATCCTTTCTCATGTGGTATATTAGAGTATAGAGATTCTACATCACATGTAAGGAATTTATATGAGTTTTTCCACCTGATAGTTTTTACCATATTTAGAAATTGCGTGGTATCCTTAATATATGATTTTAATTGTACAACATAGTCCTGGAGGTGAGCATCCACAAAGTGCGACAAATTAGAAGTGATTGATCCTATACCTGAAATTATTGGACGCCCCGGGGGTGAAGTTAGTGACTTGTGCAATTTGGGCAAATGATAATAAACCGGAGTGATGGGATATGGTGTAAACAAAAATTGCCAAGTGTCCCTGGATATTGCCCCCCTGTCCAATGCTTCATCCAACATGATCTTTAGCTCACCTTGAAATCTTTCCGTGGGATTAGAAGGCAAGACCTTATAAAAGAGGGTATTATTCAATTGTCTATTTGCCTCTTTAATGTAGTCTGCTGTATCTTGCAATACTACCCCACCTCCTTTATCTGCCATTTTGATGGTAAGATTTTCGTCAGCTATTAAATTCTTCAGGGCTTTTCGTTCATCATAAGATAGATTATCTTATATGAATATATTATATCTCTCCTGCTCTCTTCCTCCGTCTCTTCTTCCCTTCTCTCTCTTCTTATGACTCCATATTTATATGTATATTGCTCTATATAGAAGAATCCTATCGGAAAAATATATATTCTATTTTATTATGGAGTTTCAGTATTCTGAGCATTTTTTATGTGTCTGTTTATATTAATATTATGTGTTTACTTCTCCCTATATATGGGTCTATATTTTAGATACTAAACTAATAAAAAAGAATTATCTATTTTATTAACCAACTAGGTTAAAAATTACATATATCTTTCTCCAATTAGTGTTCCATATATACACATAATGAAATAAATAAATAAAAAAGATAATAGAATATTCATTATTGAATCTAATTAGGTATATACGTATATACATAATTGAATGCTATTTGCACATTAGAACATCTCATTGTGGTCATGAGTGATAATAATAATAAATTTTTATGTATATGTTTATATTTATTTTTATACTAATTCTGTCTTTTTAAAAAGAGGAAATCTAATCGTATCTTATATATACATAATAGTGGTTTAGTTAATTGGATATGGCTGGTAAAATCAGGGTATCCCTGAGAAGGACGATACAGATGCTATTAATAACGATCTTAATTGCAACCAATGAGGAATATCCCTGAGGGGGATAAATAGTGACCGCACATCTAGACCTTTAAAAACCTCTGAAGAAACCGCCACCCACAAAAGGCGGAGAAACGCGTCAGGTGACCCTAACGACGTCAAGTGGAACGCAGCTGGAGCGCATCGTAAGCCGGAAGCTTTGCACAACCCGGAAGCCGCGATACGCGGCCAAGCGCTCCCAGCTACACGCAGGCAGCGTGTCACCGCCTCAGCCAGATAGGAAACTTTCCAGCTATACAGTGCCTCAACCCAATCGTGGACACCAATACCGCCGCAGAGTGGAGGGTAAGCAGTGCCCCTATGAGTGCCACGACGGGTTACTAAGTGGTTATGTAAATCTCTCAACATTACATTATATGGAATAAACTGGCACAGAAATATCACCAGAAGAAAGTTTCACTATCTTAAAAGGACTGTGTTGACATATATACCCAGGGACATTTCTGTCTATCTAACCAAACTAATTATTAACATCAATATAACAAAATCCCTGGAGGGATTAACAGTTACTAACAACCAGGACTGTATACTGGGACTGATTACTGGTCCAACTAACTAACCAGCTAACCAATTAAGCATGCATGCTTTAAATTAATTATAAGTCCAATTGGCTAATGCGGGGGTATCTATTGAATTTCATGCAGTGATTATAAGTATGATACTAATTATTCTGCGATTTCCAGCATGATGTTTTTATATCTATGAATGTTTATTTAGTTTGCTGTTCTTTTAATAAAAATATATTTTATTTACCAAACCAGCAGCCTAATTAACCACTTTTGAATATTTGTGCGCTCATACGTTTTAAATTTGTGTATAGGGACAGTTCCCTTTGTTCAGGAGGACTTCCAGATCCTCCTTGTGTGAGCTGCAATTACTATTTAAATTTGATAGTACAAACTTAGCGCCTAATATATATTATTTATAGTCTCTCATTAAGACCTGAGGGGGCATCGAAGTTGGGCAGACGTAATCCGCCCTTCAAACGCGGCTGCCATGGGCTCAAGCAACCATAGTCTCGCAAGAGTGTACTGACAGCACGGGTGAGACAACGGAGATAGGGCGCCAGGGGCTATTCCCTTTCCATTCCCCTTTCCCAGCATTACGTCCTGGTGCTCTGGACTCGCTTCATAACATCTCCCTTGTTCTGAGCACCAGGAACCTAACAGTCTTATTGTATTTTTATTGTGTTTTACTCATATTATATATTGTTCTTATTTATAATTTTTATCCGCTCCCCCCCTTTTTAATTATTGAAGTAACTCACTAAGTTTTATCTTATTGATAAGAGGATTATTTCACATGCATTGCCTTTTCATGTGTTTTTTCCTATGCACTATTGTATGGAGATGGACTTGACGTTATGGATCAGGAGGATCTTTGTTCCACTGAAATGCGGAAGGTATTACGTTCACGCCGTCGTACTACAGTGTGGAACGCACGACAAACTTCCGGCAAAGACGTTGGAACGCATGACCATTTCCGGTTCCGGTCACGTGACTTCCGGCCACGAGCGGCCGTTCGGCGTTGTTGTGTGGCGGGAGAACGCCACACACATGGACTTCATTATGCAATTATGCTTAGGATATATATGTGTGTTAGTGTTCATTTGCCACCAAGCTTCTGAGGAAGGACAAGTATTGTCCGAAACGCGTTAAGCTGGTGGCGTTTTCTGCTTGCTGTGGATGTTGTTTGACTTCTGACTTCAAAGCCTGCTCCAAACTGGTGTGCTATCCGGAACCACCAGTGGTGTCCCAATACCATTCTGGGAGGGTAACGTGATGATGTTAGAAGCCTACACCCCAACCTGTACCATTTGATTGGTTACATGCTTTTCCTTTTTATGTAAATTGTGAGTGTCCTGTGTCTATTAAAACGTATTGTCCCTTTAAATTTGATCTGCACCATGATCTCTTCTTTTTTCTATTGAGATAAAGAAAATTACCACCTGACTGACTATACGGTGGATTGGGAATTTAAGAACACTGACTGTGACACTTCTGGAATATCTATATAAAGAAAATTACCACCTGACTGACTATATGGTGGTTTGAGAACTTAAGAACCCAGTTTGTGGTATTTTTGGAACATCTTTCACCCTGAGGACATTTTCTATGTAGGTCCTTTGCGCCCACTTGTAAATCTTTATGTTTTAAATAGAAAATGACTGCCAACAATGTGTCACATGTAAGGGGTGTGGATCGACAATGTTTAGGCCCAGCAAAATGCAACAGGCAAGAACACAGTCTGGAAATGGATCCTTAGGCTGCACATGCTTGAAATTTGACCCACTGGTGCTTTCCTCTGTATCCCTGTGTGACAGTTCAAGTCTGGGGACATGTGTTGTTAAAGTGACATGGTAAAAATGTTGATTATCCAAAAAACAAAACAAAGCTGTTTGACCTTATGTAGTTTGGCAGGATTTCAGGGAGTGTGGGCATGCTAGGATATGTTGTCCTTCTGAAGATGTTGATATGCAGTGTGATGATGCAGGGCCAACCCCAAAAAATACAAGTCTGGGTCACTCCAGATGTGAATGAATTCCAGCATGGTGTGGTACACTTTGAACATGTTTGATGATTTAAAAATACATTGCTGAGCATGCTTGTGTGTTGGTCTGCTATTGTTTTTTTCATTACAAGAACCATGATGTAGTGACTTTGGCATTAAGTGTGCTTTGTGGCTTGCTTGTGTAATAGGTAATGTGAGTAAGTTAGTAATTTTTATTTTTGCTCTTCATTTCAGATGGTGCAGTTGGAGATCCCACAAGCCTGCCTGGCATCCTGGGCAGCTTAAAGAGAAACTTACAGGCCATGCTGGTTGATGTTGAGCAGCTTCAACAATTTTTTTAGTTATATATATTTTTCTGTTTAACAAAAAAAAAATGTTTTTTTTTTAATGTTGAACAATAAAAAATTATGTTTACAGTTAAGCGGTTGTTGAGTTTATTAATGCAATAAAGGAACAGCATATTGCCTAGCAGAAATTGGTTACCTTAAAAAATTCACACATCAAAGTTAAGATTAGTAATTTCATTATTTAAAAAAAAAAATATGTCAGGAGCTTATTGTTTAGTAAAACATGTAAACACATTTTTTCACACACTACAGCTCCACACAAAAAGCTGCAAATTTACATTAGGCCAGGCACAGTTTACACATCAATTTCACTTATTTATAAAAAAACATGGTAATGGTCAATTATGCCTACAAAGTGTTCAGGTATTCTTTGAAAACTTAATTGGTCATGACCAGAATCATTCATTACACTAATTGGAATCGTAATTGAGGAAGGCTTGTTGAGTTTGAATTGAAAGGTGTAATTTAACTTGGAAAAAAAAACACATTGGCCCTCATTCCGAGTTGTTTGCAGCAGTTCATCGCATCGCAAACAGCAAAAAAATCTCAAACTGCGCATGCGCAAAAGCGGAAATACGCATGCGCAAAGCGAGCGATACGACGCTTGTGCAGAATTACTAAACGAAAATCTGCTCGTAATACATAACCAAAAACAGGGAGTGACGGAGGCGTGGCAGAGGCACGGCTTCACAATCCAACGAAATGGGCGTGAAAGTGGGCGGCTAGTGTGGGAGTATGCAACCAGCAGTAGGCGTGTTTTTGGCAAAAATGCGTATCCTATGTTAAAAGTACATAAGAAATGTTCGCTATCTTGACACAGCCAAAGAGTAAGTCTGCAGCTACTCAGCACTTGCGAAGTACTGTTACAAGTGTGTGTCTGCTCTAATTAGCAATTAATTAGCAACTGAATTTACCTGTTGAGCAATTACTCGCCAAACACTGCTCTTACAAAATACTACAAACAGCAATTATATGGCCACTTAACATTTGTATTGTGACCACAAATAAATCTGACACACTCTCAAATAATGCACTGTATTTTTGGGACAAATAAAAATTAACTGATGTTAAATGCATGTTTTAATTATTTGTTTAATAATATCAAATGTGACTAAACAAACTTATAAACTACATCAGCTAAATCTTCTCGACAAGGACATATTCCTTTGTACATACCAAATAACATGAGCAACATAATGCAGCCTACATTTAATGTGACTTAATCTGTTTTTTTTTTTTTTTTTGGTGGGAATATGTGTCCATATCTAATACTATGGCATGTTGCCCCTAGTAACCCAAGTTCCTTTTTTTGGGGGGATTTTATATGGCCAATTAACTGTTGTGCAAGGCATACAGATTTAACATTACAATATGCAATGTTTGTCTTAATATTCTGATTGTTCCCTTGTTCCACAAATGTCAATATGCCATGTTCAAGTTTACAGGGCACAGTTTTCCTGAGTGCATAACCTTTAATAAAACACACAAACAATTGTAAAGTAATACAAAGGAGCATCACATACAGAGATGGACATAGCAGCAAGCAGATGGCAGTGGCAAAATGCACATAGCAGAACCCAGTACTATGGTTACCCCATCTTCTGACAAAATATGATGTTTTAAATTAACTAAGTGAACCCCCAGCCAGACTAAACTTTTAGGGGAACTGAGGTAGATTCCGGAACCAACACACAAACACAAACATACACAGCACGCTAGGAAGAGGAAGATGGCTCAGGTGTAGGGCCAAATAACTCACAGGCTACAATTTAAAGAAAACCTTTCACTTTGAGGGAGTTCTACATTCTGGCCACACAAGCCAAAAAAAACAAAACATCGAGGCAACATGTAAAACATGGGTACTGCCCATCTGGAGAGACATCACTTTCTCTTTTTTTTCCCCGCCTGATGTAGTTCTTCATGGCTCGGTCTGCGGAGCGACCTTCGAGGGCCCTGTCCAGTGGGATGTTTTTCCTGGGCAGGGGGAGGGGAGGGAGCCGATGTGGCTGGCTCTCTGCCACTGTGGGCAAGGGAGACAGCGATGTCCTGGAGCCCTTGCCGAATCGAATTGGCAAGTTGTTGGAAGGAGGAGGCGAGTTGATCTTGGCCCTGCCTGATCTCTGCCAGACCTTGGCAGAGTTGAGCTACACCTTGCTCCACACTGGTTCTGTGCTCAGTGAGCCGGACAGGTATCTGGCTTACCTCCCGGAGCATCCTGTCCTGAAAAGCATTCAGGCTCTCACCATACCTGGCTATTTCAGTCAGGATTTCCGGGATAGCAGAGGGTTGGGTGGGGGGGCCAGTTGGTATCTGGACAGATGGAATGTGTGGTCCCACACTGGCACAGACACTAGGTCCCTCCACCTCAGCCTCAGCCACATAACCCTCCTGTGACTCTACCTGCTCACCCACCTGTGCTGTGTTATGTTCAAAGCAAATAGAAGAATGAGTGGAAAAAGAGTAGAAAAAAACAATATGAGACTTTTTGAACCCCAAAAAAAATTCTTAACAAATATGTGTGTAACCTTACCTGGCAAGTCATGTGCATGGAGTATTTCAGGCAGGTCCGTGTCCATATGAGACACCCCAACCCCCTCCTCGTAGCTCACACAGTCCATCGCCATCTCCTCAAGATCTGTGTATTCCACAGTGGCAGCAGGACCTCCCCCTGTTGCCCTCGAGGCATTCCACTCCGCAGCCCTCTTGCCCTTCAGGCGGGATTTGAAGTCGGCCCAACTACATATGTGGTGAAAAATAGGGGCAAGGTAGAGAAAAATTATGAATACCTGCTTTAATATATAGTACACATGTTATGCATTTGGTTGCTATAGGCAACATCACATCTAACTAACTTTTTAAGAATACTTGGCACAGAAAATGGACTGGCAATATACACTTAACGTCTTCGAACTTCCTGCGAGGTGCGGACTATTGAGCCGACTTCATTAACAGAATCAGTGATGTCCCTCCAAATTCTCTCTTTGGTTGCAGCACCCATGTTTTTGGGTCCTCGATGTATTTTTTGCATGGCCTGTGTGACCAAAACCCGTAACTCCCTCTTAGTGAAGGCGGGCTGTCTTTTCTTTTTTTTGGATGTAGCCTGTGAGCTATCGTCCTGTCCTTCCTCACCATCTTCCTCTTCACTAGCTGCTTGTGTAGTTTGTGTTTGAGCTGCTAGTCCGGAATCACCCTCAGTTTCCCCACTATCTATGTCTGGCAGGGGATTCACTCCTAACTCCTGGGTATCAGAAGATGGAGTTTGTCTAGTACTGGGTCCTGCTATTTCTAACTCAGCATTGCCAAAGTCAAGCATCTGCTTCCGCAGTGCTAAGCTTCTATGTGCTAAAGCTGCCATCTGCTTCTGCACCTCGTCCATCTCTGCTGCCATCTGCTCACGAGTAGCCATGTTGCTGGTGGCATGTGTGTATGCACGAGTGTTTAGCTATTTATAGCTGCGTGTGTTTTCCGGTGCGGAATTCCGTGCAGGTGTATATTATGCAAATTGGGTCAGTAATTGTTGCACTGGCTATATAAACGCCCTGCATGCAGCCTGTGTGTGTGTGGGTGTATGCTGAAAATTACTGAAGCAAGGTGGACATTTCTGAGTGAGCACATTTCTGAGTGAGTTTTGCGAGTATTTTATATTGTTTCAGTACAGTTTTTTTATGTAATGTTCTCCTTATCATGTATGTTGTGTAAGATTGTTGTCTACAATGTTTTTTTTTTTAAATACTTTTGTAGTTTTGAAAATATATTTTTTTTTTTTTTACATTTTCTGCTTGGCTTGTGCATCTGTTTACCCTAAAAATTCAACACCATCTGATCCTAAAAAACAACAAATTTGTGACTTTGTGTAGCTGTTTGTTCCAGCAAAATGTGGTGAGTAAGCAGATTGTTACACTTAGTTGTGTTTTTTCTAAGCCCAAAAATAGGGCAACAAAAAATGTGTGTGTTGTTTTAAATATATATAGATATATAAATATATATATTAGTGCTGGGCAAGATAACGCATTATTAACGCATTAACACCATAAGGCAATAACGGCACTAATATTGTTAACACCGTTAACGCTGCTGGGCCGGAAGAAGCCGCTGGAAGCAGTAATTCATCTGACCCCTTGATGGAGAAGCCGCTGGATGCCGCCGGAGAAGAGGAAGCCACCGGATGCCGCCGGAGATGAGGAAGCCACCAGCCGCCATAACCTCTTGAGACTGAGACATCTTCACAATATCTCTGTGAGTACTGGTTTTTCTACAGAGCCCTAGCAAAGGCATAGGATTCCCTTATAGCTGCTCTTTAGTGTCACGATCCGGGTATCTGGACGCCATTTCTTACCCATCAGATGCCTCCTAAGGCTGGCTCAGCGCTCCAGGACCGGATCCCATCTGTTATCCTAATGTTCACATTCCTGCATCCTCTCCTGTCTCTCTGAGACGCTGTCACAGTAACGCCTTATTACATCTGGCATGGCGTCTCCCGCGGTCTCCGCCGCCGTCCCTGAGCTTCTGCATGCAGAGTGTCAGAGTGGCGATTACGTCAGCCGCGGCCTCCGCTGTGTCCGCGTGGTTGGATGTGCACTTGTCAGCCTGGCGTCTCCTGTCTCCAGTGGCCGGCGCCGCCATTACTGTTTTCATTACCACATGGATTACAAACCAAACTTCCCTCCAAGTGTCTGCATGGGCGCAGCCATCTTGGATTCTGTCAGCTGATCATTTCCTCCAATCTGTTGTCAGTATTGTTAATCTGCATAATTGCCTAGCCAATCCCTTCCTTGCTGCAGGTATAAATACACTGTGCCTGAGCAAGGAAGGCGTCAGTGCTTTGGTTGTCAAACCTAGTTCCTGTTTGTCTCTCTCCTGTGATTGTCTTCCAGGTTCCAGCTCCTGTCTCAAGACTTCCACCATAGAGACCCGCACCAGCATTCCACCTGCGGTGTAGCCTGACTCTCCAATCCATTGTGGATTCATCTGTTTCCAGCTACAACATTACCTGCTTCCAGCTCAGCTTCCAGCAGAGTACAGCTTCCCTTAAAGGGCCGGTGTCCTTTCTACACTTTACCACTCTCCACCGGTATTATTATTTCTCCGCTCTCAAGTTCTACATTTCAGTTCATATTTCATCGCTCCCAAGTTCATTTATTATTTAACTGGTTCCAGCCAGTATCCACTCCGTGCTAACAACAGTCTGGTTCCAGCCAGTATCCACAGCAGCTGTTTTACCTTCAGCAACCCAGCTTTTCCTGGAACACCAGCTGGCACAATCCTGGGTTATCTCCATTGCTACAGTCGGAATAAAGGAAATATTATCTGCGCAAACTCCTTACGGGAATAGGGTTTAGATTTTTAAATTTGCAGCCGTAGGACAAACCGTTACCCTTAATGGTTGTAGCTTTAGAATGTGAAATCCAGGCGCAGCATTTAAATTAGAAATTAGAGAAAGAAAAAGAAAAAAGACAAAATATAGGGAAATACCAGACTGAATAATAATAGCGCATTTATTTACCACAAAAATTGAATTAAAATTCTTTATGAACACAATAAATCATATATGGAATCTATTTCCCATGTTAGTCCATCTGAGTATAAATAGATCCACACAGTCACAGCCTAATCGGCTTAAAATGTCCTGGGACCTGAATTCCTTGGCCACAAGGGCTTACAATATATAAAACAGTGTTCTTTATGGATAAAAAAGTGGTGTGCTTTAAAACGTCACACTAAGGTCCCATCATTTGTATCTATGGCAATAAAAATAGGACCATATACACCCGATATGTTGACAGAGTTATTCCGGATCGTAGTAGGTACTATTTAATTTCCTGTTAGCAAGACGTATTACAGGTGTACCTTCTATCGTTTACTCCGTCTGCCGACTCCCCGCCTCCGTCTCCGTTCAGACTCCCTCCTCGATCATCTGGCCAGCCGCCGCCTCCCAGAGCCTCAGTGCTCCTTCGTCCTGCACTGCCGGTGGGCTGTGGAACGCACCACTCTGGCTTCCGGTTTCGCGGTCCGTGGCTTCCGGGGGTGTGAGCGGGGTGTGAGCGATCAGCGTTCACTCGGGTGATTAACTCTGGATGCAGCTCCAACGCGTTTCCCCCCCTCAGGGGCTTCATCAGGGATAGCTGCAATCCCAATCTATGTACTTTATATATGCTAAGTCCAAGCCTTAATTGGACTTAATCATTCAATCAATTAAATGGTTGTTCCATTAATTAAAACAAATTCAGTCTGGCATAAAATAGAAAAGAGAAGAAAGGGAAAAAAAGGGAGAAAAAGAAGTGAAAGATCAAGGTGATACAGGGGCATTGATGTTCATATTTGCAATGAGTTATTTTTATACTAAATCGTATAATCATTGTTTCACAAGAAGGCTGCTAAATCGAAATCTATATTTAGACCCTTTGGTGTAATTGTGTCCATCTGATAAATCCATTTTGCTTCTTCCTTGGATATCTCCATTATCTTATCGCCACCTCTCCAGTTGTTCCTTATTTTCTTGATACCCACAAATTTCAGACCTGCAGGATCGCTGTTGTGGAACTTTGTGAAATGTACTGGAACACTGTGTGTTTCCACGTTCTTTTTTATATTCCGTATATGCTCTGCAATACGTATTTTTAGGGGTCTGATGGTTCTCCCGACGTATTGCAGCCCGCATGGACATTCCAGCAGATAGATGATTCCCTTAGTGTCACATGTCACAGAATCTTCAGATTTTTTGCTCTTCGATATATCAGGCGCGAATTCTAACCAAATACTGGCCTATTCTACTAAAAGATGAGAAATTGAATCAATTACTCCCTAAGAAACCGCGCCTGATATATCGAAGAGCAAAAAATCTTAGATCCTCACTAGTAAAAAGTGCCCTACACCCCAACACAAATAAGGTGGAAACGCAGACCTGGATGAATAGTGGGGAAAGAAAAGGTTTCCATTACTGTCTACGATGCCAGAACTGTAAAAACTTAAAGCAAACAAGCACAAGGGGTGTCCAGACCTTTTGTTCAAACACCAACAAAAATGAATTCAAAATTGAAGATTCTGTGACATGTGACACTAAGGGAATCATCTATCTGCTGGAATGTCCATGCGGGCTGCAATACGTCGGGAGAACCATCAGACCCCTAAAAATACGTATTGCAGAGCATATACGGAATATAAAAAAGAACGTGGAAACACACAGTGTTCCAGTACATTTCACAAAGTTCCACAACAGCGATCCTGCAGGTCTGAAATTTGTGGGTATCAAGAAAATAAGGAACAACTGGAGAGGTGGCGATAAGATAATGGAGATATCCAAGGAAGAAGCAAAATGGATTTATCAGATGGACACAATTACACCAAAGGGTCTAAATATAGATTTCGATTTAGCAGCCTTCTTGTGAAACAATGATTATACGATTTAGTATAAAAATAACTCATTGCAAATATGAACATCAATGCCCCTGTATCACCTTGATCTTTCACTTCTTTTTCTCCCTTTTTTTCCCTTTCTTCTCTTTTCTATTTTATGCCAGACTGAATTTGTTTTAATTAATGGAACAACCATTTAATTGATTGAATGATTAAGTCCAATTAAGGCTTGGACTTAGCATATATAAAGTACATAGATTGGGATTGCAGCTATCCCTGACGAAGCCCCTGAGGGGGGGAAACGCGTTGGAGCTGCATCCAGAGTTAATCACCCGAGTGAACGCTGATCGCTCACACCCCGCTCACACCCCCGGAAGCCACGGACCGCGAAACCGGAAGCCAGAGTGGTGCGTTCCACAGCCCACCGGCAGTGCAGGACGAAGGAGCACTGAGGCTCTGGGAGGCGGCGGCTGGCCAGATGATCGAGGAGGGAGTCTGAACGGAGACGGAGGCGGGGAGTCGGCAGACGGAGTAAACGATAGAAGGTACACCTGTAATACGTCTTGCTAACAGGAAATTAAATAGTACCTACTACGATCCGGAATAACTCTGTCAACATATCGGGTGTATATGGTCCTATTTTTATTGCCATAGATACAAATGATGGGACCTTAGTGTGACGTTTTAAAGCACACCACTTTTTTATCCATAAAGAACACTGTTTTATATATTGTAAGCCCTTGTGGCCAAGGAATTCAGGTCCCAGGACATTTTAAGCCGATTAGGCTGTGACTGTGTGGATCTATTTATACTCAGATGGACTAACATGGGAAATAGATTCCATATATGATTTATTGTGTTCATAAAGAATTTTAATTCAATTTTTGTGGTAAATAAATGCGCTATTATTATTCAGTCTGGTATTTCCCTATATTTTGTCTTTTTTCTTTTTCTTTCTCTAATTTCTAATTTAAATGCTGCGCCTGGATTTCACATTCTATTGCTACAGTCGGGCCTGGTAAGGACTTTCCATCTAGAAGATCATAAGAACTATCTCACACTACCAGTGCCCTGTGGCTCCTGCCATCCTGTAGTACCCAGGAACTGTATTTATTATTTGCTGACTTTTACGTTTTCTTTAACTGCTGCTGTGTTGCGGAGTTGTCATAATAAACATCATTGACTTTTATCCAAGTTGTCGTGGTCACGCCTTCGGGCAGTTATTATTCATGTTACTTACATGTCCAGGGGTCTGATACAACCTCCCAGGTTCCGGTACATCTCAGCCCCTACAACTGAGGCTGCCTCCCGTCAGCTCAGGCCCTCAGTTGTGACAGTAAGCACTGACCTAATGAATCCAGCCGGAGACCAGGATCAAGCGGCCAGGCCGATGCAAGAACTGGCAGCCCGACTAGAACATCAGGAGGCTGCACAGGGCCACATCATCCGCTGTCTCCAGGATCTCTCTACTCGGCTGGATGGGATTCAGACAACTCTCCGTGGATCAGGCGCATCTGGTGCGTCAACCACAGTGACTCCAGCTATAACCCCACCCACCTTACCCATTTCTGCTCCACGTCTTCATCTTCCAACGCCAGCAAAATTTGACGGATCTCCAAGATTCTGCAGGGGATTTCTCAACCAGTGTGAGATTCAGTTTGAGCTACAACCTGGCAATTTTCCCAGTGACCGTACAAAAATTGCCTACATCATCTCTCTTCTCAGTGGCTCCGCCCTTGACTGGGCATCACCGTTATGGGAGAGGTCCGACACCCTGCTATCTTCTTACACTGCATTCGTGTCAACATTCAGGCGCATCTTCGACGAGCCAGGCCGGGTAACCTCAGCTTCATCCGAGATTCTCCGTTTACGCCAGGGGTCACGTACTGTAGGACAATATCTGATACAGTTCCAGATCCTGGCATCCGAACTGGCATGGAACGACGAGGCCCTGTATGCTGCATTCTGGCATGGCTTATCTGAGCTTATTAAAGATGAGTTAGCTACCAGAGACTTACCTTCTAAGTTAGATGAGCTAATCTCACTCTGCACGAAAGTTGATTTACGTTTCAGAGAGAGAGCAACTGAGCGTGGAAGATCATCTGCTCCAAAATCTTCTGCTCCTCCTCCTCGTCAACTGTCACCATCTAAAGATGAGCCCATGCAAATTGGCCGTTCCCGTTTAACTCCTGCTGAGCGCCGAAGACGTCTCTCTGAGTCTCTTTGTCTTTACTGTGCAGCTCCGTCTCACACCATCAATGCCTGTCCCGAACGTCCGGGAAAACTCCAAACCCTAGCTCGCCCAGGAGAGGGCCGGCTAGGAGTAATGATCTCCTCTCCATCTCCTCATGATTGTAATCTCCCAGTCTCGCTTCAAGTTGCTCAACGTTATCGGAACGTCATTGCTCTCCTTGATTCCGGAGCAGCTGGGAACTTTATTACTGAAGCCTATGTTAAACGGTGGTCCCTACCCACCGAGAGACTTCCTTCCTCCTTTTCCTTAACTGCCGTGGATGGCAGTAAAATTTTTGATACTGTTATTGCTCTAAGGACTCTACCAGTTCGTCTGAGAGTGGGAGTTCTTCATTCCGAACTTATTTCACTTTTAGTGATTCCAAGAGCCACACATCCTGTGGTCCTGGGCCTTCCATGGCTCCGTCTTCACAATCCTACAATTGATTGGACGACTACGCAAATCCTGGCATGGGGTTCCTCCTGTGCAGAGACATGTTTGTTTAAAGTATTGCCTGTCTGTTCTTCCTCCCCCAGGTCGTCTGATGTTCCACCTCCTCCATATCAAGATTTCACGGATGTGTTCAGTAAAGCTTCTGCTGATATCCTTCCTCCTCATAGAGAATGGGACTGCCCGATTGATCTCGTTCCAGGGAAGGTTCCACCTCGAGGCCGAACTTATCCGTTGTCTCTGCCTGAGACGCATTCTATGGAGGAATACATTAAAGAGAACCTAGCAAAGGGGTTCATTCGACCTTCTTCTTCCCCAGCCGGCGCAGGCTTCTTTTTTGTAAAAAAGAAAGATGGTGGTCTGCGGCCGTGCATCGACTACAGAGGTTTGAACGACATTACCATCAAGAACCGTTATCCTTTACCCCTGATTACTGAGCTCTTTGACAGAGTTAGCGGAGCTACCATCTTTACAAAGCTGGACTTGCGAGGTGCATACAATCTCATCCGGATCCGTGAGGGTGATGAGTGGAAGACCGCCTTTAACACCCGTGACGGACATTATGAGTACCTCGTCATGCCCTTCGGATTGAGCAATGCTCCAGCTGTCTTCCAGCATTTTGTCAATGAGATTTTCAGAGACATTCTATACCGTCATGTCGTGGTCTCTCTAGACGATATCCTCATTTTTGCCAACAATTTAGAGGAACATCGTTTTTGGGTTAAAGAGGTTCTGTCCCGTCTCCGTGTCAATCATCTCTATTGCAAATTAGAAAAATGCGTCTTTGAAGTCAAGTCCATTCCGTTTCTAGGGTACATTGTGTCCGGTTCCGGACTAGAGATGGATCCTGAGAAACTACAAGCAATTCAGAATTGGCCGGTACCCTTAACCCTCAAAGGGGTCCAGAGGTTCTTAGGGTTCGCCAGTTATTACCGAAAGTTTATACGAGACTTTTCCACCATTGTGGCGCCTATTACTGCTTTCACCAAGAAGGGTGCTAACCCGTCCAAGTGGTCTGAAGAAGCCATGCAAGCTTTTCATCTTTTAAAACAGAGGTTCATCTCTGCGCCTGTCCTGAAACAGCCTGACATCGACTCTCCTTTCATCCTAGAGGTGGATGCCTCCTCCGTTGGAGTAGGAGCGGTGTTATCTCAGAGGGCTAAAGATGGCCATTTACATCCTTGCAGTTTCTTCTCCCGGAAGTTCTCCCCAGGTGAGCGCAACTATGCCATTGGCGACCAGGAGTTGCTAGCCATCAAGCTCGCTCTAGAAGAGTGGAGGTATCTGTTGGAGGGAGCTTCTCATTTAATCACCATACTTACAGACCACAAGAACCTTTTATACCTGAAGGGCGCACAATGTCTCAACCCTCGTCAGGCCAGATGGGCACTTTTCTTTTCCAGGTTCGACTTTAAACTCCAGTTCTGTCCGGGCTCTCAGAATCGCAAGGCCGATGCCCTTTCCCGCTCATGGGAGCAAGAAAATGAGTCAGAGTCTTCAGACAAGCATCCTATTATAAATCCGTTGGCATTCTCCACGGTAGGGATGGACTCTACGCCCCCATCAGGGAAAAGTTTTGTGAAGCCAATGCTAAGGAAGAAGCTCATGCATTGGGCCCATGCTTCCCGTTTTGCCGGACATACAGGTATCCAAAAAACCCTGGAGTTTATCTCTAGGTCCTATTGGTGGCCAACTCTGAAAAAGGACGTCTTGGAGTTTATTGCATCTTGCCCAAAGTGTGCCCAACATAAAGTATCCCGCCAGTCGCCTGCGGGGCAACTGGTTCCACTATCCGTTCCCCGTCGACCATGGACCCACTTGTCGATGGATTTCATTACAGACTTACCCATGTGCAACAAGTTCAATACCATCTGGGTGGTAGTTGACCGGTTCACCAAGATGGCACACTTCATTCCTCTCACCGGTCTTCCGTCAGCTTCCAAGTTGGCTCAAGTATTCATACAAGAGATCTTCCGACTCCACGGTCTTCCTGAAGAAATTATCTCAGATCGAGGAGTTCAATTCACAGCCAAATTCTGGCGAAGTTTATGTCAAGTCCTCCAAGTCAAGCTAAAGTTTTCCACGGCTTACCATCCTCAGACCAATGGTCAAACCGAGAGGGTGAATCAGGACTTGGAGGCCTTCCTCCGCATCTATGTGTCCTCCTCTCAAGATGACTGGGTTCAATTACTTCCCTGGGCCGAGTTCTGTCATAACAACCAGTATCATTCTTCATCTGCTTCAACACCATTCTTCACTAACTTTGGATTCCACCCTAAAGTTCCTGAGTTCCAACCGCTTCCAGCAACTTCTGTTCCCGCAGTGGATATCACCTTGCATCAGTTTGCCAATATCTGGAAGAGCGTACGATCAGCTCTGCTCAAGGCATCGTTCAGGTACAAGAAGTTTGCGGATAAGAAGCGTCGAGCAGTTCCTGCTCTCAAGGTGGGTGATCGGGTATGGTTATCCACGAAGAATTTGAGGTTAAGAGTTCCCAGTATGAAGTTTGCACCTCGCTATATCGGTCCTTTCAAGATTGAACAAGTCATCAATCCTGTTGCTTACAGACTCCAGTTGCCTCCCTTCTTAAAAATACCCAGGACATTCCATGTTTCCCTGTTGAAACCGCTGATCTTGAATCGGTTTCATTCCTCACTTCCTCCAACTCCGAAAGTCCAAACTCAACGAGGCGTTGAGTATGAAGTGGCCAAGATCCTGGACTCACGTCACCGTTACGGTCAACTACAATATCTTATTGACTGGAAGGGTTATGGTCCTGAGGAACGTTCATGGACCAATGCTTCTGATGTCCATGCTCCTGCCTTGGTCCGGAGATTCCATTCCAAGTTTCCTCAAAAGCCAAAGAAGTGTCCTGGGGCCACTCCTAAAGGGGGGGGTGCTGTCACGATCCGGGTATCTGGACGCCATTTCTTACCCATCAGATGCCTCCTAAGGCTGGCTCAGCGCTCCAGGACCGGATCCCATCTGTTATCCTAATGTTCACATTCCTGCATCCTCTCCTGTCTCTCTGAGACGCTGTCACAGTAACGCCTTATTACATCTGGCATGGCGTCTCCCGCGGCCTCCGCCGCCGTCCCTGAGCTTCTGCATGCAGAGTGTCAGAGTGGCGATTACGTCAGCCGCGGCCTCCGCTGTGTCCGCGTGGTTGGATGTGCACTTGTCAGCCTGGCGTCTCCTGTCTCCAGTGGCCGGCGCCGCCATTACTGTTTTCATTACCACATGGATTACAAACCAAACTTCCCTCCAAGTGTCTGCATGGGCGCAGCCATCTTGGATTCTGTCAGATGATCATTTCCTCCAATCTGTTGTCAGTATTGTTAATCTGCATAATTGCCTAGCCAATCCCTTCCTTGCTGCAGGTATAAATACACTGTGCCTGAGCAAGGAAGGCGTCAGTGCTTTGGTTGTCAAACCTAGTTCCTGTTTGTCTCTCTCCTGTGATTGTCTTCCAGGTTCCAGCTCCTGTCTCAAGACTTCCACCATAGAGACCCGCACCAGCATTCCACCTGCGGTGTAGCCTGACTCTCCAATCCATTGTGGATTCATCTGTTTCCAGCTACAACATTACCTGCTTCCAGCTCAGCTTCCAGCAGAGTACAGCTTCCCTTAAAGGGCCGGTGTCCTTTCTACACTTTACCACTCTCCACCGGTATTATTATTTCTCCGCTCTCAAGTTCTACATTTCAGTTCATATTTCATCGCTCCCAAGTTCATTTATTATTTAACTGGTTCCAGCCAGTATCCACTCCGTGCTAACAACAGTCTGGTTCCAGCCAGTATCCACAGCAGCTGTTTTACCTTCAGCAACCCAGCTTTTCCTGGAACACCAGCTGGCACAATCCTGGGTTATCTCCATTGCTACAGTCGGGCCTGGTAAGGACTTTCCATCTAGAAGATCATAAGAACTATCTCACACTACCAGTGCCCTGTGGCTCCTGCCATCCTGTAGTACCCAGGAACTGTATTTATTATTTGCTGACTTTTACGTTTTCTTTTACTGCTGCTGTGTTGCGGAGTTGTCATAATAAACATCATTGACTTTTATCCAAGTTGTCGTGGTCACGCCTTCGGGCAGTTATTATTCATGTTACTTACATGTCCAGGGGTCTGATACAACCTCCCAGGTTCCGGTACATCTCAGCCCCTACAACTGAGGCTGCCTCCCGTCAGCTCAGGCCCTCAGTTGTGACATTTAGCATTTAGTTTTTAGTTAGATAGGTAGCGATTAACTTAGAAGTTCTAACTAAGTTACCCAGCTCCGGCCAGCGCGCGCTACGGGATCCCACTCACCCAGTCCCACCGCGGCGCAGCTCCCGCTTGTGTTCTAAGCTAGAACACAAGCGGGAGCTGCGCCGCGGTGGGACTGGGTGAGTGGGATCCCGTAGCGCGCGCTGGCCGGAACTGGGTAACTTAGTTATGCGGCTGAGGAGAAACCTCGGTCGCGTGGGTTGCAGCGAACAGGGCAGCCCTTCTCTTCTCTGGCGGGCGCCGCTGTGGGACTGGATGAGAATGGTCCCGCAGCGTGCGCGCTGACCGGCGCGCGAGTATCAGAGACAGCGCAGGAAGCACTTCTTATCACCAGGAAGCACTTCTCACCGGCGGCTATTCACTGGTTCTATCAACGCCGCTGTGGGACTGGATGTGACGGGTTTATGTACATTGGGGCTGATATTGCTTATATTAACAGGAGAGTTAGTGGATGGGATTGGAAGTTTGGGCCTCCTTCGTTCATTAAGGTCTCCCTGCTGAGCTATTATACTCCCTTTTATTGCTGGGGTGCCTAATCTGCTATAAACAAAAAATACAGTTTTTTTTTTTTTTATATAATTTTTTTTAAATTTATTTAAAAATGTTTTCACAGAAAATGGAGAAAGGAACCGAAATCTTACATGGACATTTTAATTTTAAATCTCTACCAGATGGCACAGTTGATAAAACCAAAGTTATTTGTAAACACTGCAAAGCTGAATTTTCTTATCACCGGAGTACTTCGAGTCTGAAGTATCACTTAAATGCAATACACACCGTTGATTCCAGCAACTCACCCACTCAAACAAACAGTGGAGGGAAGCTTCGGCAGACTACATTGGATACAGCGTATGGGAGAAGTATAGATAAACAAAAGCAAGAAAAGCTAACAAATAACATAGCGATGTGGATAGCTACAAAATGCAGGCCAATTAGTATTGTCGAAGATGTCGGTCTGAGGAACGTTCTTAGGATCGCAACGAATGACAGCACGTATGAGCCTCCCTCAAGACGCACCATCACAAGAAGAATACATGACTTGTATGAAAATGAGAGGACTACAAAAGCGATGGCGTTACAATGTGTACCACATGTTGCTCTCACTGGAGATTACTGGACATCGCTGGGTAACCATAATTACCTCGGAGTTACAGTGCATTATATTGATGAACACTGGGAGCTACATTCACATGCTCTGACTGTAATGAAAACAGAAGAGAGACATTTTGCTGAAACGTGCGCTGTACATTTTATTCATGTTGCACAGGAGTTGAACATTTCAGATAAAGTCGGCACACTTAGCACAGATAGTGCAAGAAATATGATTGCTGCTGCAAGACACCTGCCTTTTGAACATGTCCCCTGCACTGCGCACAGTCTCCAGCGTTCTGTCACAGTATCTCTGCAGAACAGTGCGTTTGACAATGTCCTGGCCAAATGCAGAAAAGTTGTAGGCCACTTTAAACACAGTCCAGCAAGTGCTGCAGAATTACAAAAACAACAATTTCAACATAGACAAAATAAGGAGTCGCTTATACAAGATATTCCAACCAGATGGAATTCGACTCTGGACATGATAAAAAGTGTCTGTAGAAATGAACAGCCACTGAGGGATGTCCTCACCACACACAACACCAAGATTGCCATGCCAACTACAGCTGAAATGGACAAACTGCAGAGGTTGGAAACGCTACTGGAGCCCTGCAGGTATATTTTACATACTTCATATATTTAATTTTTCCACTGTCCTGTCTGTAAAAAATATAGCATGAATGGGATGTAGTTAGGTAGGTTTAGGCACTTACTGGTGGTGGGTAGGAAGCAGGGAGGGTTAGGGTTAGTAGGGAGCAGGGAGGGTTAGGGTTAGTAGGGAGCAGGGAGGGTTAGGGTTAGTAGGGAGCAGGGAGGGTTAGGGTTTGGCTGCATGGAGGGAGAGTTAGGGTTAGGCAGCACCAGCGGACTTTTAGGGTTAGGCACTATGCAGGGAGGGTTAAGGGTAGGGAGGGTTAGTATACTTACCGGGGACTTTTGGGTATCTGGATTCCAGGATGCCGCTGTCGGTCTTCTGACCACCAGCATTCTCCCGTACCCAAAGAAATGGGTTTGATTTTTTTTTGCTGTTGCAGGTATGTGACTAAACTTCTGGGAGGAGAAAAGTATGTTTCATGCTCTGTGGTTCTGCCTGCTTTTTGCCATCTCTCTCGGGTCATGGAGAGTTCAGATGATGACCCAGCCTACGTGGTCAAATTTAAGTCTACATTCAGAACAGACCTGGAGACACGCAAAGAAAATGCCAACATTGCATATCTGAAGATTGCTACCGCATTGGACCCTAGATTCAAGGACCTCAAGTGTATACCCAGAGCTGAGAGGGGTGAGGTGTGGGCCTTAGTCACCAACTTATTAAAGGAACAGAGGTTTGTTGCAGAGAAACCTGTGGAAGCAACAACATCAGAGCCACCAAATAAAAAGTTAGCCCTATTGGCTGCTTCATCAGAGTCTGATTCTGAACAGGAGGAAGATTCAGTTGAGAACAGTGTGCGTCGATTCAGAGCGGAGCCCACCATCAGTACAGAGTCCTGTCCATTAGAGTGGTGGTCCAAACATGCAGGCTCACACAGCAGGCTGGCCTCCATTGCACAGAAGTACTTGGCTACACCTGCAACATCAGTACCCTGTGAAAGGTTGTTTTCTCTTGCTGGTCATATTGGCCCTCATTCCGAGTTGATCGCTCGGTAATTTTCATCGCATCGCAGTGAAATTCCGCTTAGTACGCATGCGCAATATTCGCACTGCGACTGCGCCAAGTAATTTAACAATGAAGATAGTATTTTTACTCACGGCTTTTTCTTCGCTCCGGCGATCGTAGTGTGATTGACAGGAAATGGGTGTTACTGGGCGGAAACACGGCGTTTTATGGGCGTGTGGATCAAAACGCTACAGTTTCCGGAAAAAACGCAGGAGTGGCCGGAGAAACGGGGGAGTGTCTGGCCGAACGCTGGGTGTGAGTGTGACGTCAAACCAGGAACGACAAGCACTGATCGCAGATGCCGAGTAAGTCTGAAGCTACTCTGAAACTGCTAAGTAGTTTGTAATCGCAATATTGCGAATACATCGTTCGCAATTTTAAGAAGCTAAGATTCACTCCCAGTAGGCGGCGGCTTAGCGTGTGTAACTCTGCTAAAATCGCCTTGCGACCGATCAACTCGGAATGAGGGCCATTGTACAGAAGAAGAGAGTTTCTTTATCATCTGAAAATGTAAATAACCTTGTCTGTCTTAGCAACTGGCTTGGTGCAGAGCAGTAAATAGGTTACACACCTAAAATATATCTGTCCAATCTGGTGGGAACAAAAATCTGGGTAAGAAAACAGATTTAGATTCTCAGAAAACATATTTTATTTTTTAATTTTAATTTTTAACGTTTTTTAAATGCTACTGTGTTAAGGGAAAACTGCAAACCAAATGTTTTTGCAGTGTTGTTTAATGTTATTGCACTGTTGTTCATATAGAAGTACTAAACGTGCGCAATACACCACTTTTGAATTCATTATTGACTTTAGTCGGCTAACAATATGATTAATCGCTATTAATCGCATGAAATCCTGCGATTAATTGCGATTAAAAATTTTAATCGTTGCCCAGCACTAATATATATATATATATATATATATATATATACACAGTCACAGGGTTGGCGAAACTGGGAGACAGATATCCACTGACCCCATATCACAAAACCAGGTGGCACTCCACGGGTTTAAGTATAGAAGAAAATCTTTATCACATAAAGATTTTCTTCTATACTTAAACCCGTGGAGTGCCGCCTGGTTTTGTGATATGGGGTCAGTGGATATCTGTCTCCCAGTTTCGCCAACCCTGTGACTGTGTACATCAGAAGGAGGGCACCCCGGTATTGAGTTGAGATCATTGAGTGCCAACTAGACTGCACTATATATATATATATGTAGACTTATATGTTTATGATTTGCAGCCATATCTCAATGATATGTGTGTGTGTGTGTCTCCGCGGGTGCGAATCTCCGCCCATGCGAACTGTACAGACTGTCCTGCACATTACACATATCAATAAAGTTTATTACAGATGACACCATGGAATTACAACCAATCACATGCCACCACACACTATAAATATAAGCCCATATATGGAAAACGCCATTGCCATCATGCGTGCAGCAGCTTTTTCCCGCCGCGAGCTGCGCGTCCTGGTTGCGGTAATGGACCGCTGCGTAGGCCGCGCAGGGGCCTTTATCCCAAATAGGGTAAAGCGCGAGGCCTACGCGGAGGTCCGCCGCTTATTGAGAACCCGAGTCCGCAGCAGGAGGACCATCATTCAGTTGGAGAGGCGCTGGAGCGACCTCAGCAGGCGCACGCCGGACCTGTTGGCGGAACTCCGCCAACAAATCCGTGACATACGTAGGCGCAGTAAGTAAAATATTACAGTAAATAACACTGAGAATTTTAGCATAAACTTTGCCTATTTTCACTAAGTGATAGTGTGAAAATTTGCACACTGACAATAAACTTGTAGAATAAACATGACACAGTGTGTGTGGTTAGGGCAAGCAGTACTGACTGTGTAGCAAGGTGCTTCTGAAAAAGTGAATGTTGTTGTACAGAGTTGCTACACAGGCTGTCAACTGAACCCAATAACTTGCTCAATGGGC
Source organism: Pseudophryne corroboree (assembly GCF_028390025.1). Classification (NCBI taxonomy): domain Eukaryota; kingdom Metazoa; phylum Chordata; class Amphibia; order Anura; family Myobatrachidae; genus Pseudophryne; species Pseudophryne corroboree. Next base: position 102,507,066 of record NC_086455.1, on the reverse strand, counting down.
AAAAATTAATAAGGTGGGAGGTTTTAAGAACTGGTGATGTTGCCTATATCAAACAATCAGATTCTATCTATTTTCTGATAGCAGCAGCTTAATAAATGTTACGTAGAATCTGATTGGTTGCTATGGGCAACATCACCAGTTTAATAAAAAAAAACACGTATTAATGTTCCCCCTGTGTCTTTAACATGGGACAGAACAGTGTGTTAGGAATATGCTGTGGACTAAATTTTTCATGCTACAACCTAAATATTACATATGTCATTCTAGGCCGAGCACAATGGGAAGCTGCTGCTGCTGGGAGCCCAGACCAACCCAGTTCTCATCCCCCCTCCCCTTCTGTTGCCCAATCCCCCTCTTCTTCCCAGTCCCCTTCTCAGCCCCCCTCCCCTTCTGTGGCCCATTCCCCCTCTTCTTCCCAGTCCTCTTCTCAGCCCCCCTCCCCTTCTGTTGCCCAATCCCCCTCTTCTTCCCAGTCCCCTTCTCAGCCGCCCTCCCCTTCGGTGGCCAAATCCCCCTCTTCTTCCCAGTCCCCTTCTCAGCCCCCCTCCCCTTCTGTTTCCCAATCCCCCTCTTCTTCCCAGTCCCCTTCTCAGCCCCCCTCCCCTTCTGTTGCCCAATCCCCCTCTTCTTCCCAGTCCTCTTCTCAGCCCCTTCTGTTGCCCAATCCCCCTCTCTGTCCCCCTCCCCCTCTGAAGGACAAACTACCACTCCGGCCCCCTCCCCCTCTCTTTCCCAGTCCCCCTCTCTGGCCCACTTCCCCTCTGTTGCCCAAACAGCCTCTCCGCCCCCCTCCCCCTCTCAATCTGACCCACCCTCTGAAAAAAGCACCCCAATCCCTCCTCCTTCACCAATCCCTCCTCCTTCCCCAATCCATCCTCCTTCCCCAATCCACCCTCCTACCCCCATCCAGCCTCCTTCCCCCATCCAGCCCCCTTCCCCACCCAGTGAGTGGGCAGCAGAAGCCCCAGCGGAGATTCCGGGGAGTCCGCATGTGGCAGATGAAAGTACGTTTTTCAACATTTAAAATGTATTGGTTACCTACTTAAACGTAAAATTAAAATACATGCAGTGTTGTACTGTGGCCAATCTTGGCCCAAGGAAAAATGTTTGTGTTCGTCTTCATGGTATAGATGTTGCATTAACATTTATGTGAGTATCATTAGATGTACAGTGTCTATGTGTGCAATGTTTAGGCTGTCCACTCTAGGTCGACACTCATTAGGTCGACAGGGTTGCCAGGACAACAGGGTTTATATGTGCTAGGTTGTCAGTGAAACAGTTAGACTTGAGTGGAGTTTAGTATGTTGTAGGTCTTTTACACTTGTGCCTGGGTATTCCTAATATTTGCACATTCAACTCGCATGCTTCACTTTGTTAGCCAGGCTAAGGACACAATGATTTGTGTTTTGAAAGTTACACTCACAAAATGTTTTAAAAAAAATGTACAATCTGTTTGACCTTAGGTAGTTAGGCAGCCTTTCAGGGAGTGTGGGCATGCTAGGATATGTTGTCCTTCTGAAGATGTTGATATGCAGTGTGATGATGCTGGGCAAACACCACAAAAGACAAGTCTGCTTCACTCCAGATGTGAATGAAGGGCAGCATGGGGTTACATGTACTAAGATGGGAGTGTTATTCAAGATGGGATGTTGCCCATAGCAACCAATCAGAATCAACGTCTCAGTTATTTAGCACCTTCTAGAAGAGATGTGGAATGTGATTGGTTGTTATGGGCAACGTCCCATCTTAAATAGAACTCCCATCTTAGTAAATGTACATCATGGTGTGGTACACTTTTACACATTGTAATTTATCAATGACAAACATTGCTGAGCAAGCTTGTGTGTTGGTATGCTAGTGTTTTTACATTCAAACATCCATTATGTATTTCCTTTGCTATGAAAGTGTGCTTTGTGGATTGCTGGTGTAATAGGTAATGTGAGTTATGTTGTAAATTTAATTTATATTCTGCATTTCAGATGGTGCCGTTGGAGGTCCCACAAGCCTGGCAGGCATCGTGGCCAGCCTAAAGGGACATTTGCAGGCAATGCTGTCTGACCTGGAAAGGCTGGAAATTTTTGTTAATTTATTTTTTTAAAGTTTACACATATTACAAAAAAAAAAAAAAAAAACATTATGTTTTACAAATAAAATACTATTTTTTTACAGTTAAGCACTTGTTGTGTTTTTAATTGCAATAAAATAACAGCATATTGCCAAGCATAAATTGGTTACCTTACAAAAAACACACATAAAACTTACCATTATTAGTCTTATTAATTACATACAAATTAGGTCAGTTATTAGCTTTTTGTTTTAAAAAAACATGTAAACACATACATTCACACACTAAACTTCCACTCCAAATTATGCTATTTAACATTATGTCAGGCACAGTTTACACATCTATTACACATATTTATAAACAAACATGGTAATGTCCAATTATGCCTACAAAGTGTTCTTGAGGTATTCTTTGCAGACTTAATTGGTCATGCACACAATCAGTCATTACACTAATTGGATTTGTAATTGAGGTACGCTTGTTGAGTTAGAATTGCAAGGTGTAATATAATTAGGGGGGAAAAAACCATTGCTGTGCGCTTTTCCGCAAAAACTTGAGCACATTTAAGAGTAATGGGGGTAATTCCAAGTTGATCGCAGCAGGATTTTTGATAGCAATTGGGCAAAACCATGTGCACTGCAGGGGAGGCAGATATAACATGTGTAGAGAGAGTAAGATTTGGGTGGGTTATTTTGTTTCTGTGCAGGGTAAATACTGGCTGCTTTATTTTTACACTGCAATTTAGATTGCAGATTGAACACACCCCACCCAAATCTATCTCTCTCTGCACATGTTATATCTGCCTCCCCTGCAGTGCACATGGTTTTGACCAACTGCTAAAAAATTTCCTGCTGCGATCAACTTGGAATTACCCCCAATGTGTAAATCTACGATGAGTTCGGATTTTAACGATGATGTTTGTGCTTATGCGATGGGTTCGCATTAATGTGTTGTCATTTGGCATACGCCTACTTTGTGTAGTACTGCGTACGAAATTGCAAAATACCGTTGGGGGCGGATGTTCGCAATTTTAAAACGTATTCGCAACTTTGCAAATATGTTGTGCGAACGAAAAAAATAGCGAACAACTCGGAATGACCACCTTTGCTGTGCGTTTTTTAGCAAAAGCGTGTGCAATTTTAAGAAGAATGTGTAATTTTACGAGAAGTTTGGATTTTTACGATGAGGTTTGTGGTAATGTGATGAGATCGCATTAGTGCGATGTCATTTGGCATTACGCCTACTTTGTGTAATACTGCGTACGAAATTGCAAAATACCGTTGGGGGCGGATGTTCGCAATTTTAAAACGTATTCGCAACTTTGCAAATATGTTGTGCGAACGAAAAAAATAGCGAACAACTCATAATGACCACCTTTGCTGTGCGTTTTTTAGCAAAAGCGTGTGCAATTTTAAGAAGAATGTGTAATTTTACGAGAAGTTTGGATTTTTACGATGAGGTTTGTGGTAATGTGATGAGATCGCATTAGTGCGATGTCATTTGGCATTACGCCTACTTTGTGTAATACTGCGTACGAAATAGCAAAAATACGTTGGGGGCGTATATTCGCTATTGTGCAACGTGTTCGCAATTTTGCGTATACCTTGTGTGAACGAAAAAAATAGCGAACAACTCGGAATTACCCCCAAAGCTTTAGCATGTTGGTGCCTTGGATCAAGATCCAACTCTACACCCCCCGATGTTATTCCCTATGGAATACCAGTGTAGCCCGCTGCAGAAATAAATATATATATATATATATATATATATATATTTATTCAGAGCTCAGCACTCCCCATAATAAAATCACTCACCATAATGAGGGTGATCTACAGTAGTATTCGGATTCATAAATGAAAGAAAAAAGTTGTCTACTAAGTACCTGCTGAAAAACTCAGTTGTACTTGTGTATTAACTATTGTTTTGTCGCAATAGGGTTTCAGTAATAACAAAACAATTCTATTAATATTTTAAGTAAGTGTTTTTAATAAATGTATGTATACCTTGGAAAAGAAAAGACTGATGCCATTGTACTCATTTATTAGATTGGTGTAAGAGGTCAGATAACCTCTATATAATAGATATAAATTTAAATGATACTAATCCCTAGAAATCTACAAACATTAGGTGCCCCCTAAAGAAACAATTTCCATATACCTATTCAAGAGGTCCTTTCAGGTATAGGACCAATCTGTGGGGTTGCTGCCGACTATTGTTAAAGAGTCAAAAAATAAATAAAAACTATCTGAATATAGAAATCTTTAATACATCTAAAATTACTAATACTAAAGTCTAACAGCACAGTACTAGTTACTAAATAAATATATATATATATATATATACACATACATACATACATACATACAGTCAGGTCCATAAATATTAGGACATCGACTCAATTCTCATATTTTGGGCTCTATACACCACCACAATGGATTTGAAATGAAACAAACAAGATGTGCTTTAACTGCAGACTTTCCGCTTTAATTTGAGGGTATTTACATCCAAATCAGGTGAACGGTGTAGGAATTACAACGGTTTCTATATGTGCCTCCCACTTTTTAAGGGACCAAAAGTAATGGGATAATCGACTTAAAAAGCTATTTCATGGACAGGATTGGACTATTCCCTCGTTATTTCATCATCAATTAAGCAGGTAAAAGTTCTGGAGTAGATTCCACGTGTGACATTTTCATTTGCAACTCTCACAAAGTCTCTCACTTCCTGATTCTCACACCCTATTACATTCCTACCAAGATGCTAAAGCAGCAGGATGATCATAGCTACATACATTACGCAAACATTATCTTCTGGATGTTATCAAGCAGGTGATTCTGAGCAGGGGAGTAGCAAGGGTGGCTCCGGTGGAGCGCGAGCTCCGGGTGCTGGAAAAGTTAGAAGGCGCGCTGCCGCCTTCCCCCTCCCTCCGTCCACTATGCCGCGGGCCACTGTGCAGGCAGATGCAGAGCAGGAGAAGCAGAAGGGCGCACACTGACTCGGAGACTAGGTAGGGAACAGGGCAGGCCAGTGGCGACAGCAGGAGACACTGACAGCCAGCACATGCCGGAGCTCTGCTGCCCTCTTTATATGTCTCATTGTCTGCTTGTAGCTGTGCAGAAAGTTTACTTCTGTCCTTCTACACTACTGCAGCACCTCTTTCTGCCCCAGCTGCTGTAGCACCTTTCTCTGTCCCAGCTGCTGCAGCTGAGTAACATGTATAAGCGGCTCTACTGTGGTGTAACATGTATAAACAGCTCTACTGTGGCATAACATGTATAAGGGACTCTACTGTGTGGCGTAACGTGTATAAGGGGCTTTACTGTGTGGCGTAACATGTATAAAGGGGCTCTACTGTGTGGCGTAATGTGACTAATGGACACTACTTTGGTGTAATAACGGACAATACTGTAAGGTGCAATCTAAATTGGTACTATTCTGTGGCCACGCCCATTTCCCATGAAGCCAGGCCCCTATATTTCTGTTGCGCACCTTAGGCGCATACTGTTCCTATTTTAAACATGGGGGAAACCTTTGGCCCTGAGATCCACAAGGTCTAGAACCAGCCCTGTCACCAATTTAGCATTTTTTTTATATTTTTTCTTTTCAAATGTAACATGCCCCCAATTCCGTACAGGGGAGGGGGCGCCGAAACATACCCTTGCTCCGGGCACCATGGCACCTAGCTACACCTCTGATTCTGAGTTGAATGCAGCAAAGCACCTCCGTGCATGCGTCCAAGATGCACTGCGCATATGTCCCAATTGTTACCACCTGGGGATGCAGATCAAAACTGCATGGATAATCTGTGTGGTAACTGAGGGATGTCTAACAGGTGAGGTGTGTCACAGGCATGTTGGGGTCAGCCACTGCGTCTAAGACGCAGTTTCACTGTCACCGGTAACCATGGTACCTCGGACATTCTGCATCTACCATAAGCAGGTGCAATGTCTGATGCTGCGGCCGATAATCTGACGATACCGTGTCCATGTACGCACATTGGAGGAATCGTGACCGCTGTCAGTGCCCATCGGTATTAACATAACGATGCAGTATTGGCCGTGACACAAAAGTAGCAGCGCTACTGCATCCAAGTCTGAACCACCCCCATAGTTTTGAAAAATATTTTTCAAGGAGTGGTCAATAATTTTTTTTTTGTGAGCACAACTTACAGATGCAGCCAAGCTAATCTTTGCTGTGCTGTTTTTGCACGTGCGCACACATCGCAGCAATTATTAACAGCGCCCGGGTGCGAATAGTTGCACCCAAGATCACATACTGCATTTCCTATAGATCGCGGGTGCAAATATTTGCACATGCACCACGAAAATCTAGTAATGCGGATGAATAGTGGCAGGTTTGATGAACATGGATACATCTATAGATTGTTAGCTTGCGAGCAGGGCCTTCCTACCTCTATGTCTGTCTGTCTTTGACCAGTTTTGTTCTATAACTGTTGTTCTAATTGTAAAGCGCAACGGAATATGCTGCGCTATATAAGAAACTGCTAATAATAAATAATTTATACATAGAATTTCATGGTAGATAAGAACCACTTGGCCTATTTAGTCTGCCCTAAACACATGTACAGGCACATACTGTACTTAAACAATAGGGTTCATTTTATATTTATTTTTGTTGAAGCCAATTAACCTGCCAGTATATTGTAGGAGTGTGGTAGGGAACAGAAGTACCCAGAGGAAACCCACGCAAGTATGCGGAGAATATACAAACTCTACTCACTGCTGAGGCAGTATTGCTACCCATTACACCATGGGTCTTCAACCTGCGGCCCTCCAGCTGCTGTGGAACTACACATCCCAGCATCCCCTTCCTCAGTTTTAGCATGCCTTAATGGCAAAACTATGACAAAACATGCTGGGATGTGTAGTTCCACAGCAGCTGGAAGGCCGCATGTTGTATTACACCATCCATACTTCCTTGATCTGTGCTTGATTTAACCACCCATACTTGATGGCTTGGTACATCACATAAATCAGGGTTGCCATGGATTCTTACAGAGATAAACAAAATAGGATTTTAATTACCTACTGGTAAACCCTTTTCTCGTAGTCCGTAGAGGATACTGGGAATCCATTTAGTACCATGGGCTATAGACGGGTCCACTAGGAGCCTTGGGCACTTTAAGAATTTGATAGTGTGCGCTGGCTCCTCCCTCTATGCCCCTCATACAAAACTCAGTCTAGGAAACTGTGCCCGAGGAGATGGACATACTTTGGGAGAAGGATAGATAAGGAAAGTGGTGAGATTACGAACCAGCACACACAGAACAATAGGAAAGCTATGCTAACCAAGCTTGAAACAGGAACAGCTGAACAAACCAGAATACTTAACTAAGTAACAGTGCAGGAAGAACAAAAGCGACGGGCGGGCGCCCAATATCTCCTCACGGACTACGAGAAAAGGATTTAACGGTAGGTAATTAAAATCGTCCTTGGCGATACTGGGAATCCATTTAGTACCATGGGGAAATACCAAAGTTCCCAAACCACGTGGGAGAGTACTGAGGTTCCTGCAGAACTGAATGACCAAACTGAAGGTCCTCAGAGGCCAAAGTATCGAACTTGTAAAACTTTGCAAACGTGTTCGAACCTGACCAAGTAGCTGCTAGGCAGAGCTGTCAAGTTGAGACACCCCGTGCAGCCGCCCAAGAAGAACCCACCGACCTAGTAGAGTGGGCCTGTACAGATTTTGGATCCAGCAATCTTGCCATGGAATAAGCATGCATAGTGAGCTTGATCCAGAGTGCAATAGACTGCTTTGAAGCAGGACACCAAATTTTATTGGGATCATAGAGAACGAACAACGATTCAGATTTCCTATGACAAGCTGTCCTCCTTACATACACATTCAAAGCCCTCACAACATCCAAAGACTTTGAAGTAGCAGAGCTGTCTGTAATAGCCGGAAACACAATAGATGGGTTGATGTGAAACGCGGACACCACATTAGGAAGAAATTGCTGATGAGTTCTGAGTTCAGCTCTGTCCTAATGCGAAATTAAGTAGGGGCTCTTTTGAGACAATGCCCCTACCTCCGAAACATGTATTGCTGAAGGCAAGGCCAACAGTGTTACGGTCTTCCAGCTGGAAGCGCCTCGTAAGAGGCCACCATTTTCTCCAGAAGGCAAATGCACAGATGCACCAAGATCCGGGGTTGGCTTCAGGATAGCCCGAACCATCATTCCCAGGAAAGGAAGCCTTTGCGTCGGTTCCAGGTGAGATTTTGGTAAGCTCAGAATCCACCCCTGATCCAGGAATAGTCTGATTGAGAGGCCAATGCTGTCCAACAACCGCTCCCTGGACGGTGCCTTTATCAGAAGATCGTCCAGGTACGGAATTATGTTCACTCTCTGTTTGCGGAGTAGAAACATCATCTCTGCTATCACCTTGGTGAACACTCTCGGTGCCGTGGAGAGACCAAATGGCAGGGCCTGGAACTGGTAGTGACAGTCCTGCAATGCAAACCGTAGATAAGCCTGATGAGGCGGCCAGATCGGAATGTGAAGGTACGCATCCTTGATATCCAGAGACACTAGGAATTCCCCCTCCTCCAGACTTGAGATCGCGGCTCTCAGAGACTCCATCTTGAATTTGAACACTCGTAAGTACGGGTTCAACGACTTGATGTTCAAAATCGGTCTTACCGAACCGTCTGGTTTTGGTACTACAAACAAGTTGGAATAATATCCCTTGTTTTGCAGATGAGGTGGAACTGGAACAATGACCTGAGTCTGTACCAGTTTTTGAATGTTGTTTTGTAAGGTAATACTTGCCTCTTGTGAAACTGGTAAGCCTGATTTGAAGAATCTGTGAGGTGGGAGCTCCTGAAGCACGAGTCTATAGCCCTGGGAAATAAGATCTATGACCCAGGCATCCTGGCACAAACTTGTCCAGGTGTGACTGAAAAATTTTAGTCAGGCTCCCACCTGCCAGTCTACCAGGCATCACAGTCCACCGTCATGCTGAAGGCTTTGAGGAAGCAGAGCTTGAGCTCTGTTCCTGTGAACCGGCAGTTGCTGGTTTGCGTGGTTTACCTCTAGCACCTCTGGTGGCTGTAGAAGAACCTCTGGTTTTGCCCTTAAACTTGGCAGTCCGAAAGGACTGTAGATTAGGTCCTGAGTCGGCCTTCCTGGCTGGGGGAGCTACAGAAGGAAGATACGTGACTTACCTGCAGTAGCTTTGAAGATCCATTTGTCTAGTTAATCTCCAAATAAGACCTCTCCTGTGAAGGGTAGGCCTTCCACGCCTTTCCTGGAGTCCGCGTCAGCAGTCCACTGGCGTAGCCATAAGCCTCTGGGTGCTGACACAGCTATAGCAGTGGTGCATGCATTAAGCAACCCTATTTATTTTATGGCTTCCACCATAAAATTCGCAGAGTCCTGTATATGTTGCAGGAGTAAAATAATCTCCCCTTGAGGCAAGGTATCTAACCCCTAAAGTAGGTTACCCGACCATTTTGCGATGGCCTTAGTAATCCACCCATATACTATAGTGGGTCTCTGGGCCACCCCGGCAGCTCTATACAAAGATTTGAGTATAGTCTCAATTCTACGATCAGCCGTGTCTTTTAGGGAGGCTGCATCAGGTACGGGCAATAAAATTTCCTGCGACAGCCTGGATACTGATGCATCCACTATCGGTGGGTTTTCTCATTTTTTCCTATCCTCATGAGGAAAAGATGATATCAACCTTTTAGGGATTTGAAATCTCCTATCAGGATTTACACATGGTTCTTCCAACAGGGTATTTAGTTCCTTTGACATAGGAAAAGTGGCTGAGGATTTCTTTTTTTATATTAAAATAAGATTCCTCAGTCTCCTCTGTCATTTTATCAGGGATATGCAGAATTTCTCTGATAGCTTCTATGAGAGCCTCTATTCCCTGTGACAGAGTAGCCTCCCCCACCTCTGAGTCCACCTCCCCCTCCTCCATTTCTTACCCTTCATTGTCAGAGTCAAACTGCAAGATATGGGCCAAAAGACGTTTATGCGGACAAATGGCAAGGGATGGAGACGCTGGTTTGGGTACTGAGTCTCTTCATAAACTCAGTCATCGATTGTCTTAAGTATTGCGTCTCTTTCTCATTGCTGGATAATTTACAAGAAATATTGGAAATCATTCCCCTAATGGAGTCCAGCCAAGCTGGCTCTGCCCCGCTAGCCTGGGAGGGTACACTGCACTGAGTACACTGTAGCGAACCCCCTGGAGAAGAGGAACACTGTGCCTTACATGAAAGACACTCTTTGTCTGACATACTGTGACAGTGACAGCACACACACACACACACACACACACACACACACACACACACACACACACACACACACACACACACACACACACAGGTTAAATGCACAATTAACCCACAAAGAGCCCTTCCAGGAAGACACAGAGATAGTATGGAGCCAGCACACAGTGCCCTTAATGCTAATGCCAAGCTTAGCCGGGTCGCAGACTAAGGGGGTCATTCCGAGTTGTTCGCTCGTTGCTGATTTTCGCAACAGAGCGATTAAGGCAAAAATGCGCATGCGCATGGTACGCAGTGCGCATGCGCTAAGTATTTTAGCACAAAACTTAGTAGATTTACTCACGTCCGAACGAAGAATTTTCATCGTTGCAGTGATCGGAGTGTGATTGACAAGAAGTGGGTGTTTCTGGGCGGAAACTGACCATTTTCTGGGAGTGTGCGGAAAAACGCAGGCGTGCCAGGATAAAACGCAGGAGTGGCTGGAGAAACGGGGGAGTGGCTGGCCAAACGCAGGGCATGTTTGTGACGTCAAACCAGGAACGAAACGGGCTGAGCTGATCGCAATGTAGGAGTAAGTCTCGAGCTACTCAGAAACTGCTAAGAAATTTCTATTCGCAATTCTGCTAATCTTTCGTTCGCAATTCTGCTATGCTAAGATACACTCCCAGAGGGCGGCGGCCTAGCGTGTGCAATGCTGCTAAAATCTGCTTGCAAGCGAACAACTCGGAATGAGGGCCTAAGTACCCAAATTGGGGACTTAGTAGACTAGTAAGTGCTCCCCCCTGCTATGACACCCTGGTACCGCTGAGGTAATCTGGAGTCTCTCTGGAGGAGCTGCGCGTCCCTGTCAGTCAGCGTCTGTGTCCACTGCAGAGGAAAATGGTGCTGGTGAGCTGCTGGATCCACTCATGGTGAAGCTCCACCACTTCAATGGCGAGCGGTCTTCCCACACTTTTTTATACTGTCTGCGGTAATTTTGTGCCTAAAATGGAGTCAGCCCCCTTTTAAGTCTGTAATGCCAGTTTGGGTACTGTGTACACATATATGGGGTCTTTCCGAGTTGATCGTAGCTGTGCTAAATTTAGCACAGGGCAAGCTCGCCCCGCATGTCAGGCCCCCCCCCCCGCAGAAGTGCAAAGGCATCGCACAGCGGCGATGCCTTTGCACTTCAAGAGCAGCTCCCAACCAGCGCAGCTATAGCGTGCTGGCAGGGAGCTACTCGTCGCTCCCCGGACCGCAGCAGCTGCGTGTGACGTCACACAGCCGCCGCGGCCCTCCCTCCCAACGGTCCGGCCAGACCGCTCCCCCTAAACGGCGGCTTAATGCCACCGCCCAGCCCCCTCCCGGCCAGCGACCGCCTCTGCCTCAGAGGCGATCGCTAGGCAACGACGGCTGCCATGCGCCGGCGCACTGCAGCGCCGACAAACTGCAGCGAGCATTCAGGTCGGAATGACCCCCATAGTGTACTGAGACTCAGTTCGCTCCCTCAGAAGCTGTGCATCTGCACTGTGTACTGAGTCTGAAGACCCAGCCGCCCCATGTAGAAGCCGTGCGTCTCCGTACCCTCATGCCGCCATAATAGCCGGCGACCCGCTAACCGGGACGCCGGTTTAGTTCTCACCACTCTTCATTCTTCTGGGTCTGTTAGGGGTGGCGGCGTGCTGCGAGAATGTACGTTCGCCGTGGTGGGGCTTGCGAATAGTTCCCTCAGGAGCTAGTGTCCTGTCAGTGGGGAATGGGACCATTAACCCTTTAAGAGGTTGGGTCAGTCCCACGAAGCAGGCAGGCTGGTGCCATCCTGTCCTGCCTGAAAATAACAAACTTAGAAAATAAATGCAGTAAACTCTTCAGGAGCTTCCAGCAACGTGACCAGCTCCTCCGGGCACATTTTCTAAACTGAGTCTGGTAGGAGGGGCATAGAGGGAGGAGCAAACGCACACTATCAAATTCTTAAAGTGCCCAAGGCTCCTAGTGGACCTGTCTATACCCCATGGTACTAAATTGATTCCCAGTATCCCCAAGGACGTAAGAGAAATTGGGGTAAAAGAAATAGCTTCTGACTATTACATTTACCGCATACAGGGGGTCATTCAGTCGCATCACTAAGCAATGCAACTGCAATAATCCCGTCGGCAGCGCCAGTGCACATATACGAACGTCTCTGCCTGAGGCATTTGTGGGGCAGCGGTGGACAATTGCGGGGGCGGCACGCCAAATGGGGGCGAGTTGGTGGCATTTTCGTGGTGGCTGCATGATGTTACAATTAAATTGCAGTCGCAGCTGCTGGGCAGGCCATTCTGCATGCTGGGTGGCCCTGTACTACGATGGAAGAAAGGATTGCAGACTCTGCTTTTTGGTGTGACATCTGTACTACTACAAGAGCACGGGGGGGGGGGGGGGGGGGAAGCAATTGAAGCACCACAACATAGACTTTTTAATATTAATACTTTTAGATTTAACAGCCTAAATTCACCCATTGATAGATAAAAATACAATTTCTGCATTTTTCGGCAGACATTTAAAACAACTGCTGCACTGGTAACTGATAAAAATCATAGCAACTACTCAGAGGGTCATTTATAATACAGTTTGGAAATTAAACGAAACATATGATTTATTGCTATTGGCACAATAACATTTTTGCCCTTAGTGGTGCACCAATTTTTACGGATAGCCCTCATGCCTAGGGAGGCCAATCCTGGGCCATTTTTTTCAATCCCAGGTATCGGGATTGATAAATGGTCAATCCCGGGATTCCCTATGTGTCCGCCCACTCGCCCCGCACACACAATACTCACCATATAACGGGCGGGCGGGAAACATCCGTCGCTCTCGGACGGCGCATCGTGACCTGTCACTGCACGTAACGCTGTGCTGGGGAGCTGGGAGCCGGGCAGCGTCTGTGCATCCTGAGGACGCTCAACGCTATTCCCTCAGTCCCAGGTATTGGAGCTTCCTATCCCGGGATTGAATCCCGGGCATTTCCGGGGCTAAATGGCCTCCCTAGTCATGCCAATATAATCGAAAACAGGAAAGAAGTTGTTATTCTGAGCTGGTTGCAGAGGTGGAATGGGACTAACTTTCTATAGGCAGCAAATCCAGCTCCCTCCCCATGCAAGTGACAGGAGCAGATGCGCCAGGAATATAGGCGGTATGAGTTCACTGCGAGTACGAAAGTTGCAGTAACGAATGCATGCACTTTACAGTAAATGGCCACAGAATGCAGATACTGTAAGTACCCAATTATATTGGAGGATAAGGGGGTCCTAATTCAAAGATGCAAATATATATTTTTATTTATTTATAAATCACACTAAAACATATGGGCCACTTTCCCCTTCCCAAATAGAGTAGTAAACGTACTTAATTTTTGTAAAATGAGTTTTCGGTACACTGTAATCTTGCTTTTAAACCACTTTCAGCACTTTAACTTGCATGTGATTCATTTCCTTTCACCAGGATATGAATACCTGCAAGTTGAGTCCAAAAACAGGTGCATATGCAACTTTTCACTGACCATCTTGGCACAGTGTACGACAACATGTCTTTACTGTGCTTTGACCATGTCTACATGCCCCCCCTACGCTTCTCCAACTACTAGTGGTAGGGAAAGGAAAGTGCATGTTGCCTCAAAAAATGTATGTATGTGCACTTAAAAAAAAAAATTGAGGATGAAAAAAAAAGACGTAACTTGCGTTTATCTACAACTCTGTGTGTGGATCTCTTATGAGCCTAGGAACAGTAACATTATACTTTTTTTTTTTTAATAAATATTTGGAATTTTTATTTAGTGCTCTTACATATGTTTCTTTGATCTCATTTATGTAATACAGCAACTAACACAAGTGTACTCAGTTTATTCATGTCCCATGTGTACATGCACTCTTTAAGGTGCTGAATGTAGTGAAGAACATGTAGGAATCTATTTCCATAAAGCGTGTTAAGAGATAAACAAGAAATAGATGCTTGAGCATAAACCTTCATTATGTGTGGGAAACGTGGGTACAGGGGGCCTAAGCATAAATATTCAAAACCAGGGTTAATTTGCTAAAATGAATAAAGTTGCAACATTTCCACTGAACCATAGCAACCAGTCAGATTACTTAATGAAATCAATTGTGCTTATTAATTGCTAGGAAATATTGCAAATGTCTCACCTAAATTTTAGTAAATTAACTCACAATTTTTTCAATCTTAACTACTTCTAGGTAACTACTACTCTTTCATTAAGACAATTTAACCCATCAGAGAAACTGAGGGGCAGATTTATTAAGCCTGGTGAAGTGATAAAGTGGAAGGTGATAACACACAAGCCAGTCAGCTCCTAACTGTCATTTTTCAAACCCAGCCTGTAACATAGAAGTTATGAACTGACTGGCTGGTGTGTTACCACCTTCCACTTTATCACTTCACAAGGCTTAATACATCTGCCCCTGAATGCCCAGCTGTTTCATATATATTTTCTTTAACAGAACACTGAACTACAGGTTGAGTCTCCCATATTATAAAGATTGGGAAATTAAGAATCTTGTATTTCAGATTTTTCCTTATTTTGGAATATTTGCATACCATAATGAGATGTCTTGGGGATGGAACCCAAGACAAAGTATAAAATACATTTCTCTTACGTCCTAGAGTATGCTGGGGTCCACATTAGTACCATGGGGTATAGATGGGTCCGCCAGGAGCCATTGGCACTTTAAGAGTTTGAGAGTGTGGGCTGGCTCCTCCCTCTATGCCCCTCCTACCAGACTCAGTTTAGAAAATGTGCCCGGAGGAGCCGGTCACAGCAAGGGGAGCTCTCCAGAGTTTCTCTAGTAAAGTTTATTTTTAGAGTTTATTATTTTACAGGGAGGCTTCTGGCAACAGCCTCCCTGCTTCGTGAGACTAAGGGGGGGGGGGGGGGTAGTGTTCACCCTGCGGGGTCTGAGCCACTATCTTCGCTGACAGGACACTGAGCTCCTGAGGGGATAGATCGTTCCCCGCCACAGGGGATCGCTCACCCCGGCAGCATGCCGCCACCCCCTTACAGAGCTGAAGATTTGTGGCGAGGGAGTCACCGACCCCCCTAGCAAGCGGGGGACCGGTGTGAAGATGGCGGCATAAGGGTAGGAGCGCAGTATTAATGCCGCGCCGGAGGCTCAGCGGTACATAGTGCGGCGCTGTGAGGGGCACCCTGAGTCAGCGCCTACACTGGTCACACAGCCTGTCGGGGTCCCCGGATCTCAGCTAGCACAAATCCCCAGGCCAGTATAATCCTATGAAGAGCGGGAAGACAGCGCCATTCTGTGGGCATAGCTTCTCCTCAGAGTGGGCCCAGCAGCGTACAGCACCATTTTCCTGCCTGCACAACGCTGTCAGTGAAGAGCAAGTCCCTCCACAGCAACTCTATCTATCTATCACGGGACCAGGGGGTTGTAGAAGGGGGGGAGGAGGCTGCAAAACGACTGTGTAACCTATTAAGGTGCACAGTCAGCGCTGACAGGGGGTCTCCTTTTATATTAAAAGCGTTGTGTGTGGGTTGGCTCCAATCTCTGTGTCTCTATTGCCATTCTTGGGGGTGAAACTCTCTCTGCCCTCCCCTGTGTGGGTGTGGAGTGTCTGTGGTCTCCATTAAGCAATGCCCAGGGACTCTGTGTCATATGCTGCAGAGGATATGTCCTCTCATCACCATTCCATGTAATCAGGATTGCACTGGTTTAGCACAGATTCCAGCAAAGGAGCCTGAGTGGTTATCCTCTATCATATCTATGATTTCTCAGATTTCAAATAGGGTTGCACAAAATGAATCTGCAACTCAGGCTTTACAGAACTCTATGGCAGTCTGGCCCAGTTCTGGTACATCAGGGCTCCCCGCTGTATATTCACATAAACGTGCTCTTGCACAGATCATGCAGGATGATACAGATACCGATTCTGATACTACAGGCGGTGACGGGGATGTGTTGCGGGGGGCTGCATCTCTTGCAAAAGGGGTGCAGTTGATGATAGAGGCTATTAGGGATGTGTTGAATATTGCTGATACAACACCCGAGCAGGTTGAGGAGGCTTACTTCACAGAAAATAAGAAAGCCTCGCCAACCTTCCCTGCGTCAAAGGAATTAAATGCTATATTTGAAAAGGCTTGGGAAAACCCCGATAAAAAATTCCAGATACCTAAAAGGGTTCTGGTAGCGTTTCCTTTCCCGGTAGAGGATAGGAAAAAATGGGAAAACCCGCCTATTGTTGACGCGTCAGTATCCAGACTCTCAAAAAAGGTGGTTTTACCTGTTCCAGGATCTACTGCCTTGAAAGAGCCAGCCGATCGTAAAATTGATAATACGCTCAAATCCATGTACACGGCTTCTGGGGCAATCCTATGTCCCACTATTGCCAGTGCTTGGATTGTCAAAGCAATAGTAAAGTGGTCAGGCACGTTACTTGAGGACTTTGATACTATGGAGAAAAGTGATGTTGAATTGTTTTTACGTAACATTAAGGATTCGGAGGGATTTCTGGTAGAATCCATGAAAGACCTGGGTTCCATGGCTGCGGGGATTTCATCCATGTCAGTATCAGCTCTTCGAGGACTGTGGTTGCGCCAGTGGTATGCTGACGCGGAATCCAGGAGGTGTGGAGACCCTACCCTACACAGGTCAGGCTCTCTTTGGGGAAGCGTTAGATGCGTAGATCTCCACGGCTACGGCTGGTAAGTCACCCTTTCTTCCCTCAGCTACACCTGCTCTGAAGAAACCCTTTTCTTCAGTTACATCACAACCCTTTCGGTCTAACAAGCCCAGAAAGGACAAGCCGTCCAACACCTTCTTTCGGGGAGGTCGGCCCAAGTTCAAGAAACCTGCGGCTGCAGGATCCCAGGAACTGAAACCTGCTTCAGGTACATCAAAGTCCTCCGCATGACGGTGGACTGCATGCCCCGGAGGTGGGGCCGGTGGGAGCGAGACTCAGACATTTCAGTCATATCCGGGTGTCCTCCGGCCTGGACCCCTGGGTGCAAGTTATTGTGTCTCAGGGGTACAGGCTGGAATTTTAAAATCTCCCTCCTGATTTTTCAGATCAGGCTTGCCAGCTCTGCTGGCAGACAGGACTGTCCTGCAAGAAGCGGTCCAGAAGTTGGTGGAGGCACAAGTTATTGTTCCAGTACCTCCTCATATGCAAAACAAAGTTTACTATTCAAACCTTTTCGTGGCACTGAAACCGGATGGTTCGGTCAGGCTCATTCTGAACTTAAAATCACTAAACCCCTTTCTGAGGGAGTTCAAGTTCAAAATGGAGTCTCTAGGGGCAGTGATATCAGGTCTGCAGGAGGGGGAATTCCTAGTATCCCTGGATATCAAGAAAGCGTACCTCCACATTCCGATTTGGCTGCCGCATCAAGCTTATCTTCGATTCGCATTGTTGGACTGTCACTTTCAGTTCCAGGCCCTCCCATTCGGGCTCTCCACAGCACCAAAGGTATTCACCAAAGTGATGGCGGAAATGATGATTCTCCTCCACAGACAGGGGGTGAACATAATTCCGTACCTGTACGATCTGCTGATGAAGGCATCATCCAAGGAGAAGCTGTTACGGTCCATAGCACTCACAACCCAGCTTCTCAGGGAACATGGTTGGATCCTAAATCTTCCAAAATCACAATTGGAACCAATCAGGTTGTCCTTTCTGGGAATGATCCTCGACACAGAGGTGCAGAGGGTGTTTCTCCCAGAGGAAAAAGCGTTGGTGATTCAAACGATGGTCCGGGATGTCCTGAAGCCAGCCCGGGTGTCAGTTCATCAGTGCATTCGCCTTCTGGGGAAGATGGTAGCCTCTTACAAGGCTCTGCAGTACGGGAGGTTTCACGCTCGGGCTTTCCAACTGGATAACCTGGACAAATGGTCGGAATCCCATCTACACATGCACCAGAGAATACGTCTGTCACCAGAGGCCAGGATTTCACTCCTCTGGTGGCTGAAATTACCTCACCCTCTGGAGGGCCGCAGGTTCGGGATTCAGGACTGGATCCTTCTAATCATGGATGCAAGACTCCGGGGCTGGGGCGCAGTCACTCAAGGAAGGTGGTCAAGTCTGGAAGCTGGCCTGTCGATAAACATTCTGGAACTAAGATCCGTCTACAACGGCCGTCTACAAGCAGCCCATCTTCTGAGAAATCGGGCCATTCAAGTGCAGTCGGACAATGTGACAACGGTGGCTTACATAACTCGACAGGGCAAAACAAAGAGCAGAGCTGCAATGGCAGAGGTAACAAGAATCATCCTCTAGGCAGAAAAGCACGTGTTGGCGCAGTCAGCAATCTTCATTCCAGGAGTAGACAACTGGGAAGCGGACTTCCTCAGCAGACACGCTCTCCATCCAGGGGAGTGGGGTCTCCATCCGGAGGTGTTCAAGGAGGTAACAGATCTTTGGGGTGTACCCCAGATCAACATGATGGCCTCTCGTCTCAACAAGAAGCTTCGGCGGTATTGTTCCAGGTCGAGGGACCTGCAAGCAGTGGCGGTGGACGCCCTAGCGACTCCGTGGGTGTTCCAGTCGGTGTACGTGTTTCCTCCACTTCCACTCATCCCAAGGGTACTAAAGCTCATAAGGAGAACAAGGGTTCAAGCGATCCTCATTGCTCCAGACTAGCCAAGAAGGGCTTGGTACGCGGATCTTCTGGAAATACTGCAAGAAGAGCCGAGGCCTCTTCCTCTTCGGGAGGACCTGCCGCAGCAGGGGCCGTTCACCTATCAAGACTTACCACGGCTACGTTTGACGGTATGGAGGTTGAACGCCTGATACTAGCTAAGAAGGGTATTCCGAACAAGGTTATTCCTACCCTGATACAGGCTAGGAAAGGGGTAACGTCTAAACATTACCATCGAATTTGGAAAAATAAGATTTTAAACCTTCCGGTAAATCTTTTTCTCCTAGTCCGTAGAGGATGCTGGGGACTCCGTAAGGACCATGGGGTATGACGGGCTCCGCAGGATACATGGGCACTCTAAAGACTTTAGATGGGTGTGCACTGGCCCCTCCCTCTATGCCCCTCCTCTAGACCCCAGTTAAAGAACTGTGCCCAGAGGAGACGGACAGTACGAGGAAAGGATTTTTGTTAATCTAAGGGCAAGATTCATACCAGCCCACACCATCCACACCGTATAACATGGAATATACGCAACCAGTTAACAGTATGAACATAACAGCATCAGCCAAAGACTGATCTTAACTGTAACATAACCCTTATGTAAGCAATAACTATATACAAGCCTTGCAGAAATATGTCCGCACTGGGACGGGCGCCCAGCATCCTCTACGGACTAGGAGAAAAAGATTTACCGGTAGGTTTAAAATCTTATTTTCTCTTACGTCATAGAGGATGCTGGGGACTCCGTAAGGACCATGGGAATTATACCAAAGCTCCAGACCGGGCGGGAGAGTGCGGATGACTCTGCAGCACCGATTGAGCAAACATGAGGTCCTCATCAGCCAGGGAATCAAACTTGTAGAATTTTGCAAAAGTGTTTGAACCCGACCAAGTCGCCGCTCGGCAAAGCTGTAATGCCGAGATGCCTCGGGCAGCCGCCCAAGAAGAGCCCACCTTCCTAGTGGAATGGGCCTTTACCGAATTTGGTAACGGCAATCCAGCCGTAGAATGAGACTGCTGAATCGTGTTACAGATCCAGTGAGCAATAGTCTGCTTAGAAGCAGGAGCGCCAACCTTGTTGGCTGCATACAGGACAAACAGTGCCTCTGTTTTCCTAACCCGAGCCGTCCTGGCTACATACATTTTTAAGGCCCTGACTACATCAAGGGACTTGGAATCCTCCAAGTCACCCGTAGCCACAGGTACCACAATAGGTTGGTTCATATGAAACGATTAAACCACCACAGGCAAAAATTGAGGACGAGTCCTCAACTCTGCTCTATCCACATGGAAAATCAGGTAGGGGCTTTTGTGAGATAAAGCCGCCAATTCGGACACCCGCCTTGCAGATGCCAAGGCCAACAACATGACCACCTTCCAAGTGAGAAATTTTAATTCCGCCGTTTGAAGAGGTTCAAACCAGTGAGATTTTAGGAACTGTAACACCACGTTAAGGTCCCATGGTGCCACTGGGGGCACAAAAGGAGGCTGGATGTGCAGCACTCCCTTTACAAAAGTCTGGACTTCTGGGAGAGAAGCCAATTCCTTCTGAAAGAAAATTGAGAGGACCGAAATCTGTACCTTAATGGAGCCTAACTTTAGGCCCATATCCACTCCTGTCTGTAGAAAGTGTAGAAAACGGCCCAGATGGAAATCTTCCGTAGGAGCATTCTTGGCTTCACACCAAGAGACATACTTCCTCCAGATACGGTGATAATGTTTCGCCGTCACCTCCTTCCTAGCCTTTATCAGAGTAGGGATGAATTCCTCCGGAATACCGTTCCCAGCTAGGATGTGCTGTTCAACCGCCATGCCGTCAAACGTAACCGCGGTAAGTCTTGGAACACGCAGGGCCCCTGCTGCAACAGGTCCTCCCTGAGAGGAAGAGGCCACGGATCTTCTGTGAGCATTTCCTGAAGATCTGAATACCAGGCCCTTCAAGGCCAATCTGGAACAATGAGTATTGTCTGCACTCTTTTTCGTCTTATAATTCTCAATATTTTTGAGCTGAGCAGAAGAGGAGGGAACACATAGACCGACTGAAACACCAATGGTGTCACCAGGGCGTCCACTGCTACTGCCTGAGGGTCCCTTGACCTGGCACAATACCTCCGAAGCTTCTTGTTGAGGCGTGACGCCATCATGTCTATTTGAGGAAGTCCCCAATGACTTGTTATCTCTGCAAAAACTTCTTGATGAAGTCCCCACTCTCCTGGATGGAGATCGTGTCTGCTGAGGAAGTCTGCTTCCCAGTTGTCCACTCCCGGAATGAAGACAGCTGACAGAGCGCTTATGTGATTTTCCGCCCAGGGAAGAATCCTGGTGGCTTCCGCCATTGCCACTCTGCTCCTTGTCCCGCCTTGGCGGTTTACATGAGTCATGGCTGTGACGTTGTCTGACTGAATCAGAACCGGTAGGTTGCGAAGAAGATTCTCCGCTTGTCGTAGGCCGTTGTATATGGCCCTGAATTCCAGTACGTTGATGTGTAGACAAGCCTCCTGGCTTGACCATAGTCCCTGAAAATTTCTTCCTTGTGTGACTGCTCCCCATCCTCGGAGGCTCGCATCCGTGGTCACCAGAACCCAGTCTTGAATACCGAACCTGCGACCCTCGAGAAGGTGAGCACTCTGCAGCCACCACAGGAGAGACACCCTGGCCCTGGGGGACAGGCTTATTTTCTGATGTATTTGTAGATGGGACCCCGACCACTTGTCCAGAAGGTCCCACTGAAATGTCCTCGCATGGAACCTGCCGAAGGGGAAGGCCTCGTAGGCCACCACCATTTTTTCACAGTACTCGAGTGCATTGATGGACTGACACTCTTTTTGGTTTTAGCAGGTCTCTGACCATGTTCTGGAGTTCCCGGGCTTTTTCCACTGGGAGAAAAACCCTCTTCTGTTCCGTGTCCAGAATCATTCCTAAGAAAGATAGCCGAGTCGTTAGAATCAACTGTGACTTTGGTATATTTAGAATCCAGACGTGCTGCTGCAGCACCCTCAAGGAAAGCGACACAGTTTTTAATCAACTGATCTCTCGATCTCGCTTTTATCAGGAGATCGTCCAAGTATGGGATAATTGTGACTCCCTGCCTGCACAGGAGCACCATCATTTCCGCCATTACCTTGGTGAAAATCCTCGGGGCCGTGGAAAGCCCAATCGGCAACGTCTGAAACTGGTAATGACAGTCCTGTACAGCGAATCTCAGGTACGCCTGATGAGGATATATGGGAACATGAGGGTATGCATCCTTTATGTCTAGTGACACCATAAAATCCCCCCCTTCCAGGCTGGAGATCACTGCCCCGAGCGATTCCATCTTGAATTTGTACTTTTTTAAGTACAGGTTTAGGGATTTTAGATTCAGAATGGGTCTGACCGAGCCATCCGGTTTCGGGACCACAAACAGGGTTGAATAGTACCCTTTTCCTTGTTGGACTATGGGAACCCTGATAATCACTTGCTGTTGATACAGCTTTTGAATTGCAGTTAAAACTATTTCCCTCTCTGGGGGAGAAGCTGGCAAAGCCGACTTGAAAAATCGTCGAGGAGGCACCTCTTCGAATTCTAGTTTGTAGCCTTGGGATATAATTTCCATCACCCAAGGATCCACGTCTGACAGAACCCAGACCTGGCTGAAGAGTCGAAGACATGCCCCCACCGGCGCGGACTCCCTCAGCGGAGCCCCAGCGTCATGCGGTGGATATAGTAGAAGCCGGGGAGGACTTCTGCTCCTGGGAACTAGCCGTCGCAGGCATTCTTTTCCCTCTACCCTTACCTCTGGCGAGGAAGGAAGAGCCCCGACCTCTTCTGGACTTATGCGACCGAAAGGATGCATCTGATATTGTGGTGTTTTCTTCTGCTGTGGGGGAACATAAGGCAAAAAAGAAGATTTACCCGTGGTAGCCGTGGAAACCAGGTCCTCGAGACCCTCCCCAAATAAGACCTCACCCTTGTAAGGTAAAACTTCCATATGTCTCTTTGAATCGGCATCCCCCGTCCATTGGCGGGTCCATAGGGCTCGCCTAGCAGAAACAGCCATGGCGTTGGCTCTTGAACCTAACAGCCCAACGTCTCTCACAGCATCTCTCATATATAAGGCTGCGTCTTTAATGTGACCCAAGGTCAATAAAATGGTATCCCTATCTAGGGTGTCAATGTCAGATGACAAGATATCTGCCCACGCTGCTACTGCGCTACATACCCATGCCGACGCTACCGCCGGTCTGAGCAAGGCACCCGTATGTGTATAAATTGATTTTAAGGTAGTTTCCTGTCTGCGATCAGCAGGATCCTTGAGGGCTGCCGTGTCTGGAGATGGTAGCGCCACCTTTTTGGACAAGCGCGTTAAAGCCTTGTCCACCCTGGGCGAGGATTCCCACCGTACCCTGTCCTGCGCGGGGAAAGGATACGCCATAAGAATTCTCTTGGGAATCTGCAGTTTCTTGTCTGGAGTTTCCCAAGCCTTTTCAAATAACGCGTTCAGCTAATCTAATGAGATGGGGAAAGGTTACCTCAGGCTTCTTTTCCTTAAACATGCATACCCTCGTTTCAGGGACAGAGGGGTCATCTGTGATATGCAAAACATCTCTTATTGCAATAATCATATAATGAATACTTTTGGCCACCCTTGGGTGTAACCTTGCATCATCGTAGTTGACACTGGAGTCAGAATCTGTGTCGGTATCAGTGTCTGCTACTTGGGACAGGGGACGTTTCTGAGACCCTGGAGGGCCCTGTGATACAGCCAAATCCATGGATTGACTCCCTGTTTTTTCTCTGGACTCCGCTTTGTCCATTCTCTCATGTAATAAAGACACATTTTCATTTAAAACATTCCACATATCCAACCGCCGACGGAGACACCACAATCATCTGCTCTACCTCCTCCTTAGATGAGCCTTCCGCTTCAGACATGCCGACACTCACGTACCGACACCCCCACACACTCAGGGATATATATATATATATATATATATGGAGACAGTCCCCCAATAAGGCCCTTTGGGGAGACAGAGAGAGTATGCCAGCACACACCCAGCGCCACCGGACACTGGAATAAAATCCCAGTCAGAACAGCGCTTTTATATAAATATACTCAGTGCCAAATAAATGTGCCCCCCCCCCTTTTTTTGCCCTCTGTACATGTGTTCAGCAGGGGTGAGTCCGGGGAGCCAGCTTCTCTGCAGCGTGCTGTGGAGAAAATGGCGCTGGTTAGTGCTGAGGGATCAAGCTCCGCCCCCTCAACGGCAGGCTTCGGTCCCGCTCAAATCCTTATACTGGCGGTTTTTTTTGCAATATACAGCCTCCGCAGTATATATCTATGCCAGTTCCCTAAAGGTTTCATAATTGCTGCCCAGGGAGCCCCCCCTGCGCCCTGCACCCATACAGTGCCACCAATGTGTGTGTGTAAATGCGGGACAATGGCGCGCAGCGTTACCGCTGCGCGGTACCTCATTGAAGATCTGAAGTCTTCAGCCGCCTTTGAAGTCTTCTTCCTTCTCATACTCACCCGGCTTCTATCTTCCGGCTCTGTGAGGACAGCGGCGCGGCTCCGGGACGAACGGCGAGGGTGAGACCTGCGTTCCGACCCTCTGGAGCTAATGGTGTCCAGTAGCCTAAGAAGCAGAGCCTATCATTTAAGTAGGTCTGCTTCTCTCTCCTCAGTCCCACGATGCAGGGAGCCTGTTGCCAGCAGTGCTCCCTGAAAATGAAAAACCTAACAAAAGTCTTTTACAGAGAAACTCAGTAGAGCTCCCTTACAGTGCACCCAGTCTCCTCTGGGATCTAACTGAGGTCTAGAGGAGGGGCATAGAGGGAGGAGCCAGTGCACACCCATCTAAAGTCTTTAGAGTGCCCATGTCTCCTGCGGAGCCCGTCTATACCCCATGGTCCTTACGGAGTCCCCAGCATCCTCTAGGACGTAAGAGAAAAATATGTATCTTGGTGTGGTCCAAGAAATTTCCTGCGGTGGAGTTTCAACTGGGACGGTTTCTCCTCTTCCTACAAGCTGGTGTGGATATGGGCCGGAGGTTGGGATTTGTGAAGGTCCAGATTTTGGCCCTATCCATTTTCTTCTAAAAACAATTGGCTGCCCTCCCTGAGGTTCAGACCTTTTTGAAGGGAGTTCTGCACATCCAACCTCCCTTTGTACCGCCTACAGCGCCTTGGGACCTTACCGTGGTGTTGTAGTTCCTCCAATTGGACTGGTTTGAGCCTCCACAGCTGAGCTCCGGACACGTCAAGTTTCTTCCGATGGTTGTGTCTGCATTTCATATTATCCAGCCTATTGTGGTGCCAGTGGCTACTGACTCCTCAATTTCATCAAAGTCCTTGGATATTGTAAGGGCTCTGAAAATATATGTGAAGAGGACTGCTCTTCACAGGAAATCGGACTCTCTGTTTGTCCTGTATGATCCCAAGAAAATTGGGTGTCCTGCTTCTAATAAGACAATCTCTCGCTGGATCAGGTTCAATATCCAGCATGCGTATTCTACAGCAGGCTTGCCGTGTCCTACGTCTGTCAAGGCCCACTCTACTCGTAAGGTGGGGTCTTCCTGGGCGGCTGCCTGGGGTGTCTCGGCATTACAACTTTGCCGAAACGCAACTTGGTCTGGGTCGAACACGTTTGCAAAGTTCTACAAGTTCGATACTTTGGCCTCTGATGATCTGAAGTTCAGTCAATCAGTTCTGCAGGAGCCTCCGCGCTCTCCCTCCCGTTCTGGGAGCTTTGGTACATCCCCATGGTACTAATGTGGACCCCAGCATCCTCTAGGACGTACAGATGGGTCCACCTTTATCTTGACTTCTTTGCTGGGCCTAGGCACACCATGGGTTATTAACATAAACCCATCATCTATTGTTCTCAGCTGCAATACAATACAGAGAACAATACATCAGGGGATTAAGTCATTACAGCAGGGGATTAAGTCTGACTGACCTGGCACAGTTAATCTTATTACAGGCCAAGAAAAATGTAGACCCATCTGTAAGAGAAAATAGGATTTTGGTTACCTACCGGTAAATCCTTTTCTCGAAGTCCGTAGTGGATGCTGGGCACCCAACCATCGCTTCATTTTCCTGCAATTGTTATCTGTTTCAGTACAACTTTATTTTTAGTTAAGTACTGCATTGTTAGTTAAGTAATGTTTTCAGCGGTTGCTGAGTTTCAAGCTAAATTAGCTTGATGTGCCTTGTATGTGTAAGCTGGTATGAATCTCGCCACTATCTGTGTTAAATCCTTCTCTCGGATATGTCCGTCTCCTCAGGCACAGTTTCTAGACTGAGTCTGGTAGAAGGTGCATAGAGGGAGGAGCCAGCCGATGCTGAATTGCTCTTAGGTGGGGAAACGCGTCTCATACGGACTGTGACCTGAGACCCGCACTGAGGTTCCCTCTCTGTACCGCTGGACCATTACCCTCCATTGCTTTTGGGACCGTCTTGAACTCCGGATAAGGCTTGATATAGGGTCGTGGAGCACCAGAGCCGGGAGTGGACTGCAACCCGTTTACCAGAGGGAGGTCGCGGTAAAAACAATCATACATTTAAAACATGGCCATGCTTAATAGAGTTCAACAATTATAACTCTGTAACACATTACAACTTTGCATGCATAACAGTTCCAAACTTGCTTGGCAAACTGACATCTAACAACTGGAACTTTTGTTACAATATTTGGAGATAACTTTGTGGACTTGTAACCATTTGTGCTATATGAAACAAATACTGCAACAGTTACCACTACAAAGATTACTCATTTATTTTGTTGCCAATTTAAACATCTGGCTGTATTGAGTGCATTAACCTTGCTATATATATCTATTACAATTATTTTTGGCCAAAAAAACATATAGTGTTGTGATTATAGGGAGCCCACATGTCTATATATCGATAGGGATTGATCAGCATCATTGTATCAATATAGTTTATAAAGGTGGTCTAGGAACAGTCCTTGTGTATTTTACATATTTTAATAAAAAGTGATTGAATTTTAGTATTCAGTGTGTCAGCGCTTTCTTAATTTTTTTCTTTTTATACAATACTAGCTGTAGTACCTAGTAAGTTCATGACTAAACGTTATTATAATGAAATTGAATGGGGATTCTGTATGCGGTCATCTCAGTGACGTTTAACCACTTCAGATGCGACCACACCAGCAAGTGTTTTATCTGACCTGGTCGCACAGGATGCGACCACTCAGATAGAGTGTTAGCAGCTGCAGGGAAGGGAAACTTCCCTCCGCTCCTGCTCTGAGGAACCGGAAGGTCCCTCCGCCTCCCTTCACCCTCCCCTCACTGTTGCCGTGCTGCCGATCATTGTTGATCGGTCAGCACAGCAGGATCCCCCCCGTGTACCTGGTGGTTCATGTTCTTCACAAAATTCACTCATAAAAAACCTGAAAATTTCTGAGCGTTTTTTGGGGAAAAAAATCGTCAGTTAAAGTAATATTCTGAAGAACAAAAACAATAGTAGTGAAGTTCACTTTTTACCGTGAAGGTAGTTGAAAGAGCTATGCCTAACCTGGTGTATACCATCACCGCACGTTCACGTGTGAATGGCCGTGTGACTGTCAGCATTACAGATCTTCTGTTATGATCCTGTTTTGCAACAATCATGTTCTTGTATTTGTCATCTTACTTACCTTGCCACCTGGCCTGCAGGTCAGGTTTTTGTTTTGTCTTGTGAACCGCTGTGTGGACATTGTAAACCGTTGATATGCTCCATCTTGGAGCAGTGGCGTAACTACCATAGGTGCAGGGGATGCAGCTGCTATGGGGCCCAAGCTGTCACAGGGGCTTAGGACCCGCCGCTACCCCTACACCAAGTCAGTCACGCTGCTGCAGTACAGTTTTCCTGCTCCTCTCCATGCATGTGTGTGTGTACATAGCAAGCGCTGGGAGCAGTACAGGCAGCCGCCAGGAGAGGTCGCGGTGATATCAGAGCCGGTACAGTAGACGGAGTGGGAGGGGATGAGTCAGCACTGTGTTACCACCGCTGCCAGGTGTCTGGCTGCTGGGCGCTGCACAGCTCCTCGCACCACTTCCCCCGAGACCAGCTGCAGTAGCAGTGCAGCACTTCCCCATCATGGGGGGCCATAACATAGAGCCAGAGCCCGGCGCAGCAGCAGGTGGATGGCAGCTTCCTTCCAAGGAGCAGCTGTACAAGCTGTGGCTGCTCTACTTCAACAAGGTTAGCACTAACCTGTATGTGCACACTACACAAATGGGGGGGCCACACCTGTATACACACACCTGGGGACCAGACCTACATGTACACATGGGGTTTGGGGGGCCACACTTGAACACACACATCGGGAGGCCACACCTGTACACACATAGGGGATGGTGGACCACACCGGCATATACACACACACTCTTGGGGGCCCAACCCCTACAAACACACACCTGGGGGATGGGGGGGCCCCATCTGCACACACACAAACACCCCTGGAAGGACACACACCAGGGCCCCCACCTGCTGTGTGCCAGGGTCAATATGGTGTAAAACACACCTCCTCTATATGTGTCTTTCACTGACACCAATACCTACTACTGGGTTGAGTGAACACTCGCACTCGGTACTTACAGCAGTGCTGCAATGAGTGGGCCAGGCAAGCAAACCCAGGTCAGTGCTACCATCCCCTGTACCCAGCCCAGTGCCCCTCCATCTAACCAACCCTCACCTATCCCAGTGTTTCCACCTCCACCTTTCCCAGTCTCTCTCACCCTGTCAGTCTAGTGTATCCACCTTTCCCTTCCTAATCGGCCAACTGCCCCAAGCCACTGTCCCCCACCTAACCCCCACAGCCAGTGCAGTCACAGTGCCCCTTGTCCTCTTTCGGCACAGTGTCCCCCCTTTTCCAGCCTAGTGTTCGCCCCTCCCATCTCCATTTAACTGCTCTTCTTTCCATCTAGCCCAGTGTCCTCCACATATATCACCTCCTCCCATCTCAGTGTCTCGCACCCTGCCAGCCCACTGCACACCCACCTAAAACCCAATCCAGCCCAGTGTCCTCCACATGTCACCCCCGCCTCCAGTCCAGTGGAACCATCTGCTCACTGACCCCCCCCAACTCAATGTCTCACACCCTGCCAGCCCAGTGTCTCCCTGCCTTCCAGCCCCAAGCAGCCCACTGCCCCCATTTCACCCCCCCCACCTAAAACCCCCTCCTGCCTAGTGTTTTTTTGATTATTTGTATTACGCAAACACTATGTATGTATGTATGTATATATGTATGTATATATATTTATTTTTAGTATAACTGACACCTCAGTCTCCATCCTGTCTGGTCCCTCACCCTCTACTTTTCTGATCTTCTGTGAGCTATTCCATTCAGTGTGTATTGTACCTCCATGTCCAGCCATTTCACCAGCACCCAGCAACATACTGTAGTCTCTTTCCACCAGTATCTACTGTTTGATCCTGTCCAAACACAGCTATATCCACTCAGTAGTGTTGCTCCTTATCCTGTTTAGTGTTAGTAACAAGTGCACACCAGTGTGATATCATCCAAGTCTGATTTCAGTCTGACTTCATTCCCATTCGAGTTTCCAACTCCAGTCTCACCCAAGTTTGGTCCAGCTCAAGTATCTTTCTCCATTTCAGTATCCAGTTGGTTCCATTCCAGTCTAGTATCCTACTCCAATTCCAGTCAGACACTGAAAGCAATTCAGTGTCCAGCCTATACCATCAAGGTAATACAGTGGCTGCCCAGGGGTGCCTGATGCTGTGTCCGTTGAGTCATAGACGAGGTCAGACATGTTGAATCCTGGCATCTTCTCATTCTGTGCAGGGGAGTCTGAACCACGCATGCACAATGGTGTTGGTACACCAGTTCCTACAAAAATGAATGTGCGAGTAGTGGTTTCGGACAGTATCTTAGTGTTAATTTATGGCTGCAGACTATCTATAAGTAATTACTAGACATGACATGTTTATTGTAGCAGAATTGTACACATTCTAACTTAAGACGCTGACATACTACAAGCTACAAACATTCAAACATTGTGCATTTAATGGGTCTGGTACAAAAGATAGACCTTAAAAAGATAGACAGTCATTAGTTCTACACCATAAGGTTGACAGCCAAAACTTAGACAGGGCCAAAAGTTCAACAAGTTCAAAAGTTAGACAGTCAATAGCTGGACAGTCAACAGATCGATAGAGTCAAAAAGTGGACAGAATTATTATTATTATTTTATTTATTTTTGGGGGGTGTTATTTTGTGTTTATAAACAATTTTTCTACCCAAAATTTATTGAAATGCATCCGCTCGCCACCATGTTACTAAAGGTAATAGTTTGTGACATGGATAATAAACTTGTTGAAATGCAGCAGCTCGCCACGCTTTGGGCTCAGTGGCTCGCTGCGCTCCACTCGTCACAAGGTTACTAAAGGTAATAGTTTGTGATATGGATAGTAAATGCAGCAAAAGTTGTAAAAACATGAAAAACCCTTAAAAAGCATATGTCGGCCTTTTGACCCTAACTTTTGACTGTTGACCTTTTGACTCTAACTTTTTACTGATGACTTTTGACCCCGTCTAACTTTTGACTGTCGACCATATGGTGTCGACCTATTTACTGTCTATCTAGACATTGGAACATGCATTTAATACGTGCAATTATTCCATTCTGAAGTTCTGTGGTAAGCAGTTTCAGACTTACTTACTCCTGTATAGCACATTGCCTGAAACCTGTGTATTTGTTTTAGATATATTTTTACTTGACCTTAGAATTTCTCAAATACAAACTAACTGCACTACAGATCTCCCTATTGTGCATGGTGGCTTCCGATCTGTGCATGCGGGATGGAGTTGGTACACAAGTACCTAATAGACGCGAATGTGAGTGGGAGTTATATGAAAACACATAGCCTATATTATAACCCCCCTCTAAACTATTCTTATACCAATTGCCAAGTCAATTGATTCAAGTATTTGGCTGTGATTAAGAAACATACACATTTCATTTTTACATATTGTGTGGCAATATGAAAGTAAATGGCAGTAGTGAGACATGGATTCTGTGTGGGGCTCAAGGGTTCCGCCCACACAGGGACGAAAAGGCAGGTGTAACACCTACAGATGTGCCCTCATAAATCTTGCCTCAATACGCCATGCAGCAAGAGATGCCGGCAGCTCTGCTAATGGGTGTCTTTTTGCAGGGAATGCATCTTATTCACACCACTATGTGACTAGGACACACAAGCAGCTTATGCTGATTAAAATGATATGCAGCATGCCTGTATTCTGTGTGCGACTGTGGCTGTATCTGCATATAACAAAGGCTACACTACAGTGATTTCCAGGAAAAAACTGTAATGCAGCATTTCGTATGCAGATACAGTCATACACAGAATATAGGCATGCCATATATAATTTTAATCAGTCTAAGCTGCTTGTGCAAACTATTTGCATAGCAATGCGACCTAGATGCATTTACATGGAAAAAGTTGCACATAAATACGCTCGGTGATACAGAGTCACCCCATGGCATGGCGTGACTAGAAGTGCTGTTTAATGTGACTGCAGCAAGGATGTAAGAGGACACATCTGTAATGGAGGCAGAGTGTAGTTAGTCTGGGAAAGACTGCTGCAGTCAGGTGAGGCTGCTGTGTGTCCATCCCAGGTGGGACTGTAAAAGCCAGTCAGTCTGCAAAGAGTCCCAGTGTGCCAGGAAGCCAGCATCTACACCTGCAGGAAGCAAAGAAGACCAGCAATATGTGACTGATCGTATGTTGCAGAGAAGAAGGCAGGCCAGTGGGCATTGAGTGTGAGAAGGCAAGCCAGGCAGTGTACTTACTTGCAGCAGGCAGGGAGGGACCAAAATTTCTGAGACTGTATGTGAGCAGTTGTTGCAGCCAAGTCAAGCCGGACCCTGGGGATATATTTGTAAGAGACAGGACTGAGACTTTGAGAAGACTTTGTTTGCAGACTAGCTGCCCAAGTGTAGTGAGTGGCAAAGAAGTGAATTAGTGCCCTGCATACGGGCTAAGCTGTTTGTTGTTTATGTTTCATGTATGCTGCCAGTAAAGTATTACTTTCATTTATGTACATGTAAAGCTGTGTAATGAACATGATTAAGCACCTACACACCGCACCCCTCTACCAAGTTAATTACCCCAGATTAGTCACAATTAGTAGGGATTTTCAATAATTTTGTGCATGAAACAAACTTTGTGTATTTTGAACCATCAGAAAGTAAAGGTGCCCTACCTCAGTCATGCTCAAAAACATTTATGTATTTCAGAATATTTTGTATTTTGGATATGGGAGACTCAACCAGTAGCTGAAACAGATTTTTTCTCTACATTTCTGAAAAATAATAAACCATAAATAAGGGTTAAACAAGTTGTACAATAGAATATACATAGATGTATAGTTAATAAAACGTAATAATACATAGTAAGCTACAGTCTCTAAGTGTTGCATACTGTATTACTTAATGTTGGCTATTACTTTTCGTGAAAGAGCCATGCAGCATGTATTCTCAATACTGACATTATGCCCCATACAGTTTTCCACAAGAATAAGAAATTGGAACGTTGAAGAGCCTTTGTCACATTTTCCACGCAACTCCTGGCAAAAAGACCAGTCAGTTGAATTCTGTAGGAAAAGACCCTTGATTTTGTTTATTCAGGAACCTTAACTGTCTTTAGCCTAGCGTGGATTTTGACATGTGTGGTAAGATGAGCTTTACGAGTGAAGCATTTTCCGCACTCAGAGCATGCATACGGCCTTTCTCCAGTGTGTGTTGTCTGGTGCCGGACAAGATCCCTATTGAGGGCAAATCTCTTATCACACTTGTTGCATGCGTATGGCCTCTCTCCAGTGTGTGATCTCTGGTGCACATTAAGATTGGAGTAACAAGTGAATCCTTTCCCACATACAGTGCAAATAAACGCCCAATCGCCTGTATGTGCTGCTTTATGTTTTACAAGCCTAGAGTTATCAGCAAAGCTTTTACCACATTCTTCACACGTGAAAGGCTTCTCTCCTGTATGAGACCTCTTGTGTATGACCAGAGCAGATGTACATGAAAACGTCTTGCCACATTCGCCACATATATATGGCTTCTCTCCCGTGTGTGTCCTGTTATGTATAAACAGCGAGGAGTTGCTAGTGAAACTTTTCCCGCATTCCCAGCAGACGTAAGGCCTTTCTCCTGTGTGGATCCTGATATGAGTAGACAGAGTAGCACTGCTAGTGAAGCTCTTCCCGCAATGTGTGCAAGTATATGGTCTTTCTCCTGTGTGGATCCTCTCATGTATGACTAGAGATGACTTTCTGGCAAAACTTTTACCACAGTCGTTACAAGAGAATGGTCGTTCCCCAGTGTGGGATCTCTGATGTATAATGAGATGTGAACTTGAGATACAGCTCCGACCACATTCGGTGCATATGTAGGTCTTCTGTACTTTGTAAGGTGTATAATGGATTGTTAACTTTGAGAGCTCTGGAGAATCTTTGTTATGTTTTCTGCACTTTAATTTTGACTTCACTGTGGATTTGCGTAGCCGAAGATTGCTGCGGTTCCTCTTCTCATTGTCTTCATTTTGGCTTTCTGTTCCTTCCTCTGGAGAACTTATGTTCTCATCTGTGATATCTATATCCTTAGAGCCTTCGGACTCTGTAGAACTTAGAGTGACGGATTTTCGTTTACTATGCTTCTGCCACCTTAGTTTTCGCTGTGAATGCCGAGTCTTATCTTTTTCCTCTTCTTCTTTTAAACTGGGTGATTTACATCCACCTGGACAAACAGGCTCTGCTGGAGAAAAAAAAAGAAAAAGTATGGTAGAGAAGTCTGAATGGTTTTAGGGAAGAGTTTCACAAATTCTGACATTACAGTCTAGGTTTTAAGGATATCCATGCCTGAGCACAGGTGACTTAATTAGCAGCTTAGTCAATTTGATTTAACCATCAGGAGTTAAGCATGGATATGCTTAACTCCTGGACTATAATGGTGGAGTTTGGGAAACTCTGTTTTAGTGCAATCTGTACATTAATTGAAAAAAACAAAAACAATTCAAGGCTGAGAAAATGTGTTACTGGAGTATTATAATACGATAAAACAAAATATTCTCTAAATTATCATTTTTTTGTTTTTTACTCTTGTTTTTGGAAGAGCTTTGGTAAGCACTATTTAACAAATGGAAAGCAAGGGATTGTAATCTCTCCAGGCCAGGGCTATCCTTCTTGATGTCAACCTGCCTTACATTCTCCTATCAACCTGAGCACCCATGTCAGACACTGATCTTTATTTGTATGGTAGACACTGTAGGTAATTGACACAGTCCCTTAGTCTCTGCCTACATCATCTCTGGTCCTGTTTGTTTAAACCAAGCTTTTGGACATAGGCTTGCTTTATGCTCTGGTATTCTCCCTGTTTTGCCCACATTTCTCCTATGCACCCCCCCCCCCCCTAACTTCCTATGTGCTATGCAATTCATTAAGGTTTGTTTGTTGTGTAATTTTTTTATTCTACTATGTGTCCTTTGTGGTACTGTATAAAAATACTAATGATGAAATGGAAAGCATCATAATGGAATTTACATTAGCAAAATATAGTGGGACAATAGATTAAAAAAAGATGTTTCAGTTCAGCATAGCGCGCAATTATATGCAAAGCTAAATAATATCGGACTTTGCTAGATTTTTGTTCAAGGTCAAAGGGAAGAGATGACTCTAAGGTAGGGGTGGGCAAAATGCGGCCCGCGTACCGATCCTGCCAGGCCCGCTGCCTCCCACCAGCACATATTGACAAGCGGCCCGACCGGCTGAGCTGCTGGTCATTGCGCTACCGTACCTTAAAGCTGCCAGCGCTCCTGAGGAAATCCTGGTTGCGGTCTAGCGGCCGCATAACGTGATGCGGCACATCAGCTGGCATTACATCAGGGGATGGGCGGTGTTGGGGGTGGGCAGTGTTGGGGGCAGGCCAGATAGTGGATGCAGGCAGCACACAGCAAGCAGCGGGAAGCTTGAACATGGCACATAAAGTAGACCTTTTTCTATTAATTTCTGTTTCTGTTTGCCATGCTTCAGCGAGGTAGCCTTTGTCGAGGAGGAAGCTGGTAATTTGGTCCAAGGGGGAGTGGGGTGGGGAGCTGCTAATTGTTAGTGACAAACAGATGGCATCCTTAAGGTCAAGCACCAGTAAGCCACAGTTGCTTCTCTAAGGTGTTACAGATCAGCCTCTCTGTTTTAATGTTCGCACTTTTCATATTGCGAACTAGTAATTGTGTCTAGGGAGGGAAGCTGGTCATTTTGTCCTGGAAGGGAGAGGGTGGGGAGCTGGTAATTGTGTCCAGGGGGGAGGAGGAGCTGGTAACTGTAAAAAGGTTTTTTATTATTGTTATAATTAGTATTATTAAATATGATTGTTTGCAAGTGGTGCTCTGAGGTCAGGTTTTGACAGTGTCGGACTGGCCCACCGAGGGAACACAGTGGTAGGAGCCCATTTTTAGGGGTGTGGTCAGTTTCCAGAGGGGGTGTGGCCAGCTGCCACATTTGTTTTCCTAACCATTAGGGAATGCATGAGCTGGCCCTTTGATAAATATATTTAGTAAATACTGTTAGTGCATACATAAGAATGTAGCAGATTAATAACAGAAATGCAGTGTAGACAGTAAACCATAGCCCCGTTCAGTATTAGGTAACATATGTATAATGTATAATTCAAGAACATAGTCTGTAACCTGATCCCTAGAGGCAGTGCCGTTTCTAGCGGCGGGCGAGCCGTGCACTTTGTTACTCGTTATCGCCTCTCCCCGAGCGCTCCTGCTCGGGGGGGGGGGGGGGGGGGGGGCGGAGTTTCGCGGAATGACGCGTTGCGTCATGACGTCACGACGCAAACGCGTCATTCCGCGAAACTCCGCCCCCCGAGCAGGAGCGCTCGGCAAGAGGCGATAAGGAGAATTCATGGAAGGAGGAGGCGGCCGGCGGCGCGAGGGACGTGAGTCGGCGGGACCGAAGAGCGGGAAGACGTAAGTATTCTCTCTCCCCCTTCCTTCCCCCCCACTTGAAACCTGCCTGACTTTGTAAAATGGGGACACCTGCCTATGGGGATACTGCCTGCCGCACTGTGTAAAATGGGGACACCTGCCTGCCGCACTGTGTAAAATGGGGACACCTGCCTATGGGGATACCTGCTTGCCGCACTGTGTAAAAATGGGGGCACCTGCCTGCGTACTGTGTAAAATGGGGGTACCTGCCTGCGTACTGTGTAATATGGGAATACCTGCCTGCCGCACTTTGTAAAATGGGGGCACCTGCCTGCGTACTGTGTAAAATGGGGATACCTGCCTGCGTACTGTGTAAAATGGGGAAATCTACCTACCGTACTGTGTAAAATGGGGATACCTGGCTGCCGCACTGTGTAAAATGGGGATATCTGCCTACCGTACTGTGTAAAATGGGGATACCTGCCTGCCGCGCTTTGTAAAATGGAGATATCTGCCTACCGTACTGTGTAAAATGGGGGTACCTGCCTGCCGCACTTTGTAAAATGGGGATATCTGCCTACCGTACTGTGTAATATGGGGATACCTGCCTGCGTGCTGTGTAAAATGGGGATATCTGCCTACCGTACTGTGTAAAATGGGGACACCTGCCTGCCGCGCTGTGTAATATGGGGACACCTGCCTGCCGCGCTGTGTAAAATGGGGGCACCTGCCTGCGTACTGTGTAAAATGGGGGCACCTGCCTGCGTACTGTGTAAAATGGGGATATCTACCTACCGTACTGTGTAAAATGGGGATACCTGCCTGCCGCACTGTGTAAAATGGGGATATCTGCCTACCGTACTGTGTAAAATGGGGATACCTGCCTGCCGCACTGTGTAAAATGGGGATATCTGCCTACCGTACTGTGTAAAATGGGGATACCTGCCTGCCGCACTTTGTAAAATGGGGATATCTGCCTACCGTACTGTGTAATATGGGGATACCTGCCTGCCGCACTTTGTAAAATGGGGGCACCTGCCTGCGTACTGTGTAAAATGGGGATATCTGCCTACCGTACTGTGTAAAATGGGGACACCTGCCTGCCGCGCTGTGTAATATGGGGACACCTGCCTGCCGCGCTGTGTAAAATGGGGACACCTGCCTGCCGCGCTGTGTAAAATGGGGACACCTGCCTGCCGCGCTGTGTAATATGGGGACACTTGCCTGCTGTAATGTGTAAAAAGGGGGCACGCATTTTTTTTTTTTAGAGCAATGGGGGGGGGGGGGGGGGGGGGGGGCGCATTTTGAAATCTCGCACTGGGAGCCAAATTGTCTAGAAACAGCCCTGCCTAGAGGAGGAGTAGGCAGGCAGTGGGGCCCACCGGGAGTTTCACCTTTACCACTGTGGCCCAGTCCAACCCTGGGTTTTAATAAGAGGCACTCGATATCCCGGCTCAACAGCACTTTGTGGACATTGCCTGAAATTCAAGAACCCTTTATGAATTAACTAAGAACCAGCAAGATCACATAGAGAAGAGGATCAGGAACAAGTGGTAACTATGAACAGGTAAAACGAGGTGGTATTGGCAGTGGCGGAACTACCGCCAGTGCAAGCAGTGCCTTGCACTGGGGCCTGCCACTGTGAAGGGGCCCAAAGCCAGCGCGGCATGTAATGAGTCAAACTGACTCATTACATGCCGCCTGTCGCTGCGGGCCACCGAGGAGGAGAGCGCACTCAGCGCAGGGACACAGCCACGCCACGGGGAGGAGGATGGAGCCGCAGCAGCGCACTGTAATTAGTGGAGGCGCTGCTGCAGCTGTCCTCTCCTTCCATATAGGCTGTCCTCCGCCGCCGTGAATGATGGGATGCGCTTCCCTCATCACAGCAGCGACGGCCAGTCTATGTGGAAGGAGAGGACAGCTGCAGCAGCGTCTCCACCAATTACACTGCGCTGCTGCGGCTCCCTCCTCCATCTCCCTCCTCTTCCTTCAATGCCT
The DNA here is from genome assembly GCF_028390025.1 of Pseudophryne corroboree. Lineage (NCBI taxonomy): Eukaryota > Metazoa > Chordata > Amphibia > Anura > Myobatrachidae > Pseudophryne > Pseudophryne corroboree. Next base: position 102,469,177 of record NC_086455.1, on the reverse strand, counting down.
GCCCGGGATCATCATCTGCCTGCACCGAGGAGCCAGTAAGTATAATCTATTCTCTTTCTTTCTATCTATTATAATGTGAAAAAAGGGGGACGCTGTCTGCCGTAATGTGTAAAAAAGGGGACGCTGTCTGCCGTAATGCGTAAAAAAGGGGACGCTGTCTGCCGTAATGTGTAAAAAAGGGGATGCCGTCTGCCGTAATGTGTAAAAAAGGGGACGCTGTCTGCCGTAATGTGTAAAAAGAGGACGCTGTCTGCCGTAATGTGTAAAAAAGGGGACGCTGTCTGCCGTAATGTGTAAAAAAAGGGGACGCTGTCTGCCGTAATGTGTAAAAAGGGGGACGTTGTCTGCCGTAATGTGTAAAAAGAGGACACTGTCTGCCGTAATGTGTAAAAAGGGGAATCTGTGCGCCGTAATGTGTAAAAGGGGCTTTACCTGGTGTAGTGGTGCTACTGTGCGGCGTAATTTGAATAATGGAGACTACTGTGCACCGTAATATGAATTGGTATTATTTTGTGACCACACCCCTTCCCCATGAAGCCACGCCCCTATATTTTTTGCGCGTGCCTATGGCGTGCACTGCCCCTATTTTACATTAAGGGGGGGCGCCAATGGCGTTTCTTGCAAATAGCATTAAAATGTCTAGTTACGGCACTGTTGCTAGGTATCCATTTCCCTGGCCCTGAGCAGGTCCCCCTCATTAGATCCTCTCCAGGGGTGAGGGGGTGGACTTGGACGGGATGAGGGAGGGGGCCCAAAGCATTTTGTTGCACCTGGGCCCACCGCTCGCTAGTTCCGCCACTGGGTATTGGGCATAGCACAGAGAAGCTGAGGTGACTAAACAGATGTGTATTTACTAGTAATACTATATTATTTTAAACTACCCTGGTTATTAGGTCCGGTTTCTAGAGGGTACAATCTAGCATAAAGTGATCAACATGTTTAATAAGACAAATACTGACTTGTACTGAAACCTTTAGAAAATAAAATTGCTTTATATTTATAATTCACCTCTATATTTTCACCAAGGCTTTGATATCATCCAATTAGACTTTATTTCCCTTGAATATGATACAGAGCAGCTATGCTTATTACATAACTTTATCACACTGGCGCATAATTTGCTTAGGGGTTATCATCACTGCCTCAATAGCAGTCCACCAAGGCCCTATTTGTGTGGAGTTTGTATGTTCTCTGTGTTTGTGTGGGTTTCCTTTGGGTACTCCAGAGTCCAGGGGGAGGAGTGCAAGTACACGAAAAAGATCAATGGGTGACGAGCAGGAACACACAAGAGACCAGAGAAAGATGTGCAGGTACACACAGGAGAGCAGAGGAAGAGTGAAAGAACCTACAAGAGATCGGAGGGAGAGTGAAGGAGCACAGATGGGACCACAAGGACAGTTAAGTGACACCTAGGGGGCCAGGGGAGAGGAACACAGAACAGACATGCGGGAAAGGTGAAGCAACAAGTCATAACAGGAGATATACAGGTGAGGTAAGTAAAGTTCTTCCCTTTCAGGAAACAAAGCACAAACTGATTATAAAGGGAGCTGTGACCATGTAGAGATCTTTTAGTTATAGCATGTCTTTTGTTTTGGTTTATCACCACCGTAGAAGTACTGGTGTGGGATCATAAAAAGAGAATTTTGGTTCTAAATTTACTTTGAGACTGTTGATTAGGCTGAAGATAAAAAGTTTGACATCAAACATTGTCACTGCCCATGTATACCGTACAATATATAAAGCTAAGTGCATGGACAAGTTGAAACAATTCAAAGTACACTTGTCTATGCGCATCATACATATCCTTTATCAGAACTCACATCAACTCTATTTTAATGGAGTCTTGCTAAATGCATGGGGCCAAATGTACTAAGCCTGAAAAGTGATAAATATCACAGTGATAAAGCATCAGCCAATCGGCTCCTAACTGTCATTTTTCAAACACAGCCTGTAATATGGCAGTTAGGAGCCGATTGGCTGGCGCTTTATCACAGTGATATTTATCACTTTTCAGGCTTAGTACATCTCCCCCATGGAAACAAGTCCATAAGTACGCACAAGTCAAAAGGGGTGTGCACTGACATAAGAACTATTACAAAAGACTAGAACATGCCTAAACCAGTTTTCCAGTTAGGTGGGGCTCCTAGAATACATAGTAAAATGGAATTCTTGAACCATCAAGCGCTGTATATGCATAATATAACACAGAGGACAGAAACTACAAGAAAAATCATTTTATAGAAACAGAACACAGAGGAAGAAACTCTGATATGGTCATTTAGATTAAGCAAGAATATCAGATATTAACTAAAGTGTTTAGGTACTGAAACAATGCAGATATATAACCCCCCCTCCCCCCCCCCCCCCCACACACACAAAAAAAGATAAAAACAAAAACAAATCAGTAAGACATTATAGTTTCCCGCCTTTGCGAGGCATTGAAGCAGACACTGCCCCCCTTCTACGTAAAGTACTCCTGCGCAAGTTACTTGTCTCTCTATCATCTGTTGGGGAAATTGGTTGCTGATGATGGGAATTTGACTCCAATGAAGACTCCATTGCGAGTCTTTTAGCGGCAATATCATTGGCTGCCATAGAAGTTTTAGCTTATTAGCTTGATAAGAGGCTGTCTCTTCTCTATAGTGGGCTGTTTCCTCTCGTGCCTTTTCTTGGTTAGTAACTATACGATCCAGCATGTGATTCATAGTCTGCGTGTAAGCGCTCCATGCTACTGCACAAGTCCTCCAATATTTTCCCTTGACATTCTTCAGGCTTCATTACATTCTCAACCACGGCATCATTTTCTGTTTTTATTGGAATCTATTTTATTCAGTACAAGTGGCTGAATGTTCTCTGTAGATGACAATATCCTGAGGGTCCACAGTAGTCACAATGATTTCTTGATTATCCTCTAGAAAGTGAAAAAGGAGGGAGTAAAGTAACGCCTGCTATAGCAAACAGCTGGTACAACTTGAAGCACAACTGTATTTAAAGCTGTATAATTACCAGCAGATGTAAACCCAGAGTCACTATCAGCCGAATTTTCTAGAGATGACCCGAACCCCATCAAATCTTGAAACATCTCTGGAAAAAAAAAGGGGATAAAACCAATAATGACGACTGTCGTCACTAATTATATAATGCAGGCATTCTTAACCTCAGTCCTCAAGGCACACTAACAGTCCAAGTTTTAGTGATATGTATACAGCTGACCTAAATAGTACCTCAGTTATTTTGATTTAACCATCTGTTCTGAGGCCTGGATATCACACTGTTAGTGTGCCTTGAGGACAGAGGTTGGTAATGCCTGATATAATGGGGCAAAATAATAAGATGGCAGCTCTATTTAAGATGGGATGTTGCCCATATCAACCAATCAGATTCCTGGTATTATCTTCTAGAACAGTGATTTTCAACCTTTTTTTACTCACGGCACACTGAACAATGGGGGTAATTCCAAGTTGATCGCAGCAGAATTTTTTTTAGCAGTTGGGCAAAACCATGTGCACTGCAGGGGAGGCAGATATATCATGTGCAGAGAGAGTTAGATTTGGGTGGGTTATTTTGTTTCTGTGCAGGGTAAATACTGGCTGCTTTATTTTTACACTGCAATTTAGATTGCAGATTGAACACACCACACCCAAATCTAACTCTCTCTGCACGTTATATCTGCCTCCCCTGCAGTGCACATGGTTTTGCCCAACTGCTAAAAAATTTCCTGCTGCGATCAACTTGGAATTACCCCCATATTTTAAAATTGCCAAGGCACACCATCAGTTCCCCACAGAAAAAAAACAAAACACACACATTGGCCCTCACAGTAAAAATGTACAGATGGTATAATGATTAGCATTACTGCCTCACAGCACTGAGGTCGTGGGTTCAATTCCTACCATGGCCCTAACTGTACGGAGTTTGTATGTTCTCCCCGTACTTGCATAGGTTTCCCCCGGCTTCTCCGGTTTCCTCCCACAATCCAAAAATATACTAGTAGGTTAATTGGCTTCCAATAAAATTAACCCTAGTGAATGTGTCTGTGTGTACATGTGATAGGGAATCTAGACTGTAAGCTCCACTGGGGCAGGGACGGAGGTGAATGGACAAATATTCTCTGTAAAGCGCTGCGGAATATGTGTGCGTTATATAAATAACTGGTAATAAATAATCAATAATCTTAGCACTTCGTATACAGATTTAGACTCAATCGCACACAGATATACAAGTGTTGCATATCAAATTAATATCCACAGTGGATTGATCTATCCCAGTTACATTGTATTACAAGTAAGATGCAATTTCATGTAAAAGACACCCAGCACAGTCACACAGGACTTTGGAGCTCACTTGCACCAGGTGTCTTGCATCACATGGTGTATTGAGGCTAATTGTATGAGGACACATCTGTAAGTTAACAAGGCTGTGTAAGGACCTGCCCAAACATCTATATGACTGAAGACCATGTTAACTTTGTATGGGCTAATGTTGTGTGTTCTACTGGGTCTAAAGCTTTTACTTCTGCTAGTTCCTTATGAAGTTACAAACATACAAAGGCCAACAAAACAGTGACTTAAAGATAATTTAGTTGTAAACAATAGTCCAAAAAATTAGAACACTTTAGTGTAAGCATATAGGATACATATCCACGGTCAGTGATCTGGCTGTCAGGATCCCGACTGCTGGGATTTTCAACGAATCCCTACTTATGAATGCCCAAATTGAATAATTGTACAATTTAAAATGTTATAGAAATATACTAACAGGCGGCATGACACGATGATTCTGTCATCTACATTGGGCCTTGTTCTAACATAAGAAGTTAAGCCACCATGGGTGGCTCCACCTGGATTCAGTTTATTAATGAGCACAAGCAATATTACATTGTGATAGTTTAAATGGATAATAAGGTATGTGGTGTGTACACCGGAGAGATTTTTTCAAGAAAAGTTAGTGCAAATCGCAAGGTGTTATGCCACTTGCTATCCCGATGCGGTCCCGCCAGGTCGGTATCGCAAGAAAAGATAGACTGTGCAGGCAAGTCATTCCATGCTAGATCGGTGTACTATCTAGTTCATCTCACATGTCAATGACATCTCACATAAGCCAAAATCTCACATAAGCCAAAATCGTAAGCACACATAGTCCATATCTCAAGAAAAGTTAGTCAAAATCGGTGGTGCTGGGCTCCGGGGAGTTCAGGGGAAATCGCAAAGTGAATATCGGGCATAGCAAGGATCTCACTGTGTGTACACACCATTAGGCAAGCTTTGCCTTATGGCCTTCACTAAATGGCACTTCTATAAATCATGTAGTCAGTGGAATAGGACATGTTAATGGCACCAATTAAAGACTGCAATTTTCACTTGACATTAGAAAGACTACTCAAAATGAGGTTATTGAGACGATTTATTCATAACATTGAAATAAAACACATTTTACAGATGTGTTCTGATATATCTACCCTCAATACACCATACAGGTGGAAATGACTGGCGTAAGTGAGCCAACAGGTCCTGTGCAACTCCATTAGTGGCTGGTGTCTTTTTTTTGCTGAAAATGCCTCTTAGTAGAAACACAATGTTACTAAGAAACACCAGGAGATTCTGCTTATTCATTTGATATGCGACTTGTATATTTGTGTGCGTCTGAGTCTGTATATGAAGAGCAGAGCAACAGAACTTGGCATGGAAAAATGCCAAAGCTGCTGCATCATAGCATCTTCATGCTTCTGTATTTTATGAAAAGCTGTTCTGTACTTCATTATTTTCTGTACTATATTATGCTATGTATCTGTGAAGCGCCTTGAGTCCTATTGGAGAAAGAGCGCTATATAAATACATTTATTATTATTATTATTCGTAAGCAGATTCAGAGATATACAAAGTGTCACATATCAAATTAATCAGCACGATCCACTGGTGTGTCCTAGCTGTCTCACACTGCCTCACACTGCAATAAAGACACATTGTCTGCAAAAAACACGCCCAACACTAGCAAAGTGTCACGGGAAATGGCCTGCCATTAGGGGCTAATTGGCATGACTTCAGGAAAGGTGTATGACTAAACATCTGTATAGTTGACCCCACACCTACACACATTAGTGATGCTTTATGAGTGGATTTAGTCATGAGATGCAGTCTAAGGGATAGATTCAATGACTTGTACTTTAATTGTAATTTATGCTTGAACCTCCAAGGCGAGCAGAAAATAGGATTTTAATTACCTACCGGTAAATCCTTTTCTCGTAGTCTGTAGAGGACACTGGGAATCCATTTAGTACCATGGGGTATAGGCGGGTCCACTAGGAGCCTTGGGCACTTCAAGAATTTGATAGTGTGCGCTGGCTTCTCCCTCTATGCCCCTCCTACCAGACTCAGTCTAGGAAACTGTGCCCGAGGAGACAGAAATACTTTGAGAGAAGGACAGATAATAAAAGTGGTGAGATTACGAACCAGCACACACAGAACAATAGGAAAGCCATGCTAACCAAACATGAAACATGAACAGCAACAGCTGAACAAACCAGAATACTTAATCAAGTAACAGTGCAGGAAAAACGAAGCACCGGGCGGGCGCCCAGTATCCTCTAAGGACTACGAGAAAAGGATTTACTGGTAGGTAATTAGAATCCATTTAGTACCATGGGGAAGTACCAAAGCTCCCAAACTGGGTGGGAGAGTGCTGAGGTTCCTGCAGAACTGATTGACCAAACTGAAGGTCCTCAGAGGCCAAAGTATCGAACTTGTAAAACTTTGCAAACGTGTTCGAACCTGACCAAGTAGCTGCTCGGCAGAGATGTAAAGCCGAGACACCCCAGGCAGCCGCCCAAGACGAACCCACCGACCTAGTAGAGTGGGCCTGTACAGAATTTGGAACCGGCAATCCTGCCGTGGAATAAGCATGCTGGATCGTAAGCTTGATCCAGCGTGCAATAGACTGCGTTGAAGCAGGACACCCAATTTTATTGGGATCATAGAGAACAAACAGCGATTTTCTGTGATGAGCTGTTCTCTTTACATACAGCTTCAAAGCCCTCACAACATCCAAAGACATTGAAGTAGCAGAGATGTCCGTCACAGCCGGAACCACAATTGGTTGGTTGATGTTTAAAGCGGACACCACCTTAGGAATAAATTGCTGACGAGTTCTGAGTTCAGCTGTCTTCATGGAATATTGGGGGTCATTCCGACCCGATCGCACGCTGCACTTCTTCGCAGCCGTGCGATCGGGTCGCAACTGCGCATGCACCGGCGCATGGCAGTCATCGTTGCCTAGCGATCGCCTCTGAGACAGAGGCAGTCGCTAGGCGGGAGGGGGCTGAACGGCGGCGTTTAGCCGCCGTTTAGGGGTGCGGTCCGGCCAACACAGGCGTGGCCGGACCGTTCGGGGGGCGGGCCGCGGCGGCTGCGTGACGTGTCATGCAGCCGCTGCGGCCAGCGGGAGTGACGAGTAACTCCCGGCCAGCCGCAGGAGCTGCGCTGGCCGGGAGTTACTCCTCAAATACAAAGGCATCGTATTTGTGCGAGAGGGCCGGCACTGACATGCGGGGCAGACTAGCCCTGTGCTGGGCGTCCCCCCGCATGACTGAGTTAAGGATCGTAGCTGTGCTAAACTTAGCACTGCTACAATCAACTTGGAATGACCCCCATTAAGTAGGGACTTTTGTGAGACAACGCCCCTAGTACCGACACACGTCTCGCTGAGGCCAAGGCCAATAGTGTGACTGTCTTTCATGTAAGGTACTTTACGTCAACCTCCTGTAACGGTTCAAACCAGTCCGATTGGAGGAACTGCAGCACCAAATTGAGATCCCAAGGTGCCGTGGGAGGCACAAACGGAGGTTGGATGTGTAGAACACCTTTCAAGAACGTCTGATCCTTAGGGAAAGAATCTCACAAAGTAGATGTGATTCCGTACCAGTTTTCTAAAGGTTCGAAAAGATAGTTTATACTAAAGATAATATAGTACCAGAATAACGTATAAATATGCACGTGTAATTAGTGTTGTGATTATAGGGTCTGGTGGTGCACCCAGAGTCAAAAACAAACTAGGAAGAGAGGGAAATACAGAACTCTTGTGTTGGTGCACTCTTTATTTATAGTTTTGTTATTATGAAGATATTAAAACATAACTTTTATTTTCTAACTATTCTAAGAAAAAATCCACATTTATATATTCCACCTCAATTAATTCTAAAAGTATATGTTACTACATATGAGTATAATTCAGCCCACCAGTATCTCTGGGGGATGCCATATCTATTGACGTGGCTGATTAATCCAGACAGGTTGGGGTATATATATATCACAACCAATGTTAAAGTTTGTTAGAAAATTGGAAATGTTCTGGTTAGTCTATATTGGTAGACTTCAGGAGGGATGTAGACACTCTTGCTCTACATCCTGTTCCTATCCAACCAGCACAAGCTCTGCTTGTATTAATGGGACCTCATAGGGTCATTAAACCAAAATGTTGTGAGGAATATAGATCCTTATTAGTATTGAACCAATTCTGATCTATGACATATCAGGACAGACGGTACTTAGGAAATATGATATAATTCAGAGAAAGAGAAGATTGAAGAAAAAGTGGTGATCCTGCTGTTGGCTTAGAGTCGAGAAGGTCACGAATTACAACACGGGTATTCTCTGGGGGTCAGCCTCACAGATACTGACCCAGCCCACCACCGTTTTGCTTCCAAGATCGGACGAGATCGGGCTCAGTCGGTGGGGTATGGTAGTAATTCCTTGTGCCTGCTATGGCCGACTCACCAATGAGAGTGCACCTAAATTGAGTGGGGGAAAGAAGTGTAAAATGGGGGGGGGAGGAGACAGAAAAATGAGGCGGATCTGCTGTCTATGTTAGGCACAGGATAAACCTGTGGATCATGGATGAGAGTCCGCAGAATATAAAGAGAAAAGGGATGAAAGAAGAAGAATGGGGGGGGGGAAGGGGGGAGGAGAGAAGAGGGAACTGAGTAGGGATGGTGACAGATATCCACTTGATATAAAACACAGAATGCTGTCAATGAGGTAAGAAATTAGGTATAGGCCAGATTGACTGGCAATGTTAGATATATTCTGTGGTCACTTGGATTGGAATGAGTATATAACTATCAGCTTGGTATAAAAACCAGAATTATGTATAATTAGGTATAGGCCAAATTAACTGGAACTGATGGATATATTCCGCGATCACTCAATTTAGAAAACTATGTATTTGCCACATAGAGGGTACAGGTTAGTGTGCAGACACTCTGGGTACCTGATATCATACTTGTATATACATATGCTAAGATAGAACAGAACTTGTACTATTCATAACTTGCAGCACGACTGAAAATTTAGTTAAGAAGGATAGCAGTGTGGTATTCTGTCTAAATCCCTCAATAGACCTGATTAGGTCTAGGTGTTTATACAAAGCTGCAGATATATTAAGGCATAATATAGAGATGTCAAGGTGATTACTAATCAGGATATTTTAGAGAGTACTCCTGTTGGCAGTATAGAACGTAAGTGGGTGAACAGACCCCTGCAGATACTAATTAATTAGGTACAATTACCATTCTTACTTCTCTCCTCTGTTTAGGAACCAGCATAAAAATAACAGTGATAATATAACCATTTTCGTGCTGGGAAAAAAATGGGCAATTGAAGAGAGAAAGAGAGGGTGAGGGATATCTGACAAAGCAAAAGAGGGGATAATAAGAATCTCTTTCAAAATATCATTCAAGATATCACAATCATAGTCCAGATCCCTGGGCTGCCCTAAATAGGGTCATGACAAAAATATATATATACTGCATTGCTGTGTTGGTATAGAGAATCTCATGAAAGTAGATACAAAAGTGTACCGGTCCCTGCCCAGGTCCCTGGGTCAGTCAATAGGTGATAGGATGCAAGATATATTCCTCAGGTCCTTAATACATTTAGAAGTTTTTCATGCTGGAATGCTAAGATAGGTCAAGCTGGAACTGGAAATAGGTCCTGCTGGAGCTGGAAAATGCGTTTCACCCGTCCTGCGGGCTTGTTCACTTCCAATGCTACTGGTATGGTGTATAGACTGAGGTTTAAATACCTATGTAGGTAGTTATTGGCCAATAGCTGCATTGTACTTAATTAGCTTATAATAAACATCTGACCTCCGCTGTGTTCAGCGGAAGTGATGTGTTCGAACAGGTTGCTAGGCAACCTATATTATGTGTCTTAACATCAGGACAAAAACAAAAACATAAAGAAGGGGAGGGAATGTAAATAATCTCTTGGTTAAAGGCCTCGTTTGTACAGTGAATTGATATAATGGGGCAGCAGAGAAACCTCTTGCTCCTTTGAGATACTAATGTGATCGGAGCCCCGATGTGGTACGTCACAACCGGCGGTCGGCCCCAGCGTCGCGTTGCCAGGATACGAGCCGCCCTCAGTTGTCATTGGTGACGTCACCTCTCTTCGGAGATCGAAATGGACGTCGAGATTAGAGCGTCCCGTCGCCCGGCAACCGAGCGTGCCCCGGCCAGCGGGTGGAACTGCATTAGAGCTCCCACAGACCGGCTGATATAACTGCCTGCTGGGGAGTTATTTGTTGGGACAAACTGAAGTAGATCCAGGTTTATTTTGGACGGGGCTCCTTATTTTACTTTTAAGGTTAGGTGCTTACTGAGTCCCGCCTCTAGAAATTTCTACTGATTGGACCATGTCTAATCAGTGAGATGGTACAGTAACCTGTTTTTTAATTAACCCATCATGGGTAGGAATTTAGAGAGAACAGGGGGAAAGGGGAGGGCTTGAAGTATTGGTTATTGAAGAGTGAACCTAGGTGATAGTAAGTATGAGAACTAAGCTGATTAACAGTAGCTGTAAGAAGAAAATTTATATAAATTGAAGTAAAGTCACAGTGAAAGTGAAATATTATAATGAGATAATGAAGATATAGATATGAATTAACCTTAAATATTATAAATAAAATGTGTAGAATTAAAAGTTTTTATAAAAAAAAAAAGGATGAAGGTAAAAGACCAAATTAGGACTGGGGGTTGAGTGAAGATAATTGAAAAAAAAAATAAAAAAAAATTGATTATATATATATATAAAATAAAATAAAATCTAACTATATGGGTATAAGTGCGAAATCTTATGTTGTGTCTAGATGGCATAGTATGAGGATATGCTATTGGGAGTGAAATGAAGTATGTACTATGTGATTAGGAAGTTATATTGTTATAAGGAAGGGGTGATGAATAAGGTGGTAACCCACCGTGAATGTGAAGGCGAGTGTAAGAATAATTATTAGGATAGGGGGAATATTGGGTTATTGACTGGGAAAGGTGGTGAACGTGTAATTTGGTGATAGCAATTTGATGGGTAGGTATGGAATTATGTGCCATATCCATTACTTACTAGATGTGGGCATAGTGAATATACCTAGAGGACATGACATTAAAGAGTCCATAATCGTGTGCGGTGAATGGAACCTGGGTGAGGTGAGTAATTATGCTGCATGGGACGTATTGCAGAGAGGGAAGGGGGGGGGGGGGGAAAGGGAGGGGGGGGTTTGTAGGGAAGGGGGAGAGATGGGTACTAATATGGATAACTTATGGCAGGTAAATGGGTATGGTCTGGTGAGTAACATATCAGATACTGTGAGAGGGGAGGGGAGAACGGTTTGATGACATGAAGAATAGAGTGTCAAATATAGGCATTGAGCTAAAGGTTCGGACCATTTAAGGTCGGATCGTGCTTAGAGAAAAGCACTATAATTTATGCTCTCATTGAGGCCCATTGGTTTATAAGTATTTAGTTTAAATATCCACTCAGTTTCTTTTTTTAACAGTTCTTTGGTCAGATCCCCTCCTCTAATGCCCAACTGGACTCTTTCCAAACCGAAGACTCTAAGGTCTTTTTGGAAATCTGTGTGACAGGAGTAAAAATGCCTGGCAACCAATGTCAATTTTCTCATATGTGTGAGATCACTGGCAGCATTCCGACACGTGCCCACATGTTCCAGGATCCGTTCCTTGAATTTCCGGGTCGTCATTCCAACATACCTTAAGTTACAACTACATTCAATGCAGTAGATCAGACCTTGGGTGCTACAGTTAAAAAATTATTTGATAGCTATTGATTGACCGTAGCGATCTGTTATTGTATTAATTTTGGCTATCTGGGGACAGGCTTTACAATGTCGCATGGAAAAGTGCCCAGCGAGGTATTAGGCCTGATTGTTCTGGATTGAAAATGACTCCGTACAAGGAGGTCCTTGATGTTCCTTGATCTCCTCCAGCTCATTTGGATATTAGTGTCTATCCATGGTGCCAGGGTCTTATCAAGTTGAAGTATGGGGAGATGTTTTTCAATTGCTTTTTTAATCTGTCTCCATTCCGGGCAAAAAGTTCCAATGAATCTGATCTTATCGTCTTGTTTTTTGGGGGTCTTGGTTGAGAAGATGAGAGTATTCCTTGGTATCTTAGTTACCTCTTCATATGCTCGTTTGAGAGACCTTTTGCTGTATCCTCTCTCATGCAGTCGGCGAGATAATTCCTGACTTTTACCTTTGAACACTTCATCTTCAGAACAATTTCTTCGGAGTCTGAGGAACTCCCCTTTCGGTATGTTTTCCACCGTTGGCGGGAAATGTGCGCTGGTTTGGAACAGGAGGCTGTTAGTGGATGTTTCTTTCCGATAAAGTTCTGTGGACAGACTGCCTGTGGTGGATTTGTAGATGTTGATGTCAAGAAAGGCTACTCTATCCTGATTGATGGTGTGTGTAAGCCTTATATTGAGGTCATTGTTATTGAGGAGCTTAATAAATTCCATCAGGAGATTCTGCTCCCCATCCCAGATGACAAAAATGTCATCTATAAATCTAAGCAACAACATGACATGTTCTGTACAGGCAGTTATATCAGTCGGTCTGTGGGAGCTCTAATGCAGTTCCACCCGCTGGCCGGGGCACGCTCGGTTGCCGGGCGACGGGACGCTCTAATCTCGACGTCCATTTCGATCTCCGAAGAGAGGTGACGTCACCAATGACAACCGAGGGCGGCTCGTATCCTGGCAACGCAACGCTGGGGCCAACCGCCGGTTGTGACGTACCACATCGGGGCTACGATCACATTAGTATCTCAAAGGAGCAAGAGGTTTCTCTGCTGCCCCAATATATCAATTCACTGTACAAACAAGGCCTTTAACCAAGAGATTATTTACATTCCCTCCCCTTCTTTGTGTTTTTTTGTCCTGATGTTAAGACACATAATATAGGTTGCCTAGCAACCTGTTCGAACACATCACTTCCGCTGAACACAGCGGAGGTCAGATGTTTATTATAAGCTAATTAAGTACAATACAGCTATTGGCCAATAACTACCTACATGGGTATTTAAACCTCAGTCTATACACCATACCAGTAGCATTGGAAGTGAACAAGCCCGCAGGACGGGTGAAACGCGTTTTCCAGCTCCAGCAGGACCTATTTACAGTTCCAGCTTGCCCTATCTCAGCATTCCAGCATGAAAAACTTCTACATGTATTAAGGACCTGAGGAATATATCTTGCATCCTATCACCTATTGACTGACCCAGGGACCTGGGCAGGGACCGGTACACTTTTGTATCTACTTTCATGAGATTCTCTATACCAACACAGCAATGCAGTATATATATATATTTTTGTCATGACCCTATTTAGGGCAGCCCAGGGATCTGGACTATGATTGTGATATCTTGAATGATATTTTGAAAGAGATTCTTATTATCCCCTCTTTTGCTTTGTCAGATATCCCTCACCCTCTCTTTCTCTCTTCAATTGCCCATTTTTTTCCCAGCACGAAAATGGTTATATTATCACTGTTATTTTTATGCTGGTTCCTAAACAGAGGAGAGAAGTAAGGATGGTAATTGTACCTAATTAATTAGTATCTGCAGGGGTCTGTTCACCCACTTACGTTCTATACTGCCAACAGGAGTACTCTCTAAAATATCCTGATTAGTAATCACCTTGACATCTCTATATTATGCCTTAATATATCTGCAGCTTTGTATAAACACCTAGACCTAATCAGGTCTATTGAGGGATTTAGACAGAATACCACACTGCTATCCTTCTTAACTAAATTTTCAGTCGTGCTGCAAGTTATGAATAGTAAAAGTTCTGTTCTCTCTTAGCATATGTATATACAAGTATGATATCAGGTACCCAGAGGGTCTGCACACTAGCCTGTACCCTCTATGTGGCAAATACATAGTTTTCTAAATTGAGTGATCGCGGAATATATCCATCAGTTCCAGTTAATTTGGCCTATGCCTAATTATACATAATTCTGGTTTTTATACCAAGCTGATAGTTATATACTCATTCCAATCCAAGTGACCACAGAATATATCTAACATTGCCAGTCAATCTGGCCTATACCTAATTTCTTACCTCATTGACAGCATTCTGTGTTTTATATCAAGTGGATATCTGTCACCATCCCTACTCAGTTCCCTCTTCTCTCCTCCCCCCTTCCCCCCCCCATTATTCTTCTTTCATCCCTTTTCTCTTTATATTCTGCGGACTCTCATCCATGATCCACAGGTTTATCCTGTGCCTAACATAGACAGCAGATCCGCCTCATTTTTCTGTCTCCTCCTCCCCCCCCTTTTTACACTTCTTTCCCCCACTCAATTTAGGTGCACTCTCATTGGTGAGTCGGCCATAGCAGGCACAAGGAATTACTACCATACCCCACCGACTGAGCCCGATCTCGTCCGATCTTGGAAGCAAAACGGTGGTGGGCTGGGTCAGTATCTGTGAGGGTGATCCCCAGAGAATACCCGGTGTTGTAATTCGTGACCTTCTCGACTCTAAGCCAACAGCAGGATCACCACTTTTTCTTCAATCATCTCTTTCTCTGAATTATATCATCTTTCCTAAGTACCGTCTGTCCTGATATGTCATAGATCAGAATTGGTTCAATACTAATAAGGATCTATATTCCTCACAACATTTTGGTTTAATGACCCTATGAGGTCCCATTAATACAAGCAGAGCTTGTGCTGGTTGGATAGGAACAGGATGTAGAGCAAGAGTGTCTACATCCCTCCTGAAGTCTACCAATATAGACTAACCAGAACATTTCCAATTTTCTAACAAACTTTAACATTGGTTGTGATATATATATACCCCAACCTGTCTGGATTAATCAGCCACGTCAATAGATATGGCATCCCCCAGAGATACTGGTGGGCTGAATTATACTCATATGTAGTAACATATACTTTTAGAATTAATTGAGGTGGAATATATAAATGTGGATTTTTTCTTAGAATAGTTAGAAAATAAAAGTTATGTTTTAATATCTTCATAATAACAAAACTATAAATAAAGAGTGCACCAACACAAGAGTCTTCTGTATTTCCCTCTCTCCTTAGGGAAAGAAACCAATTGTTTCTGAGAGAAAATAGACAAAGCCGAAATCTGGACTTTAATGGAATCTAGGCATAGGCCCACATCCACTCCCGACGGCAGAAAAAGCAGGAGACTTCCCAGATGAAATTCCATCGCAGAATATTGTCTGGTCTCACACCAAGAAACATACTTCTTCCATATACGGTGGTAATGTTTAGACGTTACCCCTTTCCTGGCTTGGATCATAGTTGGGATGACCTTGTTAGGAATCCCTCTCCTGGCTAGGATCAGTCGTTCAACCTCAATGCCGTTAAACATAGCTGCGTACGGGCCATGTTGCAGAAGATCCTTGCAAAGAGGCAGTGGCCACAGATCTTCGATCAGCACCTCCAGAAGGTCCACGTACCAGGCCCTACTTGGTCAGTCTGGAGCAATGAGTATTGCTTGAACCATTTCCCTTCTTATTCTTTTTAGAATTCTTGGGATCAGAGGAAGTGGAGGAAACAAGTACACCATCTGGTAGACCCACGGAGTTGTCAGAGCGTCTACCGCCAATGCTTCTGGGTCTCTCGACCTGGAACAATACCGCCTGAGCTTCTTGTTGAGACGAGAGGCCATCATGTTGATTTGTGGATATCCCCACCGACGTGTCAAGCACCTGAACACTTCTAGGTGAAGGCTCCACTCCCCCGGGTGCAGGTCGTGTCTGCTGAGGAAGTCTGCTTCCCAGTTGTCTACTCCCGGAATGAAGACCGCCGACAACGGCACGGCATGTTTTCCGCCCAGAGGAAACTTTTTGACACCTCTGACATTGCTGCTCTGCTTTTCGTTCCGCCCTGCCAGTTTATGTACGTGACCGCCGTTATATTGTCCGACTGGACTTGAATGGCTTGATTCCGAAGTAGGGATGAGGCCTGCAGAAGGGCGTTGTAGATAGCCCTGAGTTCCAGGATGTTTATTGGAAGGACGACTTCCTGACATGACCATATTCCTTGAAACTGCACCTCCTGGGTGACTGCTCCCCAACCTCTGAGGCTTGCATCCGTGGTTAGCAGAATCCAATTCTGAATCCCGAACCTCCGACCCTCGACGAGGTGAGAAGTCTGTAGCCACCACAGAAGGGAGATCCTGGCTCTTGGCGACAGATGGATCCTCTGGTGCATGTAAAGATGAGCTCCGGACCATTTGTCCAATAGATCTAGCTGGAAGGGTCTCGCATGTAACCTTCCGTACTGAGTGCCCCGTGAGAGGCCACCATTTTCCCTAGAAGGCGAATGCACTGATGCACCGAGATTCGGGTTGGCTTCAGGACAGCCCGAACCATCGACTGCATTTCCATAGCCTTCTCCACAGGAAGGAACACTCTCTGAGATTCCGTGTCCAGTATCATTCCCAGAAAGGAAAGTCTCTGCGTCGGTTAAAGGTGAGATTTTGGCAAGTTCAGAATCCACCCATGATCCAGGAGTAGTCTGGTTGAGAGGCGAATACTGTCCAACAACCGCTCCCTGGACAGTGCCTTTATCAGAAGATCGTCCAGGTATGGAATTTTGTTCACTCCCTGTTTGCGGAGTAGAAACATCATCTCTGCCATCACTTTGGTGAACACTCTCTGTGCCTAGGAGAGACCAAATGGCATGGCCTGGAACTGGTAGTGACAGTCCTGCAGTGCAAACAGTTGATAAGCCGGATGAGGCGGCCAGATCGGAATGTGAAGGTACGCATCCTTGATATCCAGCACCCCCTCCTCCAGCCCTGAGATCACTGCTCTCAGAGACTCCATCTTGAAGTTGAACACTCGTAAGTACGGGTTCAACGACTTGAGGTTCAAAATCGGTCTTACCAAACCGTCCGGTTTCGGTACTACAAACAGGTTGGAATAATATCCCCTGTTTTGCAGGTGACGTGTAACTGGAACAATGACCTGAGTCTATACCAGTTTTTGAATGGCGACCTGTAAAGTTATACTTGCTTCCTGTGAAACTGGTAAGCCTGATTTGAAGAATTTGTGAGGTGGGAGCTCCTGAAATGCCAGTCTGTAGCCCTGGGAAATAAGATCTATGACCCAGGGATCCTGGCACCATGATGTCCAGATGTGACTGAAAATTTTTAGTCAGGCTCCCACCTGCCAATCTTCCAGGCATCGTGGTCCACCGTTATGCTGAAGGCTTTGAGGAAGCAGAACTTGAGCTCTGTTGCTGTGAACCTGCAGTTGCTGGTTCTCGTGGTTTACCTCTAGCGCCTCTGGTGGCTGTAGAAGAACCTCTGGTTTTGCCCTTGAACTTGGCAGTCCAAAAGGACCGTAGATTGGGTCCTGATTAAGCCTTTCTGGCTGGGGGACCTGCAGAAGGAAGATACGTGACTTACCCGCAGTAGCTTTGGAGATCCATTTGTCTAGTTCATCTCCAAATAAGGCCTCTCCTGTGAAGGGTAAGCCTTCCACGCCTTTCCTGGAGTCCGCGTTGGCAGTCCACTGGCGTAGCCATAAGCCTCTGTGTGCGGACACTGTCATAGCATTGGTGCGTGCATTAAGCAAGCCTATTTATTTTATGGCTTCCACCATAAAATTTGCAGAGTCCTGTATATGTTGCAGGAGTAAAATAATCTCCCCCTTAGGCAAGGTACCTAACCCCTCAAGTAGGTTACCCGACAATTTTGCGATGGCCTTAGTAATCCACCCACATGCTAAACCTCTCTAATAGCTTCTATGAGAGCCTCTATTCCCTGTGACAAAGTAGCCTCCCTCACCTCTGCATCCACCTCCCCCTCCTCGTCAGAGTCAGACTGCAGGATATGGGCCAAAGGATGCTTTTGCGGACAAATGGCAGGGGACTGAGACGCTGGTTTGGGTACTGAGTTCACAAAGTCAGTCATCGATTGTCTTAAGTATTGCGTCTCTTTCTCATTGTGGGACAATTTAGTGGAAATATTGGAAATCATTCCCCTAATGGAATCCAGCCAAGCTGGTTCTGCCCTGCTAGCCTGGGCGAGAGCACTGCATTGAGTACACTGCAGTGAACCCCCCTGGAGAAAAGGATCACTGTGCCTTATAAGAAACACACTCTTTGTCTGACATACTGAGTGACAGCACACACACACAAGAACAGGTTAAAAGCACAATTAACCCACAAAGAGCCCTTCAAGAGAGACACAGAGATAGCCTGGAGCCAGCACACAGCACCCTTACTGCTAATGCCAAGCTTAGCCGGGTTGCAGACTAAGTACCCAGATTGGGGACTTAGTACACTAGTAAGCACGTTCCACTCTGCTATGACCAACTGGTACCGCTGAGGTAATCTGTAGTCTATCCGGAGGAGCTGCGCGTCCCTATCAGTCAGCATCTGTGTCCACTGCAGAGTGAAAATGGCGCTGGTGAGCTGCTGGATCTGCTCGTAGTTAAGCCCCGTCCCTACAATGGCGCGCGGTCTTCCCGCTTTTTATATTGGCTGAGGTAATTTTTATGCTTTAAAATGTAGTCCGTCGCCTTTTAAGTCTGTAATGCCAGTCTGGGTACTGTGTACACTCGTTGTGTACTTAAACTCAGTTCGCTCCCTCAGAAGCCGAGCGTCCGCACTGTGTACTGAGTCCCGAAACTCCGCCCCCCATAGAAGCCTTCCTTCTCTGTACCCTCATGGTTCTATAATGGTCGGCGACCCGCTAACCGGGATGCCGACTTAGTTCTCACCACTCTTCTTTCTTTTGGCTCTGATAGGGGTGTCGGCGTGCTGTGGGAATGTACACTTGCCGTGCTGGGGTGTGCGAATAGTTCCCTAAGGAGCTAGTGTTCCGTCAGCAGGGAATGGGACCATTAACCCTTCCAGAGGTTTGGCCATTCCCCCCCCCCCCCCCCTAAGTCCCACGACGCAGGCAGGCTGGTGCCATCCAGTCCTGCCTGGAAACAAACAGAGAAAATAAATGCAGTAAAGTCTTCAGGATTTTCCATGCGACGTGACCGGCTCCTCCGGGCACATTTTCTAAACTGAGTCTGGTAAGAGGGGCATAGAGGGAGGAGTCAGCACTCACTATCAAATTCTTAAAGTGCCCAAGGCTCCTAGTGGACCAGTCTATACCCTATGGTACTACATGGATTCCCAGTATCCTCTAGGACGTAAGATAAATATTTGTTATGGTAGACTTACCGTTGATAACACTATTTCTTCTAAGTCCACAGGATAACATTGGGATATGAGGTAGTGACAGCGGATTGGCACCAAACGATTAAAGCTTTCGGCCTCCCAGCATGCAACGGACCCGTCCCTATATCCCTGCCTTCTGGCTCAGGCAAATCCGTTGTTTTTCCAAAGCTCAAGGCATGAGCATCATAGAGAGTCCTAATCAGGCGAGAAGAACACACATGCACATCCTTCCGTACAAGAAGGAAGAGGTTAGTGAGTAAAAGAATCCTCAAATGAGGTGTGTCAGGGTGGGATCCCTGTAGATCCTGTGGACTTAGGAGAAATAGCGTTATAAGCAGTAAGTCTGCCATAACTATTATTTCTCCGTCAGGGTCCACAGGATAACACTGGAATGTTCCAAAGCAATTTACTACTGGGGATGCTCCTGATTGGACAGGAGAATCCTTCGCCCAAATTCAGCGTCCTGAGAGGCAAAGGTATCAAAGGCATAATGTCTAATGAATGTGTTAATGGAAGACCATGTGGCTGCCTTACATATCTGTTCTGCTGAAGCACCACGCTGTGCTACCCATGATGGACCTACCTTACGAGTAGAGTGAGCAGAGACATTAGCCGGAAAAGGGAGATCAGCTTGAGAATATGCTTTTGAAATCGTCATCCAAAGCCATCTCCCCAGTGTCTGCTTATCAGTAGGCCATCCTCTCTTGTGAAATCCGTAGAGAACAAAGAGAGTGTCTGTTTTTCCGATGGCACTGGTACGATTCATGTAGAACCTTAAGGCACGGACTACGTCCAACGATGCATCTCCCACAGAAAAGTCCGGCCCCTGGAAGGCCGGGACTACAATTTCTTCGTTGAGGTGGAATTTAGACACCACCTTAGGAAGATACCCAGATTTGGTTCTGAGAACCTCTCTATCTGGATAAAAAAAACAGAAAAGGAGGGCGACATAATAATGCCTCTAAATCTGAAAATTCTTCTAGCTGAAACAATAGCCAGTAGAAAGAGAACTTTAGTTGTCAACCATTTAAGATCCACTTGCTTCAGTGGTTCAAATGGGGCAACTTGAAGGGCCATTAGGACTAAACTGTAGTCCCAAGGCACTGTAGGAGGAACAAAAGGAGGTTGAATCTGCAGCAATCCCTGGAAATAAGTGCGCACATCATGTAGGTTAGCAAATTTCTTTTGGAACCATACAGTCAATGCTGACACCTGCAATCTCAAGGAAGCCACCTTGTTCATTCCTGCCTGAAAGAATGCTAAGACTCTGGAAACTCTTAAAGACCTAGGGTCAAATTTCCGGACACTGCACCACTGAATATAGGCTTTCCATGTTCGGTGATAAATGCGAGCTGAGGAAGGTTTCCTTGCTCTGAGCATAGTTTGAATTACCTGTTGAGAGACTCTTCTTGCCTTCAGGATGGAAGTCTCAAGAGCCACGCAGTCAAAGACAGTCGAACCAGGTGCTTGTGATACCAAGAACCCTGAGACAGTAGATCTGGACATTGATGGAGTAGGAATGGAGCATCCATCGACATCCTCTACAGAGCTGTGTACCAATGTCTTCTGGGCCAAGCTGGAACTATTAGTATCACGGCGCCCCTTCCTTGTTTTGCCTTTGGCATCACCCTGGTAATAGGGCGATTGGTGGAAACATACAAGCCAGACGAAAGTCCGATCTCACTGACAGGGCATCCACAAAGGTCAATTTGGGATCCTTTGTTCTTGACCCGTATGCAGGGACTTTGTTGTTCTGACGGGACACCAGGAGATCTATCTCCGGTAACCCCCACTTGTCTACCAGAGTTTGGAAGACCTCTGGCTGTAAATCCCATTCGTTTGCATGAATGGCGTGTCGAATGAGAAAACCTGCTTCCCTGAACACTGCAGACAAGGCTGGATAATGAAGTTCTGCCCACTTTGATGTGTGACTTACCTCCTTTATTGCTTTTTGGCTGCGAGTTCCTCCCTGATGGTTGAGGTACGCTACTGCTGTTGCATTGTCTGAGCGGATTTGAACTGGTTTCCCCTGAAGGATGTCCTTTGCCTGAATAAGTGCCATATATATGGCCCGAAGTTCCAATATTTTTATTGGCAGGCAACTTTCTTCGTTGGTCCACTGGTCCCTGAAGGCTGGCATCCATTGTCAGAATTTCCCAATCTGATATCCAAAAGGTTCTCCCTTTGTCCAGATGGGATGTCTGTAGCCACAAGGCTAATGACCTCCTTACTTCCAGAGGACGTACCATAGTCTGCGTTTTTATTGTCTGATGAAAACCATTCCATTTGGAAAGGATCAGACGTTGCAGAGGCCTCGAGTGGAACTCAGCATACTCCACCATGTCGAATGTCGACACCATCAATCCCATCACACGCATTGCTACGTGAATGGATACCCTTTGACTGTGTAGCAGCTCCTGAATCCTTGAATGAACTTTGGATATTTTGTTCAGAGGTGAAATGACTCTCTGAAGAACCAAATCCAACACAGTCCCCAAGAGAGTCATCCATTGTGACGGAACAAGGGACGACTTTGCCCAATTTATGAGCCAACCGTGTCGCTGTAAACAAACTATTGTCTGTTGCAGATGACACAGAAGCAATTCCTGAGATTGTGCCAGGCTTAATAAATTGTCGAGGTATGGAAAAATCTTTATCCCCTGCTGATGGAGATAAGCTGCCATTACCACCATAATTTTGGTGAATACTCTGGAAGCTGTGGCCAGTCCAACTGGCAGGGCCTGAAACTGAAAATGTTGGAGGATAGTAAATCTGAGATAGCGCTTATGGGACAGTGCTACTGTATAGGAACATGTAGGTTAGCATCCTGGATATCTAGGGATACAATAAAATCCTCTGGCTCCATGGCCAAAATAATGGAACGTAAAGTCTCCATATGAAACCTAGGTACCCAAATGTACTTGTTCAGCACTTTGAGATTGAGTATGGGCCAGAACGACCCATTTGGCTTCTGGACTAGAAACAGGTTCTAATAAAAACCTTGTCCCTGTTGCGCAGGGATTATCACTCCTGACTGAAGCAACTTCTGAACTGTCTCTTGCAAAGCCCTGGCCTTTGTTCCCACTGAAGACGGGCTGATAGAAAAGAACCTTTGTGGAGGGTGTTTCTTGAAAGCAAATACATAACCATGAGATACAGCTTCTTGCACCCAGGCAACTGTGGTAGACTGCTGCCAGATCTGTGCAAACTGAAGAAGTCGGCCTCCCAGCCTCGGGTCCCCAAGGTGGAGGCCCGCAACATCAGGCTGATGGCTTATCTTCTGATTTGGAAGCCAGTCCTCTGGTAGCCCAATGCTTTTTAGTCTTATCAGAATTGTCAGATTGAGACTGTTTGCCATAACCCTTTCCTTTTGCTTTTCCTCGAGTCCGAAAAGGCGGAAATCTGGGCTTGAATTTGGGTGTGGAAGGAAACTTTACTTTCTTGGAATCTGCTTCTGACTCCAAAATACTGTTTAATTCTTTACCAAAAAGAATATTTCCAGTAAAAGGCAAAGACTCCAGAACCTTCTTGGATTCTGAGTCAGCTTTCCATGTACGTAGCCAAACCGCTCTGCCAGCTACTACTGCTGAGGCTGATGCCTGAGAGGCAATTTGTTTTTTCATGTCTATGTGATTTACTCACCATCGGCCTTTCAGCCTGTCTTTGTTGAGAGGTTGCCGATTCCTGAGCTGAATGTGATAAATCCCAGGAGGAATGTTGCATGTAAGGGTTAATCGGGTAACCTATCCCTGGTATAGGAGCTGGCATTATCCGCTCAGCTATACTGGATAATGTCTGTGCAAAGGTAGCCCATGCGGGTTCAACTTGAAGCTGTGCCTGCCTCGGATTATTTAAGAGGCTTTGGTGAAAGCGAAACAATTTGCACATAATCCATTTTGAACTAGATCCTGAGAGGTTAACCCAGCTTTGCAAGACAAACATGAAATGAGTGTTGGTGCTGCTGTGGAGAGTGTATTCTCCTCACCCTTGCCTCTCTTAGACATGATAAATAAATGACACACCTGTACAGCGTTAACTACACAATTTGTGACTGCAATCACTTTAAATTTTTTTAAAGTAACATACAATACAATCCCTCCCTGCTTTGCACCAGCATTGAGGATCGGAATACACAGAAAAAACTGACAGAAAATAGTAAAGTCAGCAATCACACTAGCAATCAGTCACAGGTTATACATTAGTATAATAAGCAATATGAGCACATAATCAACTACAGATATATTTCAAGTATGTAGGAGAAACATTACTGCATTACCTTATATAGGAGTTTAAACGTATTCAGTCGCACAGCGAAAGAAAACCACAGTAATAGCTTACAGACTAATATGCATCAGACACTTATCCAACTATTCGTACTCAAAGGTACTGTAGATAGAGACTATGGGGGACATTTACTAAGCAGTGATAAAAGTGGAGAAGTGAGCCAGTGGAGAAGTTGACCATGGCCACCAATCAGCTGCTCTGTATACTTTTATAGTATGCAAATTATAAATGTTACGTTAATGCTGATTGGTTGCCATGGGCAACTTCTCCACTGGTTCACTTCTCCACTTTTATCACTGCTTAGTAAATATTCCCCTTAGTGCTGTATCACCCGGCTCAGGAGAGTGGGATACAGGGAGACTTCACCCCACTTCCAGGATCGATCAATATGTTAGTGAACGCTGAGTGGATCCAGACGCTATTAGTGTACACAATCGCCACGTGAACCTACAGTGAACACAGACGCCCAAGTGAACACTGACATACCAGTCACACAGCCACCTATGCTGCGACTGGGTCCTTTTATATAGCCAGCATCTCAGACGGAAGTGGGAAACTCGGAGGAAACTGGTCATGAACCGGAGGGAGGGCGACCAAGGGAGCATCTTACTCCCCACTGCTGACATCAACCCTAGGGATCGCTGCCTCATACTACCCCTAGAGCCTATGAACCCTGAATCCTAGTGCTGGTGCACCCGAGGTGGCAGCCGCGACAGAGACTGTTTGGTAGTCTCCATACCGAAACAGTGCGGCTGTGTCACGCATTTTCTCTACTAAGCTGAATCGATGCCTTACCTTCTCCCCGTGCTCCGGCCATAGCCTAGTAACGTCTGCTGGATTGCTAGTACATCCTACACAGATGCCTGCCAACACAGCACTGTACATGTGGGTAAGCGTTGTCGCGACCCGGCGGGGAGTTGTTGGAGCGACTCTTTCCAAGGTACATATAAGACGCTTTTCAGAAAGATCGCTCAAAAAAAAAAATAGTAAGACCATAAAAATAAAATAAGAACGCTTATGGCTGCTAAAAACCAGCAGCCCGCTCCTGCTGCACCAAACCCCGCTCCTGCTGCACCAAACAAAAACTGATTTGCCTGAGCCAGAAGGCGGGGGTATAGGGACGGGCCTGTTGTATGAGGCAGAAAGCTTTGATCGTTTGGTGCCAATCCGCTGTCGCTTCCTCGTATCCCAATGTTATCCTGTGGACCCTGCCGGAGAAAACAACATTAACAGCTGCCTCAGGTAGCGGATCTCTAATAGAATAGCTCTGTGAACTTTACCCATGAGAACAGACGGCACAACACAAAGCATGGGTAACTGAATCTACCCTGATGAATTCACTAAAAAAGGAGATTTATGGTAAGAACTTACCTTGTTAAATCTCTTTCTGCGAGGTACACTGAAATCCACAGGGAATAACATCAGGGGTGTAGAGTAGGATCTCGAGCCGAGGCACCAACAGGCTAAAAGCTTTGACTGTTCCCAAGAATGCATAGCGCCGCCTCCGGGTCATTCCATATCAAATCAACTCAAAAAAACATAAAAATTTTACTGACCCTCTCTGATTTTTATGAAATTTGGTGTACCAGTAGGATGGGGGGAAAAACTAGTGTAATCTACACCAAATTTCAACAGCATAGGTTGGATATTTTTGGAGGTGGAACCATTTAAAAATTACCAAAATATGCTAATTTACTGCCGCAGGGGTCTTTTCGTTTGCCTGTAACTTGAGTTCTAAGTAAGACAGAAAGATAAAATTAGTGTCATTTTGAAGCTTATGACTAGATCTTTTCACTTCAATTTTAATTTAGTAAGATAGTACTTCACATAGATACGGAGAGCCCGTACCACATCCAAAGACAATCTCTTGGTTAAGGTGGAAAGAAGACACCACCTTAGGTAGATGACCAGGGTGCATTCTAAGAACTGCCCGGTCATGATGAAAAATCAGAAAGGGAGACCTACAGGATAATGCACCGAAGTCTGAAACCCGTCTAGCAGAGGCAATAGCCAGTAAAAACAAGACCTTAAGCGTAAGCCATTTGAGGTCCACAGACTCAAGAGGTTCAAACGGAGACTCTTGTAGGGCAATCAGAACAACCGACAAATCCCAAGGAGCCACAGGAGGAACATAGGGAGGTTGAATCCGAAGAACACCCTGAGTGAATGTGTGAACATCAGGAAGAGTCCCAATTTTTCTCTAAAACCAA
This sequence comes from Pseudophryne corroboree, assembly GCF_028390025.1. Classification (NCBI taxonomy): domain Eukaryota; kingdom Metazoa; phylum Chordata; class Amphibia; order Anura; family Myobatrachidae; genus Pseudophryne; species Pseudophryne corroboree. The sequence goes on along the minus strand of NC_086455.1, from coordinate 102,443,173 downwards.
ACCGACAAGGCAAAAATATGAACCTTGAGGCAAGCCAGATGAAGGCCTAAGTCCAGGCCCTGTTGCAGAAAAGCCAAAAGAATGGCAGTACTGAACTTGAAAGCATCACAATTCTTAGCGGCAGGTGAAGTAAGAATTCCAGACCCTATGATAAATACGGGCAGAAGCCGGCTTACGGGCCTTCAACATAGTTTGAATGACCGCCTCAGAAAAACCTTTGGCGCTCGGGACTGAAGTTTCAAGAGCCACGCCATCAAAGCCAGCCGGGCCAAATCTTTGTAGACACAGGGGCCCTGAACAAGGAGGTCTGGTCATTGCGGAAGCAGAAGAGGATGCTCTAACGAGAGACCCTGTAGGTCTGAGAACCAATGCCGTCTGGGCCACCCTGGAGCTATCAGAAGTAGGAGTCCTCCTTCTTGCTTGAACTTCCTTATTACTCTGGGCAGAAGTGACACCGGAGGGAACACGTACCGCAGCCGAAAGTTATATGGAATTGCCAGTGCGTCCACGAACGCTGCTTGAGGATCCCTTGTCCTTGCTCCAAAGACCGGAACCTTGTGATTGTGTCGAGACGCCATCAGGTCTACATCTGGTAGCCCCCACTTTTCCACTAGGAGCTGAAATATTTCCGGATGAAGGCTCCACTCACCGGCGTGTACATCCTAACGACTGAGAAAGTCCGCTTCCCAGTTGAGGACTCCCGGAAAGAACACTGCCGATACGGCTTGCAGATGGCGTTCCGCCCAGCGAAGAATCTTTGACACTTCCAACATTGCCATGCGGATTTGAGTGCCACCTTGATGATTTATGTACGCCACCGTGGTGGCGTTGTCTGACTGTATTTAAACAGGCCTGTTCCGTACCAGAGGCAGGGCTAGGATCAGCGCATTGAACACTGCCCGTAATTCCAGAATGTTTATCGGGAGGCTAGACTCCTCCCAGGTCCACCGACCCTGAAGAGAGTGTTGCTCCAACACCGCACCCCAACCCCTCAGACTGGCATCCGTCGCCAGAAGGACTTAGTTGGAGATCCACAAGGGATGGCCCCTGCTCAACTGCTGGTCCTGTAGCCACCACGTTAGCGACAGACGCACCACCAGAGGCAAGGAGATCATGTGAGACCTAATCCGGTGAGTCAGGCCGTTCCACTTGGCCAGAATCAGTTTCTGGAGAGGGCGGGAATAAAATTAAGCGTACTCTACTATGTCGAAAGCCAACACCATGAGGCCTAGTACTTGCATCGCCAAGTGTATCGACACACGCGGGCGAGACAGGAAGCATCTTATTCTGTCCTGAAGGTTCAGGACCTTTTCCTGGGACAACAACAACCGCTGGCTGTGAGTGTCCAACAGTGCCCCCAGGTTCACCATGCTCTGAGCAGGGACCAGGGATGATTTCTTCCAGTTGATGAGCCACCTGTGGGCTTGCAGAAACTGGACCGTCAAATCCAGATGATGGAGGAGAACTTCTGGTGAATTGGCCAGGATCAGCAAGTCGTCCAGATACGGCAGGATCCTGATACCCCGACGGCGGAGTAAAGCCGCCATCACCGCCATGACTTTGGTGAACATTCACGGAGCTGTTAGTCCAAAAGGCAAGGCCCGGAATTGATAATGTAGGAACCGCAGGTACTGCTGGTGCGACATTGCAACAGGAATATGTAGGTAAGCATGTCCAGGGATACCACACAGTCCCCGGGCTCCAAAGCCAGAACAATACAGCGAAGAGTCTCCATATGGAACTTGGATACTCGCACAAATTTGTTCAAAGACTTGAGGTTGAGAATGGGCCGTGAGGACCCTTTCGGTTTCGGGACTAGGAACAGCATTGAATAGTACCCCCTGCCTCTCTGAGCCAGAGGCACCGGCACTACCACTGCCGTGTCCAGGAGGGATCGTACCAACACCTGTAGAGACTTTGCTTTCATCGGATCCGAACGGGTGTTTGTTGAGCAAAACTGACGAGGGGGACGCTTCTGGAAGGAGATGGCGTATCTGTAAGTGACGACTTCCCATACCCAGGCGTCCGAAGTGGTCTGTAACCGTGCCTGAGCAAACCCTAGAAGTCGGCCTCACACCCTGGGATCCCCCAGGGGGAATCCCGGCCCGTCATGCAGCAGGCTTGTCAGATTTGGAAGCAGGCTGACGGGCAGCCCAGGCTCTTTTAAGCTTGGGCTTACTGGTCTTGGAAGTGCGTGACTGTTTCGGGTATGCCTGACCCTTTGCTTTACCTGGAGGTTGAAAGGAATGAAAGGAAGTACTCTTAGCCTTCGGAGCTGAAGGAGCAGTACTAGGCAGACATGCAGTCTTAGCAGAGGCAAGATCAGCAACAATTTTGCTGAGGTCTTCACCAAAACGAATATTCCCCTTAAAAGGGAGAACCTCCACGGTTTTCTTAGAGTCCAGATCCACAGACCAGGACTGTAACCACAGGATCCGGCGAGCCAGAATGGATGTAGTAGTCGCTTTGGCCGTCAGAACACCAGCATCAGAAGTCACCTCCTGAATGTATTGAGAAGCCGTAACAATATACGAGAGACATTGTTTAGCATTATCAGGAAAGTTAGAAGGCAATTCCGCTTCCACCTCCTGAACCCAAGCTGTGATGGCTTCAGCAGCACAAGAGGCCGCAATAGTAGGTCTATGCACAGCTCCAGCGAGAGTATAAATAGACTTCAAGCAACCCTCCACACGCTTATCCGTGCGTTCTTTCAGAGGAGTGACGGTAGTGAGCAGAGCAGAAGAAACTACCAACCGTGCGACTTGTGAGTCCACTGGAGGTGGTGTATCCCAATTTTTACTTAGCTCTGCGGCAAGAGGATAGCGAGCTAGCATCTTCTTATGAGGTGTAAACTTTTTCCCTGGACACTCCCAGGATTCCTGACGTATGTCAACCAAGTGGTCAGAATGAGGTAAAACAAGTTTAGCGACCTTCTGACGTTTGAAGCTATCAGGTTTCTTCGATGATGACACAGAACCTCAAGAGGCATCTATTTGGAGAATCAGCCTGATAGCCTCCAAGAGATCAGGAACATCCACCTGTGAAACAGATTCCCCATCAGAAGTATCTGCATCAGTGTCTGAGGGGTCAGTATACACACCCTGTTAATCAGAAGAGGTATCTGGAACATGAGTGGATTGCGAGGAAGTAAGGGCACGCTTAGAGGGCCCCTTGGCCTTAGGCGGGCGAGGGCCAGGTATCTGCTTAGCCACTGTCTGATGGAATTGCTGTAACTGAGTGGACAGAGTATCTGTCCGTGGCGGATTAACCGCAGGGACAAATTGTGGCTATAAAGGCACAGGTGGTCCCACAGGGGGTGTGAGTCTAGTTACAAGCGTATTCAGTAATGTAGAGAAAGTAGCCCCAGGTGGGTCTGAATGTGCCCCTATTGCTACAACCTGACTGGGGGGTAAAGAGCCCCCAGCACTTGAGCCCTCAGCTGCAGTGTTATCCACTAAGGGGTCCATGACGTCACCATCGCGACTGGCGGGATCAGCTACGGAACCATTGCCCCTTGTAGCCGACATGATAGGAAGGCTAATCCAAGGGCAATGCAGTACAATTAATGCAGAAAATGTACCCAAACAAGTACCCCCTGTACAGTGTAATGCACAAACAGAGGATTCAAGTGGCAAATGGTGACTGAAAAGCACAGGGAAAAATACTATACAAGTATATCCTGTGAAAAACACCTATATTAACCAAAAGCCCTGACGCACTTAGCCCCCCCTCAGGGTAGAGAATATAGGGTTAGCACTTATGAGATAGATACACGGAGTAGATATCACACAGCAGCTATATGCACACACACAGTCACATAAACAATGCAGAAGTTAAGACAAACAATAAAACTGCACTGGACTAGCAATACTAAGTAATACTAAGTAAAGCTATATATGTCACTAGATATAACAATGCACAGTAAAGACTGGATGTATATCACAGGGAAACAAGACAAACGGCTGCGCTGTATATCAGGAAAATGAATAAATATACTAAACAGAGAGCCAACGTATAAATGACAATATTTATTAATAAAAAATTATGCTGATGGTATAATAAAAAAGAGTCACTAATATAGTGAACCTATGATGACTTATAATAGCTCAGGATCAATATGTTAAACGTAACCTTAATGGAGAAGTTCCGTGTTCCACTTGGTGCAGTTGGTTACTGTTGAATAATAAGATGCACAAAGAATGTCCCAGTAGAATGTAGGTCCCTCAATTTAGGGTAAATCTCGATACCTCTCCGGTGGGCTGGTAAAAGCTGAGCGTCCTCGGCTTAGATGTCCTGCAGTGCCCACATACGCTATGCAGCAGGAGGGGCGATTACCGTCTTTCTCACACACTGGCTGATGTGGCGTGTTTTCTTAAGCCGCTAATAACGGAAGCTGTGAGCGGAGGGTGCAGTGGGGATCGATGTGCACCTGATGATTACACCTGTGCTAGGTGTGAATGAAGGCGGGTCCTGACGCGTTTCGTCACGCTCCACGTGACTTTTTCAAAGGTAGAGGAGCGTGACACCCGCCAGTGTGTGAGAAAGACGGTAATCTCCCCTCCTGCTGCATAGCGTATGTGGGCACTGCAGGACATCTAAGCCGAGGACGCTCGGCTTTTACCAGCCCACCAGAGAGGTATCGAGATTTACCCTAAATTGAGGGACCTACATTCTACTGGGACCTTCTTTGTGCATCTTATTATTCAACAGTAACCAACTGCACCAAGTGGAACACGGAACTTCTCCATTAAGGTTACGTTTAACATATTGATCCTGAGCTATTATAAGTCATCATAGGTTCACTATATTAGTGACTCTTTTTTATTATACCATCAGCATAATGTTTTATTAATAAATATTGTCATTTATACGTTGGCTCTCTGTTTAGTATATTTATTCATTTTCCTGATATACAGCGCAGCCGTTTGTCTTGTTTCCTTTGTTGCTACCCCAATACCACACATAGTATTCCGGCAAGCGCAGTATCCCAGGAATTGTTATTTTTAGATGTGTATCATCATCAGTATATTTCATACAATTTGATGATTAGGCGCTGTTTTAGCAGTTTTTTTGTTCTGTTCTTTTATATCGGTATATCACAGGGAACTTGTACCAGATTACCCTGTCACAATGCACTATTTCTTAACTAACACTGCCAAAAGACATATAGAATACTTAAGTGTCCTGCAAATGCACAGCGTTGACTACAGAGGCGGTTTTGCAGAGGAGGTTTTGCCCATGCAGTCCCAGAGCAGCTCCAGCATGTGTGGTGGCGCCAAACACTGCCACAGGTAATGAGGGAGAAGATATATGCAGCTCCAGGGTGTGAACATTTATATAAAATGGCGCCTGGGGCAGGGAGAAGGCTACAGGCCGGAGCCATATCCCCTAGCTGGACTTCCTCACCGGGTACTGCGGGCCCTTGTAAAACGGGTTAAAACCCGACCTGTGCCCTTGCCTTGGTGGTCTAGTGGGGTCCCTGTACCAACACAGTGCCCACGCCAGCGCGTGCGGCCTGCCTCTCACAGGCCGCGCCGGATCGTGGTTTGGGCGGGTCCCGCTTGGGGGACCCCCTTACCTCTTCCCTGATGCGGCCATGCAATCCTGGAGAGCAGCGGTGGATGTGTGTGCTACGCACCGGGAACCGGAGCCTTCCGCTGTAAGTACCCGGCAACCAGGGACACGGGAGTATACAGCGCCGCCAGGAGAGGTGATGGAGCCGCAGCATTTAATGTCAGACTGACATCCAGCACTTATCAGTGCTATGCTGCGGTCCTTGAAGTCTTCAGTCTTCAGCAAAAAAGCTATTTCCAGAGCTGCTTGGAGCAGCCCACCTGTTAGTGATCCTGCCTGCAGGGCACCAACTTACAAACTGAGCTCCAGTACCTGGAGGCAGGGATATAGAGGAGGCGGTGCTATGCAGCCTGTTCGAGCCTCGGATCAAGATCCTACTCTACACCCACAATGTTATTCCCTGTAGAATACTAGTATACCCCGCTGTAGAAATAGGAATTTAATACCTACCGGTAATTCCTTTTCTCGTAGTCCGTAGTGGATACTGGGAATGTACTTTAGTACCATGGGGTATAGATCGGGTCCACTGGAGTCTGGCACTTTACGAAAACATTAGTGTGTGCTGGCTTCTCCCCTCTATGCCCCGCCTAGCAGACTCAGTCTAGGAAAACTGTGCCCGAGGTGACGGACATACCATGAGAGAAAGAATACACAACAAGATGGCGGTGAGGTAACGAACCAACACACAACAGTAACAAAAGATAGCAGCGCTAAGCAGAACAGAGGATAGCCACGCTAACTATAACAAGGATAGCAACGCTAATCAAACATGGAACAGGGACAGCATCAGTAGACCCAACCAAGAACACTTACAACCAGGTAAGCAGGAACACGAAGCACTGAGGCAGGCGCCCAGTATCCACTACGGACTACGAGAAAAGGAATTACCGGTAAGTATTAAATTCCTATTTTCGCTAACGTCCTAGTGGATACTGGGAATGTACTTTAGTACCATGGGGAAGTCCCAAAGCTCCCAGAACGGGTGGGAAAGTGCTGAGAACCCAGCAAAACTGTCTGACTAAACTGAAGGTCATCACTGGCCAAGGTGTCAAACCTATAGAACTTAGCAAACGTGTTCGACCCTGTCCAAGTAGCTGCACGGCACAACTATAGTGCCGAGACACCCCGGGCAGCCACCCAGGAATAACCGAAAGCTCTTGTGGAGTGGGACTGGACAGAACTCAGTAGCGGCAATGCTGGCGAAGAATAGGCTTGTTGAATGGTCAATCTAAGATGACGAGCAATGGACTGCTTTAGAGGCAGGACATCCAATTTTGGTAGCGTCATAAAGGACAAAAAGCGCGTCAGATTTCCTGTTACGGGCTGTTCTCCTGACGTAAATCCTCATAGCCCTCACAACATCCAAGGACTTTGGAGCAACCGCCATATCTGACATTTTCCGAACCACAATCGGTTGATTTATGTGAAAGGCCGAAACCACCTTTGCCAAAAACTGCGGGCGAGTCCTGAGCTCCGCCCTATCCTCATAAAATATCAAATACAAGATAAGGCCCCCAGTTTAGACACCCACCTAGCAGAACCTAGAGCCAGCAACATGACTGTCTTCTAAGTAAGATATTTCAGATCCACCCTGTGTAAGCGTTCAAACCAGTCCGATTGGAGAAAGTTTAAGACCACACTGAGATCCCACGGAGCCGTGGGAGGGACAAAGGGTGGTTGAATGCAGAGAACCCCCTTCAGAAATGTCTGTACTTCCGGAAGCACCGCCAGCTGTTTCTGTAAGAAGATGGAGAGAGCAAAAATCTGAACCTTGATGGAGCCTAACCTCAGTCCCATATCCATGCCTGCTAGCAGGAAGAGCAGAAAACGGCCATGCCGAAACTCCGCAGGAGAATATTTTGTACCCTCACACCAGGAAATATATTTCTTCCAGATACAGTGGTAATGTTTAGACGTGACCACCTTACGGGCCTGGACCATAGTGGAGATAACCTTGGACGGAAGACCATTCCCGGCTAGAATCTCTCTCTCTCAACTTCCAAGTCGTCAAACGTAGCCGCAGTAAGTCTGGATAAACGAAGGCCCTTGTTGAAGAAGGTCCTTGAGAAGAGGCAGAGGCCAGGGTTCCTCCAGGGACATAGACAGGAGGTCCGTATACAAGGCCCATCAAGGCCAATCTGGGGCAATCAGAATTGCCTGAACTCTTTCCCTGTTTAGAACTCTGGGAATGAGGGGAATTGGAGGAAACAAGTACACGAACTGGTAAGACCACGGAGCCGTCAGAGCATCCACTGCTGTAGCCTGCGGATCCCTTGTCCTGGAACAGTAACGATGGAGCTTCTTGTTGAGACAAGAAGCTATCAGGTCTATCTGTGGACAGCCCCACAGGTGAACTAGTTGTTGAAACATCTGAGGGTGAAAGCCCCATTCCCCTGGATGGAGGTCATGCCTGCTGAGGAAGTCCGCTTACCAACTGTTCACGCCTGGAATGGATATGGCTGAGACGGCCCTTGCATTGGCCTCCGCCCAGAGGAGTATCCGTGACACCTCTTGCATTGCGGCCTTGCTTTTTGTTCCTCCCTACCGGTTTATGTACGCCACTGCAGTGGCGTTGTCCGACTGTACCTGCATGGCCTGATTTCAGAGAAGATAGGAGGCCTGCAGAAGAGCATTGTAAATTGCCCTGAGTTCCAGAACATTTATCGATAATACAGATTCCTGACACGACCACTTCCCTGGAACTGAGCCCCCTAGGTCACGGCCCCCAAACCTCGGAGGCTGGCATCTGTTGTCAGTAAAGTCCAGGACTAAAAACTGGAACTCAGAGCCTCCACAAGGTGAGAGACTTGTAGCCACCATAACAGGGAGATATGCTTTTGGCAACAGAGCTATACTCTGGTGCATGTGTAGGTGAGACCCTGACCACTTGTTCAGCAGATCCAGCTCGAATGGGCGAGCATAGGAGGCCACCATCTTGCCCAGTAGGCGAATGCAAAGATGAATCGAGATCTTGCGAGGCCTGAGCACAGAGTGGACCATAGCCTGGATTGTCAAAGCTTTGTCCATGGGGAGTAAAACCTTCTGAGCTACCGTGTCCAGTATCATGCCCAGGAACTGCATCCTTTGTGACAGTTCCAGGTGAGACTTCTGGAAATTTAGGATCCACCCGTGGTCCGCATGCAGATGAGCAGTCAAGTCTATGCTGTATAGCAGACGTTCCTTGGAGAATGCCTTTATTAGGAGATGGTCCAAATAGGGGACTACTGTATGTTGACTCCCATCCTGCGCAATTGCAGCATCATCTCCACTATAACTTTTGTGAATACCCTTGGGGCTGTGGAGAGACCAAAGGGTAAGGCCTGAAACTGGAAGTGGTGGTCCAGTACAGCGAACCGGAGGTAAGCCTGATGAGGCCATATGGGGACATGTAGGTAAACATCCTTGACATCCAGGGATACTAGGAACTCCCCCCTCCTCCAGCCCGAAGATCACCGCTCTCAGGGACTCCATCTTGAATTTGAACACGCGTAGATACGGGTTCAGAGATTTTAGGTTCAAGATGAGCCGTACCGAACCGTCCGGTTTCGGTACAACAAAAAGACTGGAGTAAAACCCCCTGTTGTACAACAGGGAAGGTACTGAGACCACAACCCCTGTTCGTAGAAGTTTTTGAATGGCATCTTGCAAGGTAACCCTTGCTATGGGTGAAGCTGGTAAGCTTGACTTGAAGAATCTGGGAGGAGGTAGGGCTTGAAATTCCAACCGGTATCCTTGGGATATGAGTCTTTCACCCAAGGATCACGGCAGGACTGTGCCCACACATTGGGAAAAGTGTTGAAGGCGAGCACCTACCTGAAAATCTCCACACGGAGAGCTTCGTGGATGAGGATCCGGAGGTCTGGTCCAGAGATCCAGCAGCCGCTGGTTTACGGGACTTACCTCGACTTCCTCTGGCGACATTTGAGGCTCCTCTAGCTCTGCCTCTAAATCTGGCCACACGAAAGGACTACAGAGAAGGCCCAGGGTAGGGACGAATACCAAGAGGCGCTGAGGGAGAGAGTCAAGCCTATTTATTATATTATTAGACCATTTTACCATGGCCATTGAAACACAGCCACATGCAATCGTGGGCCTTTGTGCTACGCCCACCGCAGTATATATTGATTTGAGTGTAGTCTCAATCTTGCGGTCAGCTGGGTCTTTGAGAGAGATAGCCCCAGGTACAGGCAGTACTAGTTTAAGTGACAGCCTGTACACTGAAGTATCCACTGACGGGGGAGTTTCCCATAATTTCCTATCCTCAGGAGGGAAAGGAAAGAAATTCAACAACCGCTGAGGAGTTTTGAATTTCTTGTCAGGATTGACCCATGCCTCCCTGGAGGATATGGTTTTACATTAAAATACAATTCCTCTTCTGGTTCTGCCTCCTTATCCGGTATGTTGAGGACCTCTCTAATAGCATCAATCAGGGCCTCAACACCCAGGGACAGAGAATTGACCTCTTCCATATCAACCTCCCCTCATCCAGCTCTGGTAATTTAGTATCCGAGTCAGACTGGAGTGCCTGTGGCAGTGCACGTTTATGCGAGGCCAACAGAGGGGGCTGAGGAGTCTGTCTGTGGTCAGCAGCTTTAACAAACATGTTATCAACAGATTGTTTAACCATCTGTCTTTTTTTTCTAGCAGTAGCTAACTCTGTGTTAATATTATGAATCATGCTTTTGAATGCTTCTAACCACTCAGGTTCCTGCACACTACTACCCTGAGAGGGTATAGAGCATTGGTTATACAGGAGCGACCCTTCTTGGGAGGGAGTAACCTTAGTGTTACATGGGGGGACACAGTCTTTTTCTGGGACATTCTAATGTAGAAACACACAGAGTTATGTGAATAAACACAGTGTAGTGACAACACAGATAGTGAAGCACCACAGCAACCCCAGACAGTCTGAATGGAGTGACACATAGAGGATTGGGACTAGCACACAATACCCAGGCAAAGCAGCACTCACCTGGGTATATTCAATATAAATCAATTTTGTACTGCAGCAGTGTCACCACCGCTGATATGCTCTCCCCTTCCTATAAAACCCCCTGGTACCAGTAAAACTGGTTGTTCAGCAGGGTCTGTAGAGGAGCAGCTCCAACATGCAGCCTTTCAGTCAGCAGCAGCAGGAAATGGCGCCTTTCAGCCTCTGGTCCCGCTCTCCAGGAAGCACCACCTCTTCCATGGTGTGCGGTCCCTGACAAGATTATACTGGCTTTATGTATATATAAAAGGAAGTTGAATAACCCCCTTACAGTGTAAAAGGAAGTTTAATAACACCCTTTGTCATCGCCAGTTTGGGGTCCGCGGTGGGCACCGCAGCTCACAGTCCGTGACCGCCGCGCCCTTAATGCTGCCACATGTCACCGGGGACCCGCTAACCGGGACCCCGGTGTGATCACTCACCGCACCTGTGTCTACTTCAGCATCTGTTAGGGGGTGGCGGCGTGCTGCCGGCATGTGCACACACAGTGTGGTATGTGAAACAGCGCCTCAGGAGCTTAATGTCCTGTCAGCAGGAATTACGAACCAATAACCCTAGGGAGGTTGGTTTGGTCCACCCCTAAGTCCCACGACGCAGGTAGACTGGTTGCCAACCAGTACTACCTGAAAATAACAAACTAAATAACATTTTCGAAGAAAACTCTCTGTAGCTCCAGAGGAAAGCACCCGGCTCCTCCACATTTTTCCTAACTGAGTCTGCTAGGAGGATCATAAAGGAGAGCAGCAAGCACACACTAATGTTTTCTTAAAGTGCCAGGCTCCAGTGGACCCGATCTATACCCCATGGTACAAAAGTACATTCCTAGTACAGGCTGAGTATTCCATATCCAAATATTCCAAAATATGGAATTTTCTGAGTGAGAGTGAGATAGAGAAACATTTGTTTTCTGATGGCTCAATGTACACAAACTCTGTTTAATACACAAAGTTATTCAAATTATTGTATTAAATGACCTTCCGACTGTGAGTATAAGGAGTACATGAAACATAAATGAATTGTGTGTATGTCCACAAACTTTATTTAATGCACAAATTTATTAAAAATATTGACTAAAATTACCTTCAGGTTGTGTGTATAAGGTGTATATGAAACATAAATGCATTCTGTGCTTAGACTTGGGTCCCATCACCATGATATCTCATTATGGTATGCAATTATTCCAAAATACGAAAAAATCCGATATCCAAAACACTGCTGGTCCCAAGCATTTTGGATAAGGGATAGTCAACCTGTATCCACTAGGACGTTAGAGAAAAATAATGACATCACTGAGGCATAAGGCAATTCATTCCTCAACATGTATGTAGATGGCAGGTACACTCTAACTTTCAGCCACAATATACACACACATATAATTTTAGATACAGTATCTATATAATTATCTATATATATTTATATGAAATAGTGATTGGCTGGCAAAATATGCACCTTCACCAATATAATTTGAAAGAAATTAGGAATTAAGAAAGGCACAGCCAAATACAGTAACTTATAAGTGTAAATAAAGTATTAGACTGCAGCAAAGTCCTGCATTCCTATCAGAGTGCTAGCGCTGACAAATAAGAGAAGCTGTATTACCTGAGGAGAGGCTGGTGTCTATGTAGCCCTTGAACTTGATGGAATCGGTTACTTCTGTGCTCAGAATTTTCCTTAGCTCTTCCTCGTAGTCGGTGAGCTCTACGTCCATTGAAGGTTCTGACCCATTTTGCTCCTTGTGTTTTTCTGCTTCAGCCAATTTTTTTCTTCACATGCCTCTTGATATCATGATACCTCTTCTTGCAGACATCTATGCTACGCACATGGGGGCTGACGCTATTCACTGCATCAGTAACACTAATCCACAAAGCCTTTTTGGTTGATTTGGGCACTTTTACAGCCTTGTGGCCAATGATCTGATGATAGTACTCCACAACCTTTGAGATGAGGATCCTGTTTTCCTGATGGGAGAATCTAGTTGCTCTTCCTGATTGAGCAGAACAATTGTCTCCATGTCCTTTATTAGGACCCTCATCCGATTGTCCACCTGTATTCTGCATTCTCATTTATTCGCAATACAAGTACATAAAAAAATAAAATAAAATTATATATATATATATATATATATATACACACACAGGTTGAGTATCCCATAACCAAATATTCCGAAATACGGAATATTCCGAAATACGGACTTTTTTGAGCGAGAGTGAGATAGTGAAACCTTTGTTTTTTGATGGCTCAATGTACACAAACTTTGTTTAATACACAAAGTTATTATACATATTGTATTAAATGACCTTCAGGCTGTGTGTATAAGGTGTATATGTAACATAAATGCATTCTGTGCTTAGATTTAGGTCCCATCGCCATGATATCTCATTATGGTATGCAATTATTCCAAAATACGGAAAAATCCCATATCCAAAATACCTCTGGTCCCAAGCATTTTGGATAAGGGATACTCAACCTGTATATATATATATATATATATATATATATATATATATATATATATATATATATAAAAATAAACCCTGTAAGTATGCTCCCTGCTGTTTTTCTTCGATAATGTGAATTTTACTGGGTGCTGATGCATGATAACTATGAAAAGCAGTGCTTGAAAACACAAAGCTGGAGAAGAAACAAACAAACAAACAAAAATAATAATCACAGGCACAAATTTAATCCTGCGATTTTCTTTGCTAGAATTTGCAGTTTAATTGAATGGAAATAATATAACCCAATTCAATATACCTTTGCAGTTACGTTTCATAATGAATTACTTTCTGTGCTGAAATCATTGCCTTATTATTATTATTATTATTATTATCATCATCTTTTATTTATATGGCGCCATAAGGGTTCTACAGCGCCTAACAAAGTACATCAACAAACTAGCAAGACAAGAAAACTACTTACAGTACAAGAGAATGTAAGACAAGTATATGGTACACTAAGTAGACAAAAGTGATTGGACCCCTCCCCCTGCATAAGCAAAATGGTGTGCTACTGCAGCAGACACATGTTCGTGAAGGTATAGGATGGGTAGAAGGGCACTGATTAGATCATTTGCTAATGACGTGGCTTGTTGGAAGTGGGATACATATGATATCCCGGTAGATGCTCGCCACGCACACAGGCTTTTTTCCCACTCAGTTGGTGGTGTGGGGGTTGGGATTCTGTGCGTCAATAACAGGCTTCAGTCTCCTTAACACTGGGATCCCAACAGCCGGTATACTGACTGCAACCCCTGGAAGGAGCTAACAGAGTTTGAAAAGGAAATCATCGTAGGCAGAGCAATGTCATTTTTCCAGGGAACAGAATTTTTTTTTGTCCAAACCAATTGCGCTTGAGGAGGAACGGGGATCTACTGGCCTCTTGTTGGGATACTTACCATCTATCCGGGGACACCTGTTGATTAGTATTCATGCTTTTTTTGTCTGCTTGCATGTAGACATAAAACTTTGGTAAGAGTCCAATTGTTCCCACTGTTTTTAAGGATATTTTTATGGATGTTTTTTTTCTATTAAATCTGTAATACACTATTGGGAGCATTTCTTCTTTTTTTGTATATTTATCTGGATGATTGAGGTTGGATATCGTGGTTGGCATTGACCGCCCCCATATTTGCGCAGTAGTCTACAATTATGGTAGACCACCCGTAAGGGTAAGAGTTTAATTATTTGGATCTTTTAAAAACTACAAAAGTATAAATACTTCTCTTGCATTTTATATCCGAGTTATATTGGAGGTTTGTCCTTGGATGGACCATCTTATCGGCTGCGTCCGCTCCTGCATGCTTGAATTGTCTATGCTTGGTAGACTTTTCTAATGGTAAGAGTCCAATATGAGATATTAATTTGATAAGACAAACAAAATATAATTACACTATGATGGTTTTTGTATATTTATGTCTTTGAATTAGAGAAAACTCTATGGCGACCCTTAAATTGTATAGCACCTGAGAAACTTGGTGATATTTTTCCAGGGTGACACTGGACTGGTATACAGAAAATTCTGTAACCTGCATGGAACAACGGGAGCATTCTAGACCAACTCGACCTTCAGTGTCGCAGTTGGTCACAGTATATAACCACTTAATACCCCTTTCACATCGCACAAATAACCCGGTATCGACACGGCATATTGCCGTGTCAAAACGGGTCAGTGTGCGATGTGAAAGCTCCTTTGCTGAATTAGCGGGTCGCCTGACCCGGTAATTCAACCCGGTAAAAAAGAAGGGTTATTACCTGGTTGAATGTGTGCGATGTGAAAGCTCCTTTGCTGAATTAGCGGGTCGCCTGACCCGGTAATTCAACCCGGTAAAAAAGAAGGGTTATTACCTGGTTGAATACCGGGTCAGGTGCAGTGTGAATGGGAGCCGTTCCGATGCGACACGGCTCCCATTCACAGCATAGGGAGAGGCGGCGCAGGAGATGAGCTCATCTCCCAGCGCCGCCTCCACCCCCGCCCCTGCTGCTGCTGCGCCCCCCGCTGCTATGGCAACCGACCCGGTATATTGCCGGGTCGGAAAGCCAGCAAAGGAGCGCAAATGCCGGATCCTACCCGGTAAGGACACGTTTCTCTTACCGGGTGGGATCCGGCATTTGCGATCTGAAAATAAGATTTTAAACCTACCGGTAAATCTATTTCTCCTAGTCCGTAGAGGATGCTGGGGACTCCGTAAGGACCATGGGGTATAGACGGGCTCCGCAGGAGATAGGGCACCTAAAAAGAACTTTGACTATGGGTGTGCACTGGCTCCTCCCTCTATGCCCCTCCTTCAGACCTCAGTTAGAGAACTGTGCCCAGAGGAAATGGACAATACAAGGCAGGATTTAGCAATCCAAGGGCAAGATTCATACCAGCCCACACCAATCATACCATGTAACCTGGAACATACATAACCAGTTAACAGTATGAACAAACGACAGCAACGGTCCAAGACCGATGTCAACTGTAACATAACCCTTATGTAAGCAACAACTATATACAAGTCTTGCAGAGTTTCCGCACTGGGACGGGCGCCCAGCATCCTCTACGGACTAGGAGAAATAGATTTACCGGTAGGTTTAAAATCTTATTTTCTCTTACGTCCTAGAGGATGCTGGGGACTCCGTAAGGACCATGGGGTTTATACCAAAGCATCCAATCGGGCGGGAGAGTGCGGATGACTCTGCAGCACCGACTGAGCAAACGCTAGGTCCTCATCAGCCAGGGTATCAAACTTGTAGAATTTAGCAAAGGTGTTTGACCCCGACCACGTTGCAGCTCGGCAAAGTTGTAAAGCCGAGACGCCTCGGGCAGCCGCCCAAGAAGAGCCCACCTTCCTAGTGGGCTCCTAGTGAAATTAACCGAATTTGGTACCGGCAATCCAGCCGTAGAGTGAGCCTGCTGAATCGTATTACAGATCCAGCGAGCAATAGTCTGCTTCGAAGCAGGAGCGCCAATCTTATTGGCCGCATACAGGACAAACAGAGCCTCTGTTTTCCTAATTCTAGCCGTCCTGGCTACATACATTTTTAAGGCCCTGACTACGTCCAGAGATCTGGAATCCTCCAGGTCACTTGTAGCCACAAGCACCACAATAGGTTGATTCATATGGAACGAAGAAACCACTTTAGGCAAAAATTGCGGACGTGTCCTCAATTCAGCTCGATCCACATGACAGATCAAGTAGGGGCTCTTGTGTGATAGAGCCGCCAATTCTGACACTCGCCTTGCTGATGCTAAGGCCAACAACATTACCACCTTCCAGGTAAGAAATTTCAATTCAACCTTGTTAAGCGGTTCAAACCAGTGTGATTTTAGGAACTGCAACACCACGTTCAGGTCCCATGGTGCCACTGGAGGCACAAAAGGTGGCTGGATGTGCAGCACTCCCTTTACAAACGTCTGGACTTCTGGAAGAGAAGCCAATTCCTTCTGAAAGAAAATCGAGAGGGCCGAAATCTGTACCTTAACCGAGCCTAATTTCAGGCCCATATCCACTCCTGTTTGTAGGAAGTGGAGAAGACGACCCAAATGAAAATCTTCCGTAGGTGCATTCTTGGTCTCACACCAAGACACATACTTTCGCCAGATACGGTGATAATGTTTTACCGTCACCTACTTCCTAGCCTTTATTAAAGTAGGGATGACCTCTTCCGGAATCCCCTTTTTTGCTAGGATTCGGCGTTCAACCGCCATGCCGTCAAACGTAACCGCGGTAAGTCTTGAAATACACAGGGCCCCTGCTGCAACAGGTCTTCCCTCAGGGGAAGAGGCCAGGGGTCTCCTGTGAGCATCTCTTGTAGATCCGAGTACCAAGCCCTTCGAGGCCAGTCTGGGACAACGAGTATCGTCTGTACTCTTCTTCGTCTTATGATCCTCAACACTTTCGTGATGAGAAGAAGAGGAGGGAACACGTAGACCGAGTCGAACACCCACGGTGTTAACAGTGCGTCTACTGCTACTGCCTGAGGGTCCCGAGACCTGGCGCAATACCTCCGAAGTGTTTTGTTGAGGCGTGACGCCATTATGTCTATTTGAGGAGTTCCCCAAAGACGTGTTACGTCTGCAAAGACTTCTTGATGAAGTCCCCACTCTCCTGGATGGAGATCGTGTCTGCTGAGGAAGTCTGCTTCCCAGTTGTCCACTCCCGGAATGAAGACAGCCGACAGAGCGCTTACATGATTTTCCGCCCAGCGAAGGATCCTTGTGGCTTCCGCCATCGCGACTCTGCTTTTTGTCCCGCTTGGCGGTTCACATGAGCCACTGCTGTGACATTGTCTGATTGAGTCAGAACCGGACGGTTTCGAAGAAAACTCTCCGCTTGTCGAAGGCCGTTGTAAATGGCCTTGAGTTCCAACACATTGATGTGTAGACAGGACTCCTGGTCTGACCAAAGACCCTGAAAAGTCTTTCCCTGTGTGACCGCTCCCCATCCTCGGAGGCTCGCGTCCGTGGTAACCAGGATCCAGTCCTGAATCCCGAACCGGCGACCCTCCAGCAGGTGAGCACTCTGCAACCACCACAGGAGGGACACTCTGGTTCCTGGGGACAGAGTTATTTTCCGATGTAAATGCAGATGGGACCCGGACCACTTATCCAGAAGGTCCCATTGAAAAGTCCTTGCATGGAACCTTCCGAAGGGAATGGCCTCGTAGGCCGCCACCATTTCCCCCAGAACTCGAGTGCATTGTTGAACTGACACCCTTTTCGGTTTTAGCAGGTCTCTGACCATGTTCTGGATGTCTTGGGCTTTCTCTATTGGGAGGAAGACCCTCATTTGTTCCGTATCCAGTATCATACCTAGGAACGGCAGACGAGTTGTCGGAATCAACTGTGACTTCGGTAGATTTAGAATCCAACCGTGTTGCTGGAGCACTCTCAGAGAGAGCGCCACACCGCTCAGTAATTTCTCTCTTGATCTCGCTTTTATCAGGAGATCGTCCAAGTATGGGATAATTGTGACTCCATGCTTGCGCAGGACCACCATCATTTCCGCCATTATCTTGGTGAAAATCCTCAGGGCCATGGAAAGTCCAAACGGCAACGTCTGAAATTGGTAATGACAATCCTGTACAGCGAATCTCAGGTATTCCTGATGGGGGGCATATATGGGGACATGAAGGTACACATCCTTTATGTCCAGAGACACCATAAACTCCCCCTCCTCCATGTTGGCTATTATCGCTCTGAGTGATTCCATTTTGAATTTGAATCTTTTTATGTATAGGTTTAGGGATTTCAGATTCAAAATCGGTCTGACCGAACCGTCCGGTTTCGGGACCACAAATAGGGTTGAGTAGTAACCTCTTCCCTGCTGGTGCAGGGGAACCTTGATTATCACTTGCTGTATACACAGCGTTTGAATTGCAGCTAACACTACATCCCTTTCCGATGTGGAAGCTGGTAGGGCCGACTTGAAAAATCGGCGCGGGGGCACCTCCTCGAATTCCAGTTTGTAACCCTGTGAAACTATTTCCAACACCCAGGGATTCAGGTCCGATCTGACCCAGGCCTGAGTGAAAAGTCGAAGACGTGCCCCCACCTGTGCGGACTCCCTCAGGGGAGCCCCAGCGTCATGCTGTGGGTTTTGGAGCAGCCGGGGAGGACTTTTGTGCCGGGGCAGGTGCTCTCTTGCCTCTTCCCTTACGTCTGGCGAGGAAAGAGGATCCCCGACCTCTTTTGGACTTGTGCGACCGAAAGGACTGCATCTGATAAGGTGTTACTTTCTTTTGCTGTTGGGGAATATATGGTAAAAAAATTTGATTTACCTGCTGTAGCTGTGGAAACCAGGTCCGTCAGCCCATCCCCAAACAATACATCACCCTTATAGGGTAGTACTTCTATATGTTTTTTGGAATCCGCATCACCCGTCCATTGGCGAGTCCATAAGGATCTTCTCGCGGAGATAGACATGGCATTGGCCCTAGAAGCTAGCAATCCAATGTCCCTTTGAGCATCCCTCATAAATAAGACTGCGTCTTTTATATGGGCTAGAGTTAGGAATATAGTATCCTTATCCATAGTATCAAATTGATCTGTCAGCTCATCTGTCCAAGCTGCAATTGCGCTACACACCCATGCTGACGCAATCGTCGGTCTTAGCACAGCACCCGTATGAGAATAAATACCCTTTAAGGTAGTTTCTTGCCTGCGATCTGCAGGGTCCTTAAGGGACGCTGCGTCAGGAGACGGTAGCGCCACTTTCTTGGACAAGCGCGTCAGGGCCTTGTCCACAGTGGGGGGTAATTCCCAAATCTCCCTGTCCTGCTTAGGGAAAGGGTATGCCATAAAAATTCTTTTGGGGATCTGCGGTCTCTTATCCGAAGTCTCCCAAGCTTTTCCAAAGAACTCATTTAATTCATGAGATGTGGGAAAATTAATACTCTGTTTCTTTTCCTTAAACATGTGTACCCTTGTGTCGGGGACCGAGGGTTCATCCACAATATGCAACACATCCCTTATTGCCACAATCATACACTGAATAGTTTTAGTCACCCTAGGGTGCAATTTTACTTCTTCATAGTCGACACTGGAATCAGAATCCGTGTCGGTAGTAGTGTCTTGTGTTAAGGGACGCTTTTGAGACCCCGACGGGCTCTGTGAGTCGGTCCAATTTGAGGACTGACCGCCTGATGTCCCACCTAAACCAGCCTTATCAAGCCTTTTATGTAAAGATGCCACACTTGCATGCAACGTATGCCACATGTCCATCCAATCTGGAGTCGGCACAACCGACGGGGACACACCACTCATTTGCTCCACCTCCTCCTTGGAGAAGCCTTCCGCCTCAGACATGTCGACACACACGTACCGACACCCCACACACACAGGGAGTTACATATAAGGGGACAAAACCCCAACCAGGCCCTTAGGAGAGCCAGAGAGATAGAGTATGCCAGCACACACCCAGCGCTTAAAAACACTGGAATATATGACCAGATAGCGCTGTTATATGTTTATAATTGTAATCTCCACTCACTGCGTCGCCAAAGTGACCCCTCCTCTTTTTTCCAACCTGTGAAGCTCAGCAGGGGAGAGAACAGGGAGCCAGCGTTTTCTCATGCAGCCTCTGTGGAGAAAATGGCGCTGGTTAGTGCTGAGGATCAAGCCCCGCCCACCCGACGGCGGGCTTCGGTCCCATCATCATATACTAATAAAATGGCGGGGGTCCGCGGATTTACTGTCCCACAGCCTAATCCATCGTATTTATGGCCAAATTGAGGTTTATTGCTGCCCAGGGCGCCCCCCCTGCGCCCTGCACCCTTCAGTGCCTGCTTGTGTGTGTGTGACTGGGAGCAATGGCGCGCAGCTTACCGCTGCGCGCTTACCTCATGAAGATCTGATGTCTTCTGCCGCCTCAAGTCTTTTCCTCAATACTCACTTCTATCTTCGGCATCTGTGAGGAGGACGGCGGCGCGGCTCCGGGACGAACCCCAGGTGAGACCTGTGTTCCGACTCCCTCTGGAGCTAATGGTGTCCAGTAGCCTAGAAGCAGTGCCCAACTTTACAAGCCAGCTCTGCTTCTCTCTCCTCAGTCCCACGATGCAGGGAGCCTGTTGCCAACAGGACTCCCTGAAAATAAAAAACCTAACAAAATTCTTTTTCCACAGAAAACTCTGGAGAGCTCTCTGCAGTGCACCCATTCTCCTCTGGGCACAAGATCTAACTGAGGTCTGGAGGAGGGGCATAGAGGGAGGAGCCAGTGCACACCCATAGTCAAAGTTCTTTTTAGGTGCCCTATCTCCTGCGGAGCCCATCTATACCCCATGGTCCTTACGGAGTCCCCAGCATCCTCTAGGACGTAAGAGAAAGCAGCATTACTGACTTTTTCCCCCCTGAAAACTGCTAGAAATTGTCAGGTTTTTTAAGAGTGAATTAGGTGAGGAACATGTATTTAAAATTATCCCAAATTATTTTATTTAATATATAATAAAACACTGGGGGAGGGTGCAGGGAGCTGCAGCTGCGGGAACTTTCTCTTCCCTGCAGCTACACACACTGTGTATCTGACTGGTCGCATCCTGTGTGACCAGATCAGATAATGTACTTGCTGGTGTGGTCGCATCTGATGTGACCATACCTGGCAAGTGGTTAAGGCGGAATGGCAAAACATACCGCCTGCTGTTGTCCAAGAAAGGTTTGCCAAGAAAGGTGTCAGCAGTAATCATTGCACGTGATGGACCTACAAAGTACTGTTGTCATTAAAATCTTGTTGATCTATTTGCTGTCAGTGTCCAATCACTTTTTTGTCTACATAATGTATACAAACATTGCTGCATCAGGGGACAGGACACTGAAATAATCACTGGGGTGCTTCAAGCCAGAAAACAATCTAAGAGTGGAAAAAGCACATAATGGGAGCAGGCCCTGCTCATGAGAGCTTACATTCTGAAGAGGAGGGGCAAACAGACAGGAGTAATATAGAAGGGGTAGAAGCAGGGCTGCCACCAGAAATGATGGGGCCCGGGACTGACCCTCACAAGGCAGGGCCCCTAACACCCCCCACTGTCCGCTCCCCCTCCTCCCCTGCATTCTCCAAACTGTTCCCTTTTGAGGGGGCCAGGGTGGTTGGATCAAGGGGACAGGTCACAGCACCATGGATGGACAGAGCGCATCGAAGGGGCAGCCACGGAGGGACAGAGGCAGAGCCGCAGTCCGTGGCTATATTCTTAATACAGAGCCGGCCGTGAGCCAATCGGAGCTCACGGACCGGCAGCCAATCAGGAGCTGCCATGATTGCCTCACGGCCGGCTCTGTATTTAGAATATGGCCTCGGACCGCGGCTCTGCCTGTCCCTTCGTTGCTGCCTGCCGATGCGCAGGCAGGTAGCTGACCTGTGTCCCTGATCCGGACTACAAGCACCCAGGCCCCATCTCAGTCCGGGCCCGGGACTGAAGTACCCACCGTCCCCCCTTGATGGCGGGCCTGGGTAGAAGTGAGCATGTAACAGAGGGTTAGGATGAGAGATGGCTGGGTTTGATAAAGAAGTGGCTCTTGTGAGTCCGTTTAAAGTTTTGTAGAGAGTTGAAGAGCCTGATAGGGAGAGGTAGAGAATTTCAATGATAGGGAGCACCACAGCTAAAACTTGAAGGCAGGAATGGGAGGAAGTAACCAGTCGGCAGGAGATGCAGCATCAATTTGTGGAGTGAAGAGGGCGGGTGGGAGTGTAAAGGGAGATATGGTCAGAGCTGTAAATGTGAAAAGGAATTTGTGAGGGCTTTGTAAGTGAGTGTGAGAAGCGTGAATTGGATTTGGAAGGGGAGCCAGTGTAGGGCTTGTAAGAGTTGAGATGTGGATGTTACCTCTGTGGAGATGAGCAGTGAGTGGACAAGGGTCTTACTAGCATCCTGGGTAAGCTTGTAGGAGTTGAGAGGTGGGACGTTTGAAGAGGAAGATGATCCAGGCATCAGGATAGATTGGAGTGAAGAGAGGCATTGCCAGGGAAACCATATAGGAGGAGATTACAGTAGTCCAATGTGAAGATGAGCAGTGAGTGGATAAGGGTCTTAGTAGCATCCTGGATAAGAAAGAGTCTGATCCTGGAAATATTTTTGAGGTGGAAACAGCAGGACAGTGAGAGGTGCTGAATGTGTGGTTTGAAAGAGAGGAAGGAATCAAGGATACCTCCAAGACAGTGTACTTGAGGGCTAGAGGAGACCGTTGTGAAGTCAATAGATAGTGAAATTGTGGGAGGTGAGGTTATGCGGGAGGATGGGAAGATGATCAACTCAGTCTTAGACATACTAAGATTCCGAACGCGCTGGAGATACGAGTGAAACGATGTCCGGGGACAAGGGTAATGTATTATCAGCATAGACGTGATATTGGAAGCCGAATTAGCTTACCTAAAGGGGACGTATAGAGAGAGAGAAAAAGAGAGGTCCAAGAACAGAGCTTTGGGGGACATCTACTGTTAGTGGAAGTGCGGGGGAGGTGGAGTCATAAGGAGATAGAGAAGGAGCAGACAGAGCGGTAGGAGGATAGCCTGGAGAGGGCAGTATCACACTGACAATGGAGTGAAGGATTTGCAAGGGGAGAGGTTGGTCCACAATGTAAAAAGCAGCAGAGAGGTCAAGGAGAATAAGCAGAGTAGTGTCCCTTAGATTTTGCAGCATGGAGGTCATTCCAAACTTTTGTGAGGGCAGTTTAAGTGTAGTGGAGAGGATGGAAGCCAGATTGAAATGGGTGAAGAAGGGAGTGGGAAGAAAGAAAGGCAGTATGGCAGCTGTAGACAATACGCTCAAGGAGTCTGTAGGCAAAATATACGTTATGGTAAGAACTTACCGTTGATACCGGTATTTCTCCTAAGTCCACAGGTTCCACAGGATACATTGGGATATGGTTGAGAGCCAGCGGATCTTGCACAAATCGGTCAAAGCTTTCTGGCCTCCCAGTATGCAGTGGGCCCGTCCATATATCCCTGCCTCCTGGCTCAGGGAAATTAGTTAATTTCCAAAGCTTAAGGAAGGAGCATCATGTAGAGCCCTAATCAGGCGAGAACACACATGCACACCCTTCCGTACAAGAGGGAAGAGGTTAGTGAGTAAAAGGATCCTCAAATCAGGTGTGTCAGGGTGGGATCCCTGTGGAACCTGTGTACTTAGGAGAAATACCGTTATCAACGGTAAGTTCTTACCATAACTTATATTTCTCCTGCAGGGTCCACAGGGTATCCACAGGATACACTGGGATGTCCCAAAGCAATTTAGTGGTGGGGACGCTCCTGATTAGACAGGAGAATCCTTCACCCGAATTCAGCGTCCTGAGAGGCAAAGGTATCAAAGGCATAATGTCTAATGAATGTGTTAATGGAAGACCATGTGGCTACCTTACATTTCTGTTCAGCTGAAGCACCATGTTGTGCTGCCCAATGATGGACCTAACTTACGAGTAGAGTGAGCCAAGACATTATTCGAAACCGGAAGATCAGCCTGAGAATATGCTTCTGAAATCGCCATCTGAAGCCACCTCGCCAGTGTCTGCTTATCAGCAGGCCATCCTCTCCTCTGACATCTGTAGAGAACAAAGAGAGAATCTTTCTGATAGCACTAGTACGATATACGTAGATCCTTAAGGAACGGACTACGTCCAACGATGCATCTCCCGCAGAGAGGTCCGGCCCTTGGAAAGCCGGGACTACAATTTCTTCGTTAAGGTGGAATGTAGACACCACCTTAGTAAGATACCCAGATTTAGTTCTGAGAACTGCTCTATCTGGATAAAAAACAGAGATGGAGGACGACATAATAATGCAGAGGCGGTCGCTGGGCGGGGGGGCAGAATGGGGGCCGTGCGATGCCTTTGCACTTCTGCGCAGGGGGGGGGGGGGGCGGCACTGACATGCGGGGCGGGATAGCCTTGTGCTGGGCGTCCCCCCGCATGTCAGTGTGAATGATCGTAGCTGTGCTAAATTCAGCACAGCTACGATCATCTCGGAATAACCCCCATAGGCTTGCCATATTTTCTGTGATAAATGCGAGCTGAGGAGGGTTTCCTTGCCTTAAGCATTGTTTGAATTACCTGTTGTGAGAATCCTCTTGACTTCAGGATGGAGGTCTCAAGAGCCATGCCGTCAAAGACAGTTGATCCAGATGTCTGTGATGACAAGGCCCCTGAATCAGTAGATCTGAACATTGAGGTAGTAGGAATAGGGCATCCATCGACATCCTCTGCAGATCTGTGTACCAATGTCTTCTAGGCCAAGCCGGAGCTATTAGTATCACAGCACTTTTTCCTTGTTTTGCCCTTTTCACCACCCTGAGTAACAGGGCGATGGGAGGAAACACATAGACCAGATGAAATCCCATCTCACTGACATGGCATCCACAAAGATCGCTTTGGAATCCTTTGTTCTTGATCCGTATGCGGGCACCTTGTGGTTCTGATGAGATGCCATGAGATCTATCTCTGGCAACCCCCATCTGTCGACCAGGGTCTGGAAGACTTTCGGGTGTAAAGCCCATTATTTACATGAATGGTGTGCAGACTGAGAAAATCAGCTTCCCAGTTTAGGACTCCTGGAACGAAAACTTTCCGAGCGGATCTGGACTGGTTTACCCTGAAGGATGACCTTTGCCTGATTCAATGCCATGTATATGGCTCGAATTTGCAATATATTTATTGGCAGGCAACTTTCTTCCTTGGTCCCCTGCCCCTGAAAGCAATTTCTTCCTGACACTGCTTCCCAGCCCTGAAGGCTGGAATCTGTTGTCAGAATTTCCCAATCTGATATCCAAAAGGGTCTCCCTTTGTCCAGATGGGCTGTCTGTAGCCACCAAGCTAATGACCTCCTTACTTCCAGAGGAAGAACCATAGTCTGCGTTTTTATTGTCTGATGAAACCCATTCCACTTGTAAGAATCAGATGTTGCAGAGACCTTGAATGGAACTGAGCTTACTCTACCATGTCGAATGTTGACACCATTAATCCCATCACATGCATTGCTGCGTGAATGGATACTCTTCGACTGTGTAGAAGCTCCTGGATCCTTAACTGAAGTTTGTTTATTTTGGTCAGAGGTAAAATTACTCTCTGAAGGTTCGAATCCAATACAGCACCCAAGTGAGTCGTTGTGACGGAACCAAAGACGATTTTGCCCAATTTATGAGCCAACCGTGCTTCTGCAGACACTCTATTGTCTGTTGCAGAAAACACAGAAGCAATTCTTGAGACTGTGCCAGGATTAAAAGATCGTCGATGTATGGAAATATTCTTATCCCCTGCTGGCGGAGATAAGCTGCCATAACCACTATCATTTTGGTGAATACTCTGGGGGCTGTGGCTAGTCCAAATGGCAGAGCCTGAAACTGAAAATGCTGTTGGAGGATATCGAACCTGAGATAGCGCTGATGGGACAGGGCTATAGGAACATGTAGCATCCTGCATATCCAGGGACACCATAAAATACCTGGTTCCATAGCCAAAATGATGGAACGTAAGGTCTCCATATGAAACTGTGGTGCCCAAATGTACTTGTTCAGTATTTTTAGATTGAATATGGGCCGGAATGACCCGTTCGGCTTCTGGACTAAAAACAGGTTGGAGTAGAAACCCTGTCCTCGTGCAGGAGGAACCAGAATGATTACTCATGACTGAAGCAATTTCTGAACTGCTTCTTGCAAAGCCCTGACTTTCGTTTCTACCAAAGACGGGCTGGTACAAAAAAACCTTTGAGGAGGGTTTTTCCTGAAAACAAACGCATAACCGTGGGATACTGCTTCTTTCACCCAGGCATCGGTGGTAGACTGCTACCAGATTTGTGCAAAATGAAGAAGTCGGCCTCCCACCCTGGGGTCCCCAGGTGGAGGCCCGCACCATCAGGCTGATGACTTATCTTCTGTTTTAGAAGCCGGTCCTCTGGTTGCCCAATGCTTTTTAGTCTTACCAGACCTGATATACTGGGACTGTTTGCTATCACAATTTACTTTTGCTTTTCCTTGAGACCGAAAGGGACGAAAATCTGGAGTTTTAGGCTTAAATTTGTAAGCAGAAGGAAACTTAACTTTCTTGGAGTCTGCTTCTGACTCCAAAATACTGATTAACTCTTTACCAAAGAGAATGTCTCCAGTAACAGGTAATGACTCCAAAACTTTTATGGATTCTGAATCAGCTTTACAGGTGCGTAGCCAAACTGCTCGGCGAGTGGCTACTGTTGAGGCTGATGCCTGAGAGGCAATAGTACCCATATCTAAGGCTTCTTCTTCCAAGAATATTGCAGCCTGTTTGATATGTGCCACATGGAATTTTTGCTCTCTAGATGTCATTGAAATTTCCCCTTCCAATGCATCTGCCCTGGCAGTCACTGCTTTAGCCATCCAGGCTGAGGCCATGGCTGGTCTAATGATTGCCCCAGACACGGGAAAAATGTTTTTTAGCAAATCATCTACTCTCCTATCCGTGACATCATTTAATGATGTTGAAGGCAAAGGTAATGTAGATTCTTGCACTAAGCGAATCACATGCATATCTACTTTAGGGGCTACCTCCCTCTTTAAACAGTCCCCAGTCGGAAAAGGATAATTGGAATTTTATTTCCTAGGAATTCTAAATTTCTTACTGGGCATTGCCCAAGCCTCTTCCATAATTTCCGTCAGCCGTTCTGATCCAGGAAACTCAGACTTAACTGTTTTGGGACGTTTAAATACAGGTGCCTTGGATTTTAACACAGGCTCTGCTGATCTTCTAAGGATAAAATGGATTTCATTGCAGTAATCAACACAGATATGTCCACTGAGCCAAGACATTCTTCTTCATCCTCATATGCAGAACCAGAGTGTAATGAGTCTTCGTCCTCTGATGAATCCTCATCTGAAACATGTGTAGACTGAAGATGTTGTTTTGTGTCTAAGTGATTTACTTGCCACTGGCTTTTCAGCCTGTTTCTATTGAGAGGCTACGGCTTCCCCTGCTGGAAATGATAAACCACAGGTGGAATGCTGCACATGAGGGTTAATAGTGTAACCTATAGCTGGTACAGAAGTTGGAATTATCAGCTTAGCTATACCGGATAATGTCTGTGCAAACATAGCCCATGGGGGATCAACCTGCACCTGGGTCTGCCTTGAATTTTTTAAGAGACCTTGGTGAAAGCTAAATCAGGTTGCACACAACCCATTGTGAACCAGATCCTGAGAGGTTAACCCATCTTTACATGACAAACATGATATGAGTGTCGGTACTGCTGCGAGTGTATTTTCCTCACCTTTGCCGCTCTTAGACATGATAAATAATCAGACACTTTCACAGTGTAATAAACAATTTGTGACCGTAATCACTTTAAAATGTGTTAAAGCGACATACAATCCGACCCTACCCTGCTTAGCACCAGCAATGAGGATCGGAATAAACAGAGAAAACTGACAGAATTTATTTAGCAAAGTCAGCAATCACACTAGCAGTCAGTCACAGGTTATAAATTAGTATAATAAGCAATATGAACACATATTCAACCACAGATACAGTTCAAGTATGAAGGAGAAACATATTACTGCATTACTTTTTAAAAAAGTTTTAACCGTATTCAGACGTATAGCGAAAGAAACCACAGTAATATTATTAAACTCATACAGTTGCAAGAAAAAATAGGATTTTAATACCTACCGGTAAATCCTTTTCTCCTAGTCCGTAGAGGATGCTGGGGACTCTAAAAGGACCGTGGGGTATAGACGGGATCCGCAGGAGACATGGGCGCACTATAAGACTTTGAATGGGTGTGAACCGGCTCCTCCTTCTATGCCCCTCCCCCAGACCTCAGTTATAGGAACTGTGCCCAGGGAGACGGACATTTCGAGGAAAAGGATTTTTCTTAACCAAGGGTGAGAAATACACCAGCCCACACCACAACACACCGTACAACATGGCTTTTAAGCAATACCAGTTAACAGCATAAACTAAAAACAGCAACAAGCTGAACATAACCGATACACAACCTCCGTGTAACAGAAGCAATAACCATCAATACTACTGCAAAAACAGTCCGCACAGGGACGGGCGCCCAGCATCCTCTACGGACTAGGAGAAAAGGATTTACCGGTAGGTATTAAAATCCTATTTCCACTTACGTCCTAGAGGATGCTGGGGACTCCAAAAAGGACCATGGGGTCTATACCAAAGCTCCAGACCGGCGGGAGAGTGCGGACGACTCTGCAGCACCGATTGAGCAAACATGAGGTCCTCATCAGCCAGGGTATCAAACTTGTAGAACTTAGCAAAAGTGTTTGAACCCGACCACGTAGCCACTCGGCAAAGTTGAAGCGCCAAGACTCCTCGGGCAGCAGCCCAAGATGAGCCCACCTTCCTAGTAGAATGGGCTTTTGCTGACTTCGGCAACGGCAATCCAGCCGTAGAATGAGCATGCCGAATCGTATTACAGATCCAGCGGGCAATAGTCTGCTTGGAAGCAGGAGCCCCAATTTTGTTGGGAGCATATAGGACAAACAGAGCCTCTGATTTCCTAATTTGAGCCGTTCTGGCGACATAAATTTTTAAAGCTCTGACTACATCGAGAGATTTTGAAACAGCCAAGGTATCCGTAGCCACAGGTACCACAATAGGTTGGTTTATGTGAAATGAAGAAACCACCTTTGGCAGAAATTGTTGACGAGTTCTCAATTCCTCTCTATCCACATGGAAAATCAAATAGGGACTCTTGTGAGACAAAGCCGCCAATTCCGACACCCGTCTTGCGGACGCCAAGGCCAAAAGCATGACCACCTTCCAAGTGAGAAATTTTAACTCAACCTTCCGCAAAGGTTCAAACCAGTGAGACATAAGAAATTGCAACACCACGTCAAGATCCCATGGTGCCACGGGTGGCACAAACGGAGGATGTATGTGCAGTACTCCCTTCATGAAAGTCTGAACCTCTGGAAGGGCAGCCAATTCTTTTTGAAAGAAAATAGATAATGCCGAGATCTGCACTTTAATGGAACCTAATTTCAGGCCCGCATCCACACCTGCCTGCAAAAATGGAGGAAACGACCCAGCTGAAACTCCTCCGTAGGAGCCTTCTTGGCTTCACACCAAGACACATACTTTCTCCAAATACGGTGATAATGCTTCGCTGTGACCTCCTTTCTAGCTTTAAGGAGAGTGGGGATGACTTCCCCGGGAATACCCTTTCGAGCTAGGATTTGGCGTTCAACCTCCACGCCGCCAAACGCAACCGCGGTAAGTCCTGGAAGACGCACGGACCCTGCAGTAACAGATCTTCTCTGAGAGGAAGAGGCCAGGGATCTTCTATGAGCAATTCCTGAAGATCCAGATACCAGGCCCTCCGTGGCCAATCTGGAACAATGAGTACCGCCTGAACCCTTGTTCTTCTTATGATCCTTATCACTTTTGGAATGAGTGGAAGTGGAGGGAACACATATACCGATTGAAACACCCACGGAGTCACCAGGGCGTCCACTGCACTGGCTTGAGGGTCCCTTGACCTGGAACAATATCTCTGAAGCTTCTTGTTGAGGCGAGACGCCATCATGTCTATTTGAGGAATTCCCCAACGACTTGTCACTTCTGCAAACACCTCATGATGAAGACCCCACTCTCCTGGATGGAGATCGTGTCTGCTGAGGAAATCTGTTTCCCAGTTATCCACGCCCAGGAGGAAGACCGCTGACAGAGTGCTTACATGTTTTTCTGCCAGCGGAGAACCTTTGTGGCCTCCGCCATTGCCGCTCTGCTCTTTGTTCCGCCCTGGCGGTTTATGTACGCCTCCGCTGTTACGTTGTCCGACTGAATAAGGACAGGTAGACCTTGAAGAAAATGTTCCGCTTGCAGAAGGCCGTTGTAGATAGCTCTTAGCTCCAGAACGTTTATGTCCAGACAAGCTTCCTGGCTTGACCATTTTCCCTGGAAATTTTGTCCCTGAGTGACTGCTCCCCAGCCTCGGAGACTTGCATCCGTGGTCACCAGGACCCAATCCTGGATCCCGAACCTGCGTCCCTCTAGGAGGTGAGAACTTTGAAGCCACCACAAGAGAGATATTCTGGTCCTGGAAGATAGACTTATTTTCCGGTGCATGTGCAGGTGAGACCCGGACCACTTGTCCAACAGGTCCCACTGAAATACCCGGGCATGAAACCTGCAAAACGGAATGGCTTCGTAAACTGCAACCATCTTCCCCAGCACCCGAGTGCATTGATGGATCGACACTCTTGCCGGTTTCAGAATCTCCTTGACCATGTTCTGGATTTCCAGAGCTTATTCCGCTGGGAGAAACACTCTCTGCAGTTCCGTGTCCAGGATCATGCCCAAGAAAGACAGCCGAGTTATCGGAACGAACTGTGACGTCTTCTCAAATTTAGAATCCAACCATGTTGTTGCAGAACTGTCAGGGAAAGTGCCACGCTTTTTAGCAACTGCTCCATTGATCTCGCCTTTATCAGGAGATCGTCGAAGTACGGGATAATTGTGATGCCCTGCTTTCGTAGGAGCACCATCATTTCCGCCATTACTTTGGTGAAGATCCTCGGGGCCGTGGAAAGACCAAACGGCAACGTCTGAAATTGGTAATGACAATCCTGAATCGCAAACCTCAGGAAAGCTTGATGTGGAGGATATATTGGGACATGTAAGTAGGCATCTTTTATGTCGACTGATGCCATAAAATCCCCCCCCCCTTCCAGACTGGAGATCACTGCTCGAAGAGATTCCATCTTGAACTTGAAAGTTTTCAAATACAGATTGAGGGATTTTAGGTTCAGGATCGGTCTGACCGGGCCATCCGGCTTTGGTACGACAAAAAGGCTTGAATAAAACCCTTCTCCCCGTTGAGACGGGGGCACCGTGACAATGACACGCTGTTGACACAGCTTTTGTATCGCAGCACGCACTACTTCCCTTTCTGGGATAGAAACTGGCAAGGCCGATTTGAAAAATCGGTGGGGGGCCACCTTCCTGAAACTCCAGTTTGTACCCTTGGGACACTATGTCTAACACCCAAGGATCCAGGCCCGAGTGAAACCAGACCTGACTGAAGAGCCGGAGACGCGCCTCCACCGGTACGGACTCCTGTAGAGGAGCCTCAGCATCATGCGGTGGACTTGGCAGAAGCCGTGGAGGACTTCTGCTCCTGGGAGCTTGGCACAGCAGGAGACCTTCTTCCCCGTCCTCTACCCTTTGAGGCAAGGAAGGACGACCCTCTTCCTTTTTTTGTATTTATTAGGCCGAAAGGACTGCATCTGATAATGCGGCGTCTTTTTCTGTTGTGCAGGAACATAAGGAAGAAATGATGACTTACCCGCTGTAGCAGTAGACACCAGATCAGCGAGGCCGTCACCAAACAAGACCCTACCTTTATAAGGGAGAGCTTCCATAGCTTTCTTAGAGTCGGCATCAGCGTTCCATTGATGAATCCACAGCGCTCTTCTGGCCGATACTGCCATGGCATTGGCCCTTGATCCCAAAAGGCCAATATCCCTTGCTGCATCCTTTAGGTAAGCTGCAGCGTCCCTGATATAACCGAGAGTCAAAAGAATGCTATCCCTATCCAGGGTATCCATGTCAGATGCGAAATTTTCTGCCCCGTTGCCAATAACACTACTCACCCATGCCGACGCCACGGCAGGTCTGAGCAACACACCCGTAGTGACATAAATGGATTTTAAGGTCGTCTCCTGCTTACGATCCGCAGGGTCCTTTAGGGCAGCAGTGTCAGGAGACGGAAGCGCCACCTTCTTGGACAGTAGTGATAGAGCCTTGTCCACATTGGGAGATGACTCCCACTTTTCCCTGTCATCAGAGGAGAAAGGCTATGCCATTAGAATTCTCTTGGGAATCTGCCACCTTTTGTCAGGAGATTCCCAAGCTTTTTCACAAAGAGTGTTCAGCTCATGAGAGGGGGGAAACATCACCTCAGGTTTTTTTCCTTATACAAACAAACCCTAGTATCAGGAACAGTAGGTACTTCTGAAATATGCAAAACGTCTTTGATTGCCACAATCATGTACTGAATACTCTCAACCAGTTTTGGATTTAAACTGGCCACACTATAGTCGACACTGGAATCCGAGTCCGTGTCGGTATCAGTATCCACCATCTGGGTAAATTAACGCTTTTGTGACCCTGAGGGGGCCTGTACCTGAGACAAGGCGTCCTCCATGGATTTTCTCCACGTTTGTGTCTGAGAATCAGATTTATCCAGCCTTTTAGTCAATAACGCCACATTTGCATTCAATGTACTCAACATATCCACCCAATCAGCAGTCGGCGGTGCCGACAGTCACTCCCAGCGCCTTATCTGCCCCCACTGCAACTTCCTCCGAGGAGAAGCACTCAGCCTCAGACATGTCGACACACACGTACCGACACGCACAAACACACTGGCTATAGGGGACAGACCCACAGGAAAGCCCGTTAGAGGAACACAGAGGGAGTTTACCAGCTCACACCCCAGCGCCTATCCCAGTATTGAGAGTGATAATGTCGATATTATCTTAGACCGCAAAGCTATACCTCTAAATACACTTTTACCGTTGAGCCGCTATGGCCGCTAGACTGAATACACGTGCTACGCACTTTCTACGCTATTTGCGTACAGAGTCCTGCACGTGGTACGTACTTGGCGTACACACGCCGCGCTGAGTGTACAGAGAACACACAGCGAGCGCACACACACTTAATAACCTCTAAACCTTGTTCGTGATACGATGCAATGATATGCTTACACTTTAAACCCTTAACAGCGAAGTACTGTAATGATGTAATACCTTTAAACCTTAAGTAGCGCTGGCGGTACAAAGTACTCGCAGTGCGTACACCTTATCAGTGCTTATACACCTTATACAGATTAATCTACTTTGAAGCCCTTCCAGGAAAGTGAAGACACCACACCGATTTGTAGTTGCAACCACAGGGTTCTAAGGCCACAGTGGATTAATTCCAAAAGGTAAAACAATACAAATCATACACTACAGGCTAACAATATAAATCTAAACAGAATAATGGCTACAGAGAATGTACATACGTGAGAATGTTCGCAAGCGCAACCCGGCTCGGTCCTCCGCTGGTCAAACAGATAGCGTTCAGAGTCTTCTGACCGGCCAGGCAACAATGGGCTTTTTATACACAACATGCATACACAATACAATGGTCACTGTAATCTCATTGTTCATTGGGCACAGGGATGTGTCTTTACATTACAGAAGAGGTCATAGGTGGATTTGAAAGGGTGGGCGATGTCTTTCCCCAACTGCTCTTGTGGGTGGTATCCTCTGGATTCCCGCCGCATACATAATAAACAGTAAATACAGTTAATGTTCATATTCTACTTTTGTACATAACTATACGCAGGAACAAGCGATCTTTCTCTAACCAACACCGGAATGTTACCCTCAAAATACCCTACAGCTGGATACTAGACATCACCTTCCAATCTTTATCTGACCCTTCCTATCATGCAAAGGCGAATCTCTCTGTCCAGGAACTGTTTACACTATTAATACTCGCTGACATGGTCTAGGGGAGCTATATCTACAATGTACACTATTTGGGTTAAATATGTAATGTTCTAATAACCCTCTATGCGTTCACAAACTCTACCGTAAATGCGCATACCACGCGCTAAGGCGCATGGCCGTGAAAAGCTCCGTTATGCAAATTGCGGTTATGCGCACGCACGGCAGACTGAGTGCACGCGCAGCGGGCATGTGCCTGGGGTTAGTACGTTAGGCATGCATTACAATATTTTTCGACTTTGACAGTCCACCCTTTGGCAGTCAACAATAACTGCCACTATCTAAACATTCAACAGAAAAATATACAATACAATATCTATAAAATAATTGGATAGTAAGATGAGAGGAGTAGGCGGGAAATGTATGACCTAGTGGGATAGTAAAAGCATGTATGTATGAAATTCATATCTGAGGGGCATGTATCATCGTGCCGTACATGTTCTAGATAAGCTTCGAGGTATTGCGAAGTATACATTAAATCTTTCTCATCCCGTATTAAGGGTCTGTAAGTGGGCCAACAAACACTACCGAGCTCTCTTCGGCTTCTTGTTCCAACAAATGGGGTGCACATTTAGTTGATGATACATGGAGGGGGAAACACGTGTGAATGCTAATATATGTATATATATCACCTGTCGACTATGTGTGTCACTACCTGAAGGTTGTAGAGATGAAGATAAGACACGTATCACAAATACAATCACATAACATTCGTGCAATCGTTCTTGGGTGTTGGTTGAAGTCTTGTCCGGATGGGTGTATCTTTGCCGTGAGTGTTAATCAAAGTCTTTAGAGTATCCATCAAAGTCTTTAGAGTGTCCATCAAAGTCTTTTGAGTGTTCATCAAAGTCTTTTACGTGTCCATCAAAGTCTTTTACGTGTCCATCAAAGTCTTTTACGGATGGATGTATTTTTGCTGAGGGAAAACAAAGGAGAAACGGGTGAAAGAAACGGATCGTGGAATCACGTCTTATCACAACATTGTCTCAATTGATGGGTCATAAATTAAATCAGTTGTTGTAACAATGCCCCCGCCCCTCAAACTCATCACTTTGGTACCGCGCTTGTGCCGCGTTAAAATTCGAACACATCTAAATATCAAACCAATCATTATGACAACTCCCAGGATACAAAGGAGAAACTTTCCTACACTCACGATAACATTTTGAGCCCATTCTCCTAAACCTGAGAACCAATTGCGTGGGTTCAACCATGAGACCCAGCCGGTCAGTTCATTACTCACAGCAGTAAGGGTAAGGTTGTGTCTCCTTCGGAACTCCCACTTCAATTGCAAGATATCGTCCATCTTTTGATCTATGACCTCGGTTGGGTCATCAGTGCTGTTTGTAATGTACGTGCAGCACTTCACACCATACTGAGTTGCTAAGGTGACACAATACCCGCCTGTCACCGCTGTGATATAATTGAGAACCATCCTGTGCTGGATCAGTTTCGTTTTGTAAGCTTGCAACTCCCTCCCTGTATACCTGAAGGTGTCATCATACATCTCGGTGATATTATCTATCAGGTTCGCTAGCACATGAATATACCTATAATTTATAATTCCTCTGGCGGTACGGGTGATATCTAACGCGAGTAGGAATTGAATCCCGGTGGATTCGTGGATCAAATCAGAGGCTGCGTGCTCTGTCTAATCTATAAGGTGTCTCTTAACGATGTGTTCATAGTGAGTGTGAGTGTAAGGAGCTTGAGCATTGCGGTGAACGTCTTTCATCTTATTATGGGTTATGGTCATAACTTCTGGCAACACTCTTCCAATGTAACACAATCCCTCTGAGTTTGGGGCAAGCCACTTATACGCCTTCCTCCCGTATATGAAATATGCATCGTCGGGGAGAACATATGGGACAGAATATGACATTACCATATTGCAAACCTTCCAAGTGAAAAATCCTATTCCTAACTCTCTCATCTGTTCAGTACACGTATCATGCTGTATGACATGCGCACAGTACCCTGGTGATACTTCTCCAACCCGCATGGTCCTACTTCCTAGGGTATACCTGTACCGAAAATACCTTCCACTGTCGGCTATTTGGCGTATAAGTTCAGTGTCTACGGGTATTCTGTCGGCTCTGTGTGAAAATGCCATGGTTTGGTTATTCCATGTCACTTCCCAATTTCCCGGCTTTCGGGAATTGGAAATGTTGAAACATACTAAGGATCTATCCACATGATATTGGTGGAGCTTCAAACTAGGGGGCCTAGAAATATTAAATTTCTTGTCCACCGGTCTCCCACCCCTTAATTCAAGTACCTCATCTATTGTTAATGGATACGGTACCAGTCCTGACTTGCTCTGACCTTGAGGTACTTGTGAGCACACCAAGCATTCTGTTTGGTTTAAAACCTTACCCACTAATGAGTGATAATCACTCAATGGATGACGGTCCATGTTGATATTAAGGCTGGACTGACATCTCTGGATGCACCCGTCCTCAACTATGTTTTCACAGTTTCTACAAATACAATTTTCCTCAGCCAATAACCCTTCACAGTGCCTCCTAGTTTCTTGACTACCAGATCGTTTTCTGATACTCGCCTTTGCTCGGTGGATGTGTTGCTCTTGGAATTCTACAAATCCGTCCTTGCCATCAGAACCCATTCCAGATCCTTTCTCGACCTCTCTGGTACTCTCACCGAAACAGACTGCTCTGGTCAACAACAGGGTCAACAGGAAAACCCGGAAAGCAATCTCTTGGGGTAAGTCCATCTTGCTAAGGGGAGAGAAAAAGGAGCAAGGAAGGGGGGAAAGGAGGGTAATGGGAGATGGAGAAAATAATAAAAAAGGAAAAATAAATTTTGTGCGACAACCGCCTCTGGTCTTGTAGTTCTCTGTGCTCAGATACCATCTCAACAGTGCTGCCTCTCAATCTTCCCGGAACAGACGCTCCAGTGATACAATATTCTTTCTGAGTCAGCGACCTTTCTGTATGGAACATATATCCTGCATTACAATGTGTTTAACTGTTGTGTGAAATAAACCATCCGTGGAAAATGAAAAAAGAGAGAGAGAGAGAGAATAAAAAGAAAATTTGTCAGATTTGCGTTCACCATCAGGCTGTCACACCAACATGTCTATCGGTATCTATGCACAGTCTCTCTTCACCAGTATTTCCACACTCCACCCTCTGTGCATGGCCAGGCA
This sequence comes from Pseudophryne corroboree, assembly GCF_028390025.1. NCBI lineage: Eukaryota > Metazoa > Chordata > Amphibia > Anura > Myobatrachidae > Pseudophryne > Pseudophryne corroboree. Next base: position 102,405,990 of record NC_086455.1, on the reverse strand, counting down.
CAATGATGCTGGTGAGATATACTGGGGTTGGGCAGACCTCTGAAAAGACCGAGTAGATATGTGACGTTTGAGCTGTAAATCTGTCGGTGAACGTCAGAGATGAAGAGGAAACTTTAAAGATAAATCACAGAGTTTACCTGGCCGCCCCTGCGTCTACAAGGAATGATCTACCAACTACATCAACTGTGACCTCAGGTTTACTAGCAATCAACTTCACTGGCTGCAGACTACAGATGCGGCCCAAAATTTTTCCTATGTGATCCCTGATCCCAATTACGTGTATCATAACTTTGCTCGTGTTCTTGTCTAGGGGGTCTGAATTTATGTGGGCTGTTACAGTTGCTGGCATAATGCCCTTCCCTTTTACACAGATAACAAACTCTTGGCTTCCTACACGTGCCAGGGGCCTGGGGTTTTGGTCGAGTTGATGCTTCCAGTGCTTGGATGCTCATCACCATCAACCGCTCTCCCTGTGCCTCTCTGGTTCTCTGGATATTACGGTCGTGCTCGATAGCGGACTCTCTTAATGCAGCCACGAGATACCTCTCCAGTTAGGTAGAGAGGTTTGTACCCTGGTTCTTAGTGTGTCTTTTAACCCGTCCATTAATACTGACACAGCTACCTCCCTGTGATGTATATTTTCCTTAATGTCCTCGATCCCAGTGTATCTAGACATTTCCTGCAGTGCTCGGTGGAAATATTCAGATGCCGTTTCACCTTCCTTTTGTCTTATGGAAAAGATTTTGTTCCATTCGACAACAGTAGGGAAATATACTCCTAATTGCAGATTGATTTGTCGTACATTCTCCTGAGTGTACTCCTTAGTGAGAGGTACTTCTGCGTCTAATTTACAAATCAGTAATACATTTTGCACGGTCAATATTGTAAGGTAGACATACTCGCAGCACTGTTCGCCAATCTTTGTTTGTGGGTTCGGTGGCATTACCTAATTCTTTAATAAACCTCTGGCATGCGACTAGATCTTTTCTGGGATCGGGAAATTCAGACATAATTGTCCTCAATTCTGTCCGGGACCAAGGACAATGCATAGCAATGTTCCTGACGGGAGTGATTCCCTGAGCGTCAGTCTTCCCATTGGGGACCGCGATCACCCTGACAGGATTTAGTTCAATTACATCATTCTGGGTTACTTCTACAATGTGAGGTGCAGTTGTCTCTGCATAATGTACTGTACCGTACTTACCTGTGGACACAACCTCACCTGTCCCTCCGCTAGGGGGCTTTACTACTGCTCTTACCGGTTGGGCCGTGCCCACCTGGGTGTCTCGTATGGTGGCTGCTAGAGAAAGTGCCGATATTGTGCTGGGCTCATCTTTTTGCTCGCAGTCCTGAGGGAAGTTTAAGATGGGATACAACTTGCACGGATTAGCATTAATACATTTATCAGTTTTACTCCTATCGTCATTAATACATTTATCAACTTTACTCTTATCATATATCAGTATGCCATTGTCTGTAGCCACTTTCTTCCCTGTAATATACGGTGGTGGTGGTGCAGTTGCTATCAGTTTCCTGCTAGGGTTGGTACCGGCTGTGTAAGCTAGTTCCCTCTGCATATCACTCTCTCGTTGCCATAAATGTAAACAGTTTGAGTGTCTGATCCTTTCTTTTCGGGATTTTAACAGACATATCCTAAGCCTTAGATTATGCAATACCTCTGAGTCAAAACTACCTATCCCAGGAAATGGTGCTTTATCCCCCACAGTCATTCGTGTCCATTCATCACAAAAGGTCTCAGTGTGGGGACCATACTTCCCCCACATTACTAACCGAGCTGACCCCCTGGGTTTGAAATCTGCAGTCTGAACCCTGACTGAGGAACGTCCCTGTGTTGTGCACTTGGCTTCCATTGTGGACCTTTTTAACACGGGAAAATTTCCTAAAATGCACCAAACACAGTAGTCTACCGGTGGAAGTCCTCAAAGCTCTTCCACTAACTTCTTCTGCTCCGAGTATCACGGATCCGCCTTATTTAGCAGACACGCGTAGCCGTTGCAGGCCCTACTTCGACCTATATCCCCTGGGCCTTTAGGTACCCAGTGAATATCTGCCTCTGGAGATTTTCCTGAGAGACCAGCGAAAACTCCCTAAACCTTTACTTTACACAAATCACACTTGCATGTGCTTCACATAACGCTTATGATGACGAGATTTACGCACAAATATGCAAAACTTCGTATCACGTTGCGCCGTGTTGCCCATACAACCGTGCGGTCCAATCGTACCGCTTATAGACACTTGCTATCTATAAGTGGTAGGATCACTGGAGTCTCCACACTGTGCTCCAAAACAGCCGGAGCGTAATACCATGAAAACTTTATCACACTCCGTTGCACGTATTCACCTAGACCGTGCTTCACCAAGCTTCACTAAGATTCACCAAGATCACCAAGAGGGATTCAATACATTCACCTTATTCAGCCCACACTAACATTCTATAGTTTTCTGATCAGAAAAGTATCTTTTCCTGTTACCTGATAGCTTTCTCCAGAGGTACTACAGTAAAAAAGGTTTTTAAACTAAATAATGGAAACTGAACAAATTTGTGCTATTATTGCTTGGCCTACAGCTGGATACTAGACATCACCTTCCAACCTTTATCTGACCCTTCCTATCATGCAAAGGCGAATCTCTCTGTCCAGGAACTGTTTAAACTATTAATACTCGCTGACATGGTCTAGGGGAGCTATATCTACAATGTACACTATTTGGGTTAAATATGTAATGTTCTAATAACCCTCTATGCGTTCACAAACTCTACCATAAATGCGCATACCACGCGCTAAGGCGCATGGCCGTGAAAAGCTCCGTTACGCAAATTGCGGATATGCGCACGCACGGCAGACTGAGTGCACGCGCAGCGGGCATGTGCCTGGGGTTAGTACGTTAGGCATGCATTACAATATTTTTCGACTTTGACAAGAGCAAATACACACTGCCTCAGATGTCTGCGCTGTTATTATTAATGGGTTAATAGCACCAAATTACTGTCCCCCCCCCCCCCCCCGCCGTTTTGCTCCCTGTTACTTGTGCAGGAGAATGGAGGTCCGGGCCAGCGTCTCTGCAGCTCCATGTGAAGAGAAAATGGCGCTGGTAAGCTGTGAGGGCTAAGCCACGCCCCCTCACCGGCGCGCTGTAGTCCCGCTCAAATTAGAAATTTTTATACTGGCGGGGGCTATATTTAGTGCCTAGGCACTTGTGACATATATAATTTTGCCAGATCTATTGCTAAACTCCAGTAATCATGCTGCCCAGGGCGCCCCCCTGCGCCCTGCAAGTGCCGCCAGAAGTGTGTGTGGTTGACCGAAAGTAACCTCACCGCTGATCGCAAAGTTCCCACCACTGGCTACAATGGAGCGCATAGGCGCTACATTGTATCACTGCCGTGTGCTGCCTGACAGACACTACAGGAGCACACAGCCAATCAGGAGGGGGCCACGACGTGGCGCTCCCTGATTGGCTGAAGGGACCCTCTTTGACAGGAGTCAGGGGGGGTCCTGGCAGTCAGGGAAAGGGGTCCCATGTGTAAACATGGGACCCCTTTCAGTGCATGGTCGGGTTTGCGTTTTTTTTTTTTGGCAAGTACGTGGATTATTCAAAGGTCGGATTCTTCACTGGATTATGTGAGTATAATTTTTTTCACAGGTACCCCTAGGATTCTACATGGAGAAGAGGACCGAGCCTCGTGGGAACATAGGTAAGTATGTGTGTATGTTGGTGTGCATGTATGTAATAAAGTTGTACTGTCAAGGTGTGTGTGTCCTGTTTTTATTGGGGTATTTTTTTAGTAGTAGTACTACAGGTACCAGCGGGCCCGGTTTTCCACCGCATGCTGGTACTTGTGGTTCTCCAAGTACCAGCTTGCGGGGGAGGCTTGCTGGGACTTGTAGTACTGCTACTAAAAACAATATTCACAATTTCACACTTGGCTATCAGCCCCCCATCCGCCGCCCTTGGATGGGGGGGGACAGCCTCGGGCTTCACCCCTGGCCCTTGGGTGGCTGGAGGGGGGGGACCCCTTGATTGAAGGGGTCCCCACTCCTCCAGGGTACCCCGGCCAGGGGTGACTAGTTGGGGTTTTAATGGCACGGCCACAGGGACCGATATCAAAGTGTCCCCCGGCTGTGGCATTATCTCCCCAGCCAGTGGAGCCCGGTGCTGGTTTCAGAAATACGGGGGACCCCTATGCTTTTTGTCCCCCGTATTTTTGGAACCAGGACCAGGCGCAGAGCCCGGTGCTGGTTGATTAAATATGGGGGGACCCCTGTCATTTCCCCCCCCATATTTTTTCAACCAGGACGGCTCAAAGAAATAAGGATCAATTAAGGTTAGAGATAAAAAAAAAGAAAAAGGGGCAGACTAGATGGGCCAAGTGGTTCTTATCTGCCGACAAATTCTATGTTTCTATGTTTCTATGTTTAAAGAGCCCGAGGCTGGTTATGCTTAGGAGGGGGGACCCCACGCAATTTTTTTCAGAATTTTGGAGACTTTAATGAACTTTTTAAGGTACACAATGAAGCCCTGCACGGATCTCACAGATCCGGCCGGGATTCCTTGTGTTTTTCCAGGCAGTGTTTTACTCATCACTCCCGTAAAACACTGCCTGATATTACGAATCACATCGACATCGGAAAAAACGATTGTGCAAAACTCGGCAGCTTAGTGAATGATCGTATCAGGATTCAAAAAGTTGCAGTAAAATGCACCCGATACCATTCGAGTTCAAACACCCTTCAAAACGGACAAAACACGAATATTAGTAAATAAACCCCCAGGTTGGCTGACTCCTGACTCAAATTAGCTCTTGGAGAAGTCATTAGCCTAGGGGTTCACATACTTTGTCCACCCTGCACTGTGAATGTTTACATGGTATGTTCAATAAAAACATGAGAACATATAATTGTTTGTGTGGTATTAGTTTCAGCAGACTGTGTTTGTCTATTATTGTGACTTAGATGAAGATCAGAACATATTTTATGACCAATTTATGCACAAATCCAGGAAATTCCAAAGGGTTCACATACTTTGTCTTGCAACTGTATGCATTATGCACTTATCCAACTATTCATACTCAGGGGTAGATAGAGACTTAGTGCTGTATAGCCCGTACTCAGGAGAGTGGGATACAGGGAGACTTACCCCGCTTCCAGGATCGATCAATACGTTTGCGAACGTCGAGTGGATCCAGACACTATAAGTGTACACCGCCGCTCTGTGAACCTATAGTGAACACAGACGCCCAAATGAACACTGACGCACCAGTCACACAGCCACCTATGCTGTGTCTGGGTCCGTAAGTACACAGCGTCTTGGTCAGAAGCGGGAATTTAATTCACGGCGGGAGACTCGGGAGGAAACTGGTCATGAACCGGGGGGAGGGGCGACCAGGGGAGCGTCTGACTCCCCACTGCTGACATCAACCCTAGGGATCGCAGCCTCATGCTACCCCTGGAGCCTATGATCCCTAAGGCCTAGTACTGGTGCACACAGTGGAAGCCACGTCAGCAACTGTTTGGTAGTCTCCCCCCAAACTTCGCGGCTGTGTCACTGTGCCCCATCTAAGCGGTACCGATGCCTTACCATCCCCCCATGCTCCGGTCACAGCCTGGTAACTTCTGCTGGACCTACTAGTTTTATCCGACACAGATGCCTGCAGAAACAGCACTGTACTCGTGGTTAAGTGTTGTCGCGACCCGGCGAGGAGTTGCTGGAGCGATTCTTTCTAAGGTACCTGAAACAGCTTCTGATCCCATACTGCCCCACTCGATTACTGCGATCTGTAGATGAAGGACTTTTAGCAGTACCTAGAATCTACCGTAATTCATCTGGGGGTCGAGCTTTTAGTCATGCGGCTCCGACTCTATGGAACTCACTTCCCAGCACAGTGCGAGAGGCCCCAACTATAGAATCCTTCAAAAGTAGACTCAAGACTTTCCTGTTTACTCAAGCATTTCCATAGTGTCTCTTTTAGTATCTTCATGCTTCTGTATTTTATGAAAAATGTACTTCATTATTTTTCTGTACTATATTATGCTGTGTATCTGTTAAGCGCCTTGAGTCCTATTGGAGAAAGAGCGCTATATAAATAAAATTATTATTATTATTATTAAGGTACGTATATGACGCTGTTTAGAAAGATCACTCAGAAAAAATTGTAAGACTACAAAAATAAAATAAAAAAGCTTATGGCTGCTAAAAACCAGCAGCCCTTAGCCCATGGTCCAGCTCCTGCCGCACCAAACAAGCAACTGATTAGCCTGAGCCAAGAGGTGGGGATATATGGACGGGCCCGCTGCATGCTGGGAGGCCAGAAAGCTTTGACCGATTGGTGCAAGATCCGCTGTCGCTCAACCATATCCCAATGTATCCTGTGGATACCCTGTGGACCCTGCAGGAGAAAGGAAGGAGATAGAAGGGTTGAGGAGATGTGCAAGATGGGAACAGGCGTAAGGAGAGAGGTACTGGTGGAGGTGGTAGGGGATAGGGTCTAGTGAGGAGGGGGTTGGATCGGAGGACTGGATGAGATCTATTACTTCATCCCTAGGTACAGGGGAAAAAGAAGGGGAAAAAGAAGTCAGAGTTGGTGAGATGGATGGGTAGAGGTGGTCAAGGAAAGAAGGGGGCAGGTTGTTGAGGGTCTGTTGGCATGTGATGTTCTGACGTATGGAGTGAATTTTAGCTGTGAAGTAGGTGGCAAAGTAAAGGGCAGAAAGTGAGGAAGGGAGTTGAGGTGGGGGTGGGCAGAGGTCAGGAGAAGCTAGGGGTTCAAAGATTGGGAGAAGTTCTTGAAGTATGTGCAAAAACCTACCACAAGCAGCAGTGTTTGCAGTAGCAGTTCCCATTTATGTGCAGCAATATTGTTCGCTCAGTGGCATAAATGATGCCAATGTTTTTCTGACATATGCAGATATTTGTGTGTGTGCATTATGGGACTAAGCTTCACTTTCTTTTTTATCTTTTGATAAACTATGAGAATGATTTTTGCAAACAAGGATCAAACAGACATATATGGTAAACAGCCGGACAAATTAGTTGGTACTCTTACAGCTCGTTGAATCAATGCTCAATTTCTCCTGAAAAGTGATGCAATTAAAAACTATTGTCTCTTGTAAACCTGCTTGCTTTTGGTATGTCACAGAATAAATTGTCTCTTGTATACCTGCTTGCTTTTGGTATGTCACAGAATAAATACAAGAAAAAAACAATACGGTGCTAATTAGACAAAATTGTGAATCTAAAAATGAAAAACTGATTCCACATATATGAAGAAATTCAAGAGTTTTGGCGTATTCAAATGTATACTTTGAATTAAGTAATAACAATAGATAGTTTCAAGGTAATTAGTGAAAAAACCTAAAGACACACCAATAAAAAATAAAATACAGATTTAAAACAATATACAAAAATACAATATTTAATAGAGTCGAACACAAAAAACATCACAAGATTGCACGTTATAGTAAATATTCTGGATCACATATATGCACAAGAAAAGTATAGTTCATGCTCGTAGATAATAATATAATATGAGCCATTTGTATAGTTGTATAAGAAAATTTAATTTTTCTATGGTCCCTCTGTTTGGGAGGAACCACAGGAAAACAGTGAGCCCTCTATGTAAATGAAGCTACTTTGTGCAAGTCATCTTGTATTCTGCAATATACTCACCCCCACATTCGCTGTTATATAGCATGGCCTCCATTCCGACCAGAGCCCTATCTATGTTGACTTCGTATGGTCCCTATGTTTAACTGTGTATTCCTGAATCTCCACAAACTCCAGACATACTAGTAAATAAACTGGCTGATGAATAAACTGATTAAATTAACCCTAGTGCATGTGAATCTGTATATTAGGATAGATTGTAACTCCAATAAAACCAGGAATAATGCAAATGATTACATAAGCTCTATAGAATGCTGCGTTATATATAGGGGCTATGTAAATAATAGTGAACAAATGTTAAGAATCAGACAATATTCAATGACACCAACAACTAGCTAGATTATCAGCCAACCTATTTTCAGCTACAAAATTAAAAAATTAGAGACCACGGGGGGTTATTCAGGTTTGTAAGCGAACCAAAAAAGTTAGCAATTGGGCAAAACCATGTTGCACTGCAGGTGGGGCAGATGTAACATGTGCAGAAAGATTTATATTAGGGTGGGTTATATTGTTTCTGTGTATGGTAAATACTGTCTGTTCAATTTCTACATTACAATTTAGATTTCAGTTTGAACACACCCCACCCAAATCTAAATCTCGCTGCACGTTACATCTGCCCCACCTGCAGTGCAACATGGTTTTGCCCAATTGCTAACTTTTTTGGTTTGCTAATAAACTTGAATAAGGCCCCAAGTACAAAAGATCACCTACTGTACATTTACACTCAGACACATAGCAAAAATGTATGTGAAACAGTATTTGATATTATCTTTGTGCCTCTTATATCACAGACAAGTTGTAGTGTTGCCCATAGCAACCAATGAGATTCGGTCTGTAATTTTCTAGAATGCAAGAGAAATTAATGCAAGAGAAATGACAGACAGAATCTGATTGGCTGCTATGGGCACCACCACCACTTGTCTGTTTTAGAAGCTTAAGCAAATCTACCCTAGAGGGTCTCTGTGTCTGTCTATTGCAATGCCTGCTCAGCCAGACCAAAAGCATGTGGCTAAATGGCTTACTGATCTGGCACTTCATCACTGCTCTGAAAAGGGTCACTCACTTGTGTTGGTATCAGAGTCCAAGTTCTGCAGATTGTCCTGGAAAACGCTGGTTGGTTTGTCTTCAGTTTCATTCTTTGGTGTAATCTCGGGATCCATGTTTAAACCTGTGTAAGGTAATGAGAAATAAATATTACTCCAGCTACATTGAGTATACGGAGTGAAAGGGTAAAAGGAACAGTGTAATTAAACGGGATACGGTCATTAGGTCGACCACACTTAGGACAACAGTCATTATGTCGACCACTATTGGTCGACGTGCATAAGGTCGACAGTCACTAGGTCGATGTGGAAAAAGGTCGACATGCAATATTCATTTTCTTCCATTTTTTTTTTTTTTTACTTTTTCATACTTTACGATCCACGTGGACTATGATTGGGAATAGTAACCTGTGCCGAGCACTGCGGTAGCGCAACGAGGCATCTTGGCCGACGCTCGCGAGCCATGTGAAGGGACATTGTGCACTAATTTGGGGTTCCCAGTCACTATACGAAGAAAAACTACACCAAAAAAAGTTAAAAAACCTCATGTCGACCTTTTTCCACGTCGACCTTGTTCATGTCAATCTAATGACCATGTTGACCAAGTAACCATGTCGACCAATAGTGGTCGACCTAATGACTGTCGACCTAAGTGTGATCGACCTAATGACCCATACCCCAATTAAATGGACCACTTACAGAATTATACAATATGGGCACTTTCATGTCCAAGTAATGCTTTGTTCTAAAGTTATTTCCAGATAAACATTGGATGAATGGCACATGCAATGGGTCCGGTATTTATTTACGCCTCGCGGGATGCCGAATGTCAGTATACCGACATCGTCATCCCGAGTGGTAGAGTGCCAGCATGGGGGCGAGCGCAACGATGCCCCTTGCGTGCTCGCTGCGCTTCCAACGCTGCCCATTGAGGGGGAATCCCCTACCTCGCCGATATACCGATGGCAGTATGGTGCCCTCGTCGGGTTCACGGCGTCGGCATTGTGACAGCCAGGATCACGACGAGCGGTATGCTGACCGCATACCCATGCATTTCTAGCTGTTTACCTTTCTCTGGTGGAAGCTCACAGATTACCTGTATAACTGCACCCACTCTTTTATCTCCCCACAATAAACTGATATTGTATACAGATGTAGCCACGCTCATCGATGCGCCATATAGGCGTCTTAGTTGCGCCATACAAATATCGCAGGTAGGCAAATTAAGGCATGATAAGGCACAAGAGGATCCACAGCATGCAATACCCAGTTTCACCAATGGGTGGTGATTGTTCCACTAATGAAAACTACAATACAGTGACAGCAGTGGATGGGGATGGCACTACTAAGCAATGGGGAGGCTCGGGAAGAAGTACAGTAAACTCAGTCTCATAAAGAAAAGACGTCTGTAATTTGAAAAACATAGCATCCACACTTGTATTGTATATCTGTGTAAAACATAGCTTCCACACTTGTATTGCATATCTGTGTAAAACATAGCATCCACACTTGTATTGCATATCTGTGTAAAACATAGCATCCACACTTGTATTGTATATCTGTGTAAAACATAGCATCCACACTTGTATTGTATATCTGTGTAAAACATAGCATCCACAGCTTTCTAAAAAGTTTTTGACTGTAAATCTATGCGCACGTCTGAGTCTGTATACGAAGCACAACAGAGCTTGTGTATTTGGTACTACTGGGGGCATTTTGTAAGGGGCACCATAGTGGGGGCATTGTGAAGGGCCGAAACTAGGATTGCTCTCACCCGGGCAAGACAGTAAATTTGCGCACCACCACCACCAACCCCCCCCCCCCCCCCCCAAAAAAAAAATACTTTTAATTAAAATACAATTTAATATATATATATATATATATATATATATATATATATAAATCTCACACGTTACACCACAGAGGAGCCACTTCTACACGTTACACCACAGTACAGCCGCTTATACACGTTACACCACAGTAGTCACTTATACATGTTACACCGCAGAGGGGACGCTTATACACGTTACACCAAAGTAGAGCCGCTTATGCACATTACACGACAGACGAGCCGCGTATATACATTACATAGATTGTATAGGGGGCACACTGACACACATATGGTGCAGGTCCCAGGGGAACACTGACACCCACACACAGACCAGGAGAACACTGACACAAAAACAGATTGTATATGAGCACATTGACACACACACACGGCATACGGATCAGATGCACATTGAGACACACACACACAAAATATACAGGGACCAGATGCACAGACACACACTGTATAGGGCCCAGATGCACACTGCCACACACACACCCACACCCACACACACACACACACACACTGACACACACACACACACACACACACACACACACACACACACACACACACACACACACACACACACACACACGTTGTACAGGGGGAGCTGTCTGCCAGGCAGAGGAACATACCTCATAAATCTCCTCTCTCTGTCACAGCTCCCCCTCATTCAGAGTCCACGCTGCTGCACTGTGTCCCTCCCCCTGTTCCCAGGTATGGGGGAGGGCTGTGTGCTCAGGGCTGCCGGATACATGCAGTCTCCGTGAAAGCTCCCCTGTTAGAGGAGCCTGCAGAATCCAGTGCGGAATGCTGCAGTGTGAGTGACAATGACTCATTCACTGTCAATGACTGCAGCAAGTGTGCCCTCATCAGTCCCGCGCTCAGCTCTATGCGCAAAGGGTTCAATCCCGCCGGCCAGACTTCTGTCTCCGTCCGCTCTCCCTCAACGCGGCAACCAGCGTTGCACGCGGTGCCCTCAGTAATTATGTCTGCGGAAACATCCCCCCTAGCGCCCCCTCATTCCAGCGCCCGGGGCGGGTGACACCCTAGTCGCCCCCCCTTGTTACGGCCATGCATTGTGTAACTGGCACTATAGTGAGGGGAATGGTGTATCTGGCTCTATACTGGCGCATTGTGTATATCGGGCACTACTGGGGGCATTATATGTACAGTTGTGCTCATAAGTTTACATACCCTAGCAGAATTTGGGAATTTCTGGCCATTTGTCAGAGAATATGAATGATAACTCACAAACTTTTCTTTCACTCATGGTTAGTGGTTGGGTGAAGCCATTTATTGTCTAACAACTGTGTTTACTCTTTTAAAATCATAATGACAACAGAAACTACCCAAATGACCCTGATCAAAAGTTTACATACCCTGGAGATTTGGGCCTGATAACATGCACACAAGTTGACACAAACGGGTTTGAATGGCTACTAAAGGTAACCATCCTCACCTGTGATCTGTTTGCTTGTAATCAGTGTGTGTGTGTGTGTGTGTGTGTGTGTGTGTGTGTGTGTGTGTATAAAAGGTCAGTGAGTTTCTGGACTCCTGAAAGACCCTTGCATCCTTCATCCAGTGCTGCACTGACGTGTCTGGATTCTGAGTCATGGTAAAAGCAAAAGAATTGTCAAAGGATCTGCGGGAAAAGGTTATTGAACTGTATAAAACAGGATTGGGATATAAAACGATATCCAAGCAATTGAGAATGCCAATCAGCAGTGTTCAAACTCTAATTAAATGGAAAATGAGGGATTCTGTAGAAACCAAATCACTGTCAGGTAGACCAACAAAAATTTCAGCCACAACTGCCAGGAAAATTGTTTGGGATGCAAAGAAAAATCCACAAATAACTTCAGCTGAAATACAGGACTCTCTGAAAAAAAGTGGTGTGGTTGTTTCAAGATGCACAATAAGGAGGCATTTGAAGAAAAATGGGCTAAATGGTCGAGTCGCCAGAAGAAAGCCATTACTACGCAAATGGTCAAAATTGATGGCAAGATGAATGGAGCATGTTATCAGAAAATACTGGAGGAAAATGTGCACTCATCAGCCCGGAAGCTGCGCATGGGACGTACTTGGACGTTCCAACATGACAATGATCCAAAACACAAGGCCAAGTTGACCTGTCATTGGCTACAGCAGAATAAAGTGAAGGTTCTGGAGTGGCCATCTCAGTCTCCTGACCTCAATATCATTGAGCCACTCTGGGGAGATCTCAAACGTGCAGTTCATGCAAGACAGCCCAAGAATTTACAGGAACTGGAGGCTTTTTGCCAAGAAGAATGGGCAGCTTTACCATCTGAGAAAATATAGAGCCTCATCCACAACTATCACAAAAGACTTCAAGCTGTCATTGATGTTAAAGGGGGGCAATACACGGTATTAAGAACAGGGGTATGTAAACTTTTGATCAGGGTCACCATGAGTGAAAGAAAAGTTTGTGAGTTATCATTCATAGTCTCTGACAAATGGCCAGAAAATCACAAATTCTGCTAGGGTATGTAAACTTATGAGCACAACTGTATATATGGCACTACAGGGCACATTATATGTATACAGATGTGCCCACATACACCTTTTCGATTTTGCTCAATTTGGAACGCCATGCAAAGCATGGTTAGCTTTTTTCTGCAAGTAGTGTTTGGAATTATTTTTACATTTTTGTTTGCCACAATAGAATACGTATAAAGTAGCATATTAAAGAAGCAAATTAAGAAAAATCATAAAGCATGGTTAAAACTGTAGGGCAGAGGTTTCCAAATGCGGTCCTCAAGGCACCCCAACAATCCAGGTTTCTCTTACGTCCTAGAGGATACTGGGGTCCACATTAGTACCGTGGGGTATAGACAGGTCCACTAGGAGCCTTGGGCACTTTAAGAAATCAATAGTGTGCACTGGCTCCTCTCTCAAGCCGGGAAGCTCCTGACGAGTTTTCTGCATTTATGTTCTGTTTTATTATTTACAGGCAGGTCTGGTTGGCAACAGACTGCCTGCTTCGTGGGACTTAGGGGTGTGTGTGTGTGTGTGTGTGTGTGTGTGTATGTGGGGTTTGGAATGGCCCAACCTCCCTAAGGTTAATGGTCCTGTTCTCCGCTGACAGGACACTGAGCTCCTGAGGGTCCTATTCGCAAGCCCCACCACGGCGAGCGTACAGACCCGCAGCACGCCGCCACCCAAAACAGAGCCAGAAGAGTGCCGAGTAGGTGGTCGGCGTCCCGGTTAGCGGGTCGCCGGCTGTGATGGTGGCATGAGGGTAGGAGCGCAGCGCTGCATGCATGCTGCGCTCCAGGCTTCAGGTACACTGTAGTGTCCGCTATGAGGGGCGGATGGAGCCACATCTATTACCCGCAAAACTGGCACTATTACAGGGGTTCTAATCCCCTACAGACATGCTTACACACCTCAGCCAGTATAAAGACCAGGAAGACCGTGCGCCATTACGGGGGCGGGGCCTTCACTATGAGCGGATCCAGTGCCATTTTCCCCCTGCAGCTTTATATAGGCAGCCTGTCAGGGAAGCGTAGCTCCTCCACAAGGACTCCAAAGCACCTCAGCGGTACCAGGGGGTCATTGCAAAGGGGGTGGAGCAATAATTTGGTGTTCTAAGACCTATTAAGGGTACTTAGTTTGCGACCCAGCTAAGTTTAATCTTTAGCTATAGGGGCGCTGTGTGGCTGGCTCCACTGTACTCTGTGTCTCCCTAGACGGGCTCTGTGTGGGTTAACTGTGCTTTAACCTTTTCCTTAATGTGTGTGTGTGTTTCACATTTCTCATGTCAAAGGAGTGTGTATCATGCACAGCAGAGTGTATTTCTCAATCAGGGGGATGACTAACTCAAGATAGTACACATTGCCAAGCTAGTGGATCTGAACCTGTATGGTTAAATTCCTTAAAAGGGATGATTTCAAATATTTCAAATAAACTATCCCAAAATAAAAAGGAGACGCAATATTTAAGGCAGTCTGTAGAAGACCTCATGAATAGGGATTCAGTGGTCATCCTGGAATCTCAGACCCCTGCTGTTTGTCCACAGAAACGTACTCTGACCCAAATCATGCAGGCTGATACCGATGATGATGTATCAGACCCAGAGGAGGGGAGGTGGACTTGGTAGGGGGGGATGCAGCTTTAGTACAGGGAATACAGGCCCTGATTGAAGCTACAGTATAAGAGATGTATTACAGATTCCTGACAAGGTGTCAGAGGACGAGGAGGAATCCTTTTTTAATGTGAAAAAGAAATCCTCTGCTACTTTTCCTGCTTCTAAGGAATTAAATTTTCCTTTTGAAGAAACTTGGGTTAATCCTGACAGGAAGTTTCAGATTCCAAAACGGTTACTCACATCCTTCCCGTTCCCTCAGGATGACAGAAAAAAATGGGAAAACCCACCGATAGTGGACGCTTCGGTTTCCAGACTGTCTCGTAAGATAGTTTTACCTGTTCCTGGGGCTGCTTCGTTAAAGGATGCTGCAGACCGCAAGATTGAGACCGCTCTCAAATCTCTGTACACAGCTGCGGGGGTTGCCCGCTATAGCTTATGCATGGATCACTAGGGCCATTGCAAAATGGTCAGGTAATCTAATTGACGGGTTAGATTCCTTATCCAGGGGAGGGATTATTTTACTCCTACAGCATATACAGGATTCTGCTATGGTGGAGGCCATAAAGGAGATTGGATTGCTCAACGCAAGCACCAGTGTCAGCACGCAGGGGCTTATGGCTACGCCAGGGGACTGCGGACTTGGATTGCAAGAAAAGCCGTGGAGAGCGCTACCTTTCACAGGTGAAGCCCCTTTTGGAGATGAAATGGATAGGTGTATATCCAAGGCTACGGCGGGTAAGTCTACATACCTTCCTTCCGCAGCACCCCCGGCTAGGAAATCCTATTCTTCACCAACGTTGCAGTCCTTTTGGAGGCAAAGTTTAAAGGTAAGGCCAAGGGTTCTTCTACTGCCTTCAAAGGCAATAGAGGTAAACCCAGAAAACCTGCAAATACAGTCTCACAGGATCAGACCTCCGGTTCTGCTTCCGCAAAGCCTTCAGCATGACGGTGGACCGCACTGCCTGGTCAACAGGCAGGTGGGAGCCCGGTTCCGATATTTCAGTCACGTATGGACCACCTCATGCCTGGATCCATGGGTAAAATCTTATCGTCCGGGGCTACAGACTGGAGTTTCAAGAACTCCCACCTCACAGATTCTTCAAATCTGGCTTACCAGCTTCACCGGAAGCAAGTATGACTTTGCAAGCAGCAATTCACAGGTCGTACAGACTCAGGTCTTTGTTCCAGTTCCTCTTCAACTACAAAATAACAGTTTTTATTCCAACCTGTTTGTGGTACCGAAACTCGACGGTTCGGTGAGGCCCATTTTAAACCTCAAGTCACTGAACCCTGTCAAAGTCGGAAAAATATCATGCTACACGTTGCCATATATTCACCCCATGCGCTTGCCCGCTGCACGTGCACATTCTCTCCCGTGCGTGCGCATATTCGCAGTTGCGTAATGGAGCTTCTACGGCCGTGCGCATTGGCGCGTGGTATGTGCATTTACGGTAGAGTTTGTGTGCGTCTAGCGGGCGACTCAATCGTTACATAATAAATTCAAATAGTATGTGTCACAACTGAGGGCCTGAGCTGACGGGAGGCAGCCTCAGTTGTAGGGGCTGAGATGTAACGGAACCTGGGAGGTTGTATCAGACCCCTAGACATGTAAGTAACATGTAGAATAACTGCCCAAAGGCGTGACCACGACTACCAGGATAAAAGTCAATGATGTTTATTATGACAAACTCCGTAACACAGCAGCAGTAAAGGAAACATAAAAGTCAACAGAGGATAAATACAATTCCTGGGTACTACAGGGTGGCAAGGGCCACAGGCACTGGTAGGGTGAGACAGTTCTTATAATCTTCTAGTTGGAAAGTCCTTACCAGACCTGACTGTAGCAATGGAGAGAACCCAGGATCGTACCAGCTGGTGTTCCAGGAAAGGCTGGGTTGCTGAAGATAAAACGGCTGCTGTGGATACTGGCTGGAACCAGACTGTTGTTGGTACGGAGTGGATACTGGCTGGAACCAGTTAAATAATAAACGAACTTGAGAGCGATGAAATAATAATGAAGTTTGGAGTTTGAGAGCGGTGAAATAATAATACCGGTGGAGAGTGGTAAACTGCAGAAAGGACACCGGCCCTTTAAGAGAAGCTGTACACTGCTGGAAGCTGGGCTGGAAGCAGGTGATTGATGAAGTTTGGAGTTTGAGAGCGGTGAAATAATAATACCGGTGGAGAGTGGTAAACTGCAGAAAGGACACCGGCCCTTTAAGAGAAGCTGTACACTGCTGGAAGCTGGGCTGGAAGCAGGTGATTGTTGTAACTGGAAACAGGTGAGTCCAGAATGGATCGGAGAGTCAGGCTACACCGCAGATGGAATGCTGGTGCGGGTCTCTATAGCAGAAGTCTGGAGACAGGAGCTGGAACCTGGAAGACAACCACAGGAGAGAGACAAACTGGAACTAGGTTAGACAACCAAAGCACTGACGCCTTCCTTGCTCAGGCACAGCTTACTTATACCTGCAGCAAGGAAGGGGTTGGCTAGGCAATTATGCAAATCAACAATACAGACAGCAGATTGGTGGAAATGATCAGATGGCAAAATCCAAGATGGCTGCGCCCATGCAGACACTTGGAGGGAAGTTTGGTTTGTAATCCATGTGAGAATTGAAACAGTAATGGCGACGCCGGCCACAGGAGACAGGAGACGCCAGACTGACAAGCGCACATTTAACCACGCGGGCACAGCGGAGGCCGCGGCTGATGAAATCACCACTCTGACATTCTGCATGTGGAAACTCAGGAACAGCGGGATCCGGTCCTGGAACGCTGAGCCAGCCTTAGGAGGCATCTGAAGGGTGAGTAATGGCGTCCAGATACCCGGATCGTGACAGCACCCCCCCCTTTAGGAGTGGCCCCAGGACACTTCTTAGGCTTTAAAGGAAACTTTGCGTGGAAATTTCGGACCAAGGCAGGAGCATGGACGTCTGAGGCATTGGTCCAAGAGCGTTCTTCAGGACCATAGCCCTTCCAGTCAATGAGGTATTGTAACTGACCGTAACGGAAACGTGAGTCCAAAATCTTGGCCACCTCGTACTCGACTCCCCGTTGAGTCTGAACTTTGGGAGCTGGAGGAAGTGCGGAATGAAACCGATTCAGGATCAGCGGTTTCAACAAAGAAACATGAAATGTCCTGGGTATTTTCAAGAAGGATGGTAACAGTAACCTGTAGGCAACAGGATGACTTGTTCAATCTTGAAGGGTCCGATGTAGCGAGGTGCAAATTTCATGCTGGGAACTCTCAACCTCAAATTCTTCGTGGACAGCCACACACGATCACCCACCTTGAGAGCAGGAACCGCTCTACGCTTCCTATCGGCAAACTTCTTATACCTGAATGAGGCTTTAAGCAGGGCTGCGCGGACGTTCCTCCAGTTATTTGAAAACTGACGCAAGGTGACATCCACTGCTGGAACAGAAGTTGCGGGAAGCGGTTGGAATTCTGGGACTTTAGGGTGGAATCCATAATTAATGAAGAATGGTGTAGAAGAAGATGAGGAATGGTATTGATTGTTGTGGCTGAACTCGGCCCAAGGAAGGAGTTGAACCCAGTCATCTTGAGAGGAAGACACATATATACGGAGGAAGGCCTCCAAGTCCTGATTCACCCTCTCGGTTTGACCATTGGTCTGAGGATGGTAAGCCGTGGAAAACTTTAACTTGACTTGGAGGGCTTGACACAAACTTCGCCAAAATTTGGCTACAAATTGTACTCCACGATCCGAGATGATCTCTTCAGGAAGACCGTGAAGTCGGAAGATCTCTTGTATAAACACTTGAGCCAACTTGGAAGCTGACGGAAGACCGGTGAGAGGGATGAAATGTGCCATCTTGGTGAACCGGTCAACTACCACCCAGATGGTATTAAACTTGTTGCAGATAGGTAGATCGGAAACAAAGTCCATCGACAAATGGGTCCAAGGTCGACGGGGAACAGATAATGGAACCAGTTGCCCCGCAGGCGACTGGCGGGAGATTTTGTGTTGGGCACACTTTGGGCAGGAGGCAATAAATTCCATAACGTCCTTCTTCAGAGTTGGCCACCAGTAGGACCTAGAAATAAATTCAAGGGTTTTCTGAATGCCTGTATGTCCAGCAAAACAGGAAGCATGGGCCCAATGCATGAGCTTCTTCCTTAGAACTGGCTTAACAAAACTTTTCCCTGGTGGAGGCGTAGAGTCCATCCCTACCGTGGAGAATGCCAACGGATTAATAATAGGATGCTTGTCTGCAGACTCGGACTCATTTTCCTGCTCCCATGAGCGGGAAAGGGCATCGGCCTTACGATTCTGAGAACCCGGACAGAACTGGAGTTTAAAGTCAAACCTAGAGAAGAAAAGTGCCCATCTGGCCTGACGAGGATTCAGACATTGTGCGCCTTTGAGATATAAAAGATTTTTGTGGTCGGTAAGAATGGTGATTGAGTGGGAAGCTCCCTCCAACAGGTATCTCCACTCCTCCAGAGCGAGCTTGATGGCTAGCAACTCCTGATCGCCAATGGCATAGTTGCGCTCAGCTGGGGAGAACTTCCGGGAGAAGAAACTGCAAGGATGTAGATGTCCATCTTTGGCCCTTTGGGATAACACTGCTCCTACTCCAACGGAGGAGGCATCTACCTCTAAGATAAAAGGAGAGTCGGTGTCGGGCTGTTTCAGAACTGGTGCAGAGATGAACCGTTGCTTCAGAAGGTGAAAGGCCTGTGTAGCTTCCTCGGACCACTTGGACGGATTAGCACCTTTCTTGGTTAATGCAGTGATAGGCGCCACAATGGTGGAAAAGTCTCGTATAAATTTTCTATAATAATTGGCGAACCCTAAGAACCTCTGGACCCCTTTGAGGCTTAAGGGTATAGGCCAATTCTGGATTGCTTGGAGTTTCTCAGGATCCATCTCTAGTCCGGAACCGGACACAATGTAACCTAGAAACGGAATGGTTTTAACTTCAAACACACACTTCTCCAATTTACAATAGAGGTGATTGACACGGAGACGGGAAAGAACCTCTTTTACCCAGAAACGATGATCTTCGAGATTATTAGCAAAGATGAGGATGTCGTCTAGATAAACCACGACATGGCGGTACAAGATGTCCCTGAAAATCTCATTCACGAAGTGCTGGAAGACTGCTGGAGCATTGCTCAATCCGAAGGGCATGACGAGGTACTCATAATGTCCGCCACGGGTGTTAAAGGCGGTCTTCCACTCGTCACCCTCACGGATTCGGATGAGATTGTAGGCACCCCTCAAGTCCAGCTTTGTGAAAATAGTTGCACCACTAACTCTATCAAAGAGCTCGGTAATCAGGGGTAAAGGGTATCGGTTCTTGACGGTAATGTCGTTCAGACCTCTGTAGTCGATGCACGGACGCAGACCACCGTCTTTCTTCTTAACGAAGAAGAAGCCTGCGCCGGCTGGAGAAGAAGATGGTCGGATGAAACCCTTCGCCAGGTTCTCTTTGATGTACTCTTCCATGGAGTGTGTCTCAGGCAGAGACAATGGATAAGTTCGGCCTCGCGGTGGAACCTTCCCTGGAATGAGGTCGATTGGGCAGTCCCATTCTCTATGAGGAGGAAGGATATCAGCAGAGGCTTTACTGAACACGTCCGTGAAGTCTTGATATGGAGGAGGCGGAACATCAGATGACCTGGGGAAGGAAGAACAAACAGGAAGAACTTTGGCTAAACAAGTCTCAGCACAGGAGGGACCCCATGCTAGTATTTGCGTAGTCGTCCAGTCAATTGATGGGTTGTGGAGACGGAGCCATGGAAGGCCTAAAACCACTGGATGTGTGGCTCTTGGAATCACTAAAAAAGAAATATACTCAGAATGAAGAACTCCCACTCTCAGACGAACTGGAAGAGTCCTTAAGGAAATGACTGCGTCAAAGATCTTGCTGCCATCCACGGCAGTCAAAGAGATGGACGAGGACAGTCTCTCGTGGGTAGGGACCACCGTTTAACATAAGCTTCGGTTATGAAATTCCCAGCTGCTCCGGAATCAAGGAGGGCAATGACGTTCCTGTAACGTTGAGCAATTTGGAGCGACACTGGGAGGTTACAGTCATGAGGAGATGGAGAGGAGATCATTACTCCTAGCCGGCCCTCTCCTTGGCGAGCTAGGATCTGGAGTTTCCCGGACGTTTGGGACAGGCATTGATAGTGTGCGACGGAGCTGCACAGTAGAGACAGAGGGACTCAGAGAGACGTCTTCGGCGCTCAGCGGGAGATAGACGAGAACGACTAATTTGCATAGGCTCATCCTTGGATGGAGATGGTTGACGAGGAGGAGGAGCAGAAGATTTAGGAGTAGATGATCTTCCTCGCTCAGTTGCTCTCTCTCTGAAACGTAGATCAACCTTCGTGCAAAGAGAAATTAGCTCATCCAACTTAGAGGGCAAGTCTCTGGTAGCTAACTCATCCTTGATGCGTTCTGATAAGCCATGCCAGAATGCAGCATACAGGGCCTCGTCGTTCCATGCCAGTTCGGATGCCAGGATTTTAAACTGTATAAGATACTGTCCCACAGTACGTGTTCCCTGGCGTAAACGGAGAATCTCAGATGAAGCAGATGTTATCCGGCCTGGCTCGTCGAAGATGCGCCTGAATGTAGCTACAAAGTCAGTATAGGAGGATAGCAGGGGATCAGACTTCTCCCATAAAGGCGATGCCCAGTCAAGGGCTGAGCCACTGAGAAGGGAGATGATATAGGCAATTTTGGTACGGTCACTGAAGAAATTGCCAGGTAGAAGCTCAAAGTGGATTTCACATTGATTGAGAAATCCCCTGCAGAACCTTGGAGATCCATCAAATTTTGCTGGCGTTGGAAGATGAAGATGTGGACTGGAAATGGGTAAGGTGGGTGGGGTTACAGCTGGTGTCACTGTAGTGGACGCACCAGACGTGCCAGGTCCACGGAGGGTCGTTTGAATCCCATCCAGCCGTGTAGAGAGATCCTGGAGACAGCGGATGATGTGGCCCTGTGCAGCCTCCTGATGTTCAAGTCGGGCTGCCAGTTCTTGCATTGGCCTGGCCGCTTGATCCTGGTCTCCGGCTGGATTCATTAGGTCAGTGCTTACTGTCACAACTGAGGGCCTGAGCTGACGGGAGGCAGCCTCAGTTGTAGGGGCTGAGATGTAACGGAACCTGGGAGGTTGTATCAGACCCCTAGACATGTAAGTAACATGTAGAATAACTGCCCGAAGGCGTGACCACGACTACCAGGATAAAAGTCAATGATGTTTATTATGACAAACTCCGTAACACAGCAGCAGTAAAGGAAACATAAAAGTCAACAGAGGATAAATACAATTCCTGGGTACTACAGGGTGGCAAGGGCCACAGGCACTGGTAGGGTGAGACAGTTCTTATAATCTTCTAGTTGGAAAGTCCTTACCAGACCTGACTGTAGCAATGGAGAGAACCCAGGATTGTACCAGCTGGTGTTCCAGGAAAGGCTGGGTTGCTGAAGATAAAACGGCTGCTGTGGATACTGGCTGGAACCAGACTGTTGTTGGTACGGAGTGGATACTGGCTGGAACCAGTTAAATAATAAACGAACTTGAGAGCGATGAAATAATAATGAAGTTTGGAGTTTGAGAGCGGTGAAATAATAATACCGGTGGAGAGTGGTAAACTGCAGAAAGGACACCGGCCCTTTAAGAGAAGCTGTACACTGCTGGAAGCTGGGCTGGAAGCAGGTGATTGATGAAGTTTGGAGTTTGAGAGCGGTGAAATAATAATACCGGTGGAGAGTGGTAAACTGCAGAAAGGACACCGGCCCTTTAAGAGAAGCTGTACACTGCTGGAAGCTGGGCTGGAAGCAGGTGATTGTTGTAACTGGAAACAGGTGAGTCCAGAATGGATCGGAGAGTCAGGCTACACCGCAGATGGAATGCTGGTGCGGGTCTCTATAGCAGAAGTCTGGAGACAGGAGCTGGAACCTGGAAGACAACCACAGGAGAGAGACAAACTGGAACTAGGTTAGACAACCAAAGCACTGACGCCTTCCTTGCTCAGGCACAGCTTACTTATACCTGCAGCAAGGAAGGGGTTGGCTAGGCAATTATGCAAATCAACAATACAGACAGCAGATTGGTGGAAATGATCAGATGGCAAAATCCAAGATGGCTGCGCCCATGCAGACACTTGGAGGGAAGTTTGGTTTGTAATCCATGTGAGAATTGAAACAGTAATGGCGACGCCGGCCACAGGAGACAGGAGACGCCAGACTGACAAGCGCACATTTAACCACGCGGGCACAGCGGAGGCCGCGGCTGATGAAATCACCACTCTGACATTCTGCATGTGGAAACTCAGGAACAGCGGGATCCGGTCCTGGAACGCTGAGCCAGCCTTAGGAGGCATCTGAAGGGTGAGTAATGGCGTCCAGATACCCGGATCGTGACAGTATGTTTTATAGGTAATGTTCCCCTTAATAATAACTGTAAGTTTGTTTATTGTAACTGGTCCCTGGACAGAGGAATTCCTCTTTGCATAATACGAAGGGTTTGAGCAGTGGTGTTTGGTACCTAACTAAAGAACATTTTATTAGAAACAATCCGGTGCTGGTTAGGTAAAGATTAATCGCTCCTGCGTATAGTTATGTCTATAACAAGTTTATGGACATTTGCTATATTTGCAGTTCATTATCCATGCGGCGGGAATCCTGAGATTCCCTCCCACCTGAGCAGTTCGATATAGTCACAGCCCACCTGTTCAAACTAACCTATGACCTTTTGTTATAATGCGGGGAGACATTCCTGTGTCCAATGAACAATGAGATTATAGGTCCCTTTGTAGTGTACTGTACGCAGTGTATATAACAGCCAGCCTGGCCAGCTCAGTCTTCTCTCCACAACGGTTTTCATCATTGACTAACTAGAGAGCTGGTACCAGGACTGCGCAGCGATCATTCCCCAGTGTGTAAGTGTTTCTCTGTAACCAACTTATTCTCTGTTTGTATATGCCTTACTCTCTCTCTCTCTGTTATTGTTACGCTGTTGTATATTGTATATGTGTAGTTATTATGTTTAGATATTGATGTTAGCCTGTAGTGTATAAACTGTTAACTGTATTTTCCCTTTTACATAACTAAATCTCGTTAGTAAAGGTTTTGGAACCTTAGCAAGGTATTGTGTGTTTATTACATTGCTGAGAGTATTCAGAGCGTCTCAATCGCTCAAGCGGCTTTTATATAATAGAGGTTAATTAGCATTGCATTGTGTTCACATTACAAAACCAAGGTTTACAGTATAGGCTCAGCCTTTCATTGTGTTGCATACAAGGTTTATGGTGTGTCATCCTGTGAGCGTCTGCGCCGCTCGTGTTCGTTTTGTGGGCACGGCGTCCGCTACGCTAGTAGCGTAGCATTACGGTACTCGGACCGCCTATAGCGTGCTCGATACCCAGCGTAAGCCGTGAGCGAACGTGCCGCTCGTGCGTCTCGACCACGGCCTAGCGTCTGCTACGCTAAGTGCGTACCCTTACGGTACCCCGTACGCCCATTGCGTACTGAGTCTCTTACAAATATATAGTGAATGTTATAAGATAAATATTTAGCTTTATCAACCCGTATTTATGGGTGTTCAAATTTAAGATGGAGTCGCTGAGAGCGGTGATCTCACTTCTGGAGGAGGGAGAATTCCTGGCGTCTCTGGATATCAAGGATGCGTACCTTCATATTCCGATTTGGCCGGCTCCTTATCTAAGGTTTGCGTTGCAGGACTGTCATTACCAGTTCCAGGCCCTGCCATTTGGGTTCTCCACGGCCCCGAGGGTATTTACCAAAGTGGTGGTGGAGATGATGTTTCTCCTCCGCAAACAAGGAGTGAACATAATACCGTACCTGGACGATCTGCTGGTAAAAGCACCATCTAGGGAGAGGTTGTTGCACAGCATTGCCCTCTCCACACGACTTCTGCAGGATCACGGGTGGATTCTAAACCTGCCACAAAATCTCACCTGGAACCAACATGGGGGCTTCCGTTCCTGGGCATGATACTGGACATGGAGGTACAGAAAGTATTCCTTCCTCTGAAAAAGGCATTGGTAATTCAGTCAATGGTGCGGGACGTCCTCAGGCCGACCCGGATATCGGTTCATCTGTGCATTCGCCTCCTGGGGAAGATGGTAGCCTCTTACGAGGCATTGCAGTACAGAAGGTTTCACGCAAGGCCCTTCCAGCTGAATCTGCTGGACAAATGGTCCAAATCGCATCTCCACAAGCACCAGAGGATATGTCGGTCGCCAAGAGCCAGGATTTCTCTTCTGTGGTGGATACAGCCTTTTCACCTGACCGAGGGCCGAAGGTTCAGGATTCAAAATTGGATTCTGCTTACCACGGACACAAGCCTCAGAGGTTGGGGAGCAGTCACCCAAGGAGAACACTTCCAAGGAAAATGGTCAAGTCTGGAACTAAGGGCCATATAGAAAACCCTTCTGCAGGCAGCACGTCTTCCAAGTTCAGTCAGACAATGTGATGGCGGTGAACGAATAGCAGAGCAGCAATGTCAGAGGTGACAATGATTCTCCTCTGGGCAGAGAGACACGCTGTGGCACTGTCCGCGATCTTTATTCTGGGAGTGGACAACTGGGAAGCAGACTTCCTCAGCAGACATGACCTCCACCTAGGATAGTGGAGTCCTCACCCGGAGGTGTTCGGGTGCTTGACTCGACGGTGAGGGACTCCATAGATCGACATGATGGCATCTCGTCTCAAGAAGAAGCTCCAGCGGTATTGCTCCAGGTCAAGAGACCCACAGGCGGTGGATGCTCTGGTGACTCCATGGGTCTATCAGATGGTGTATGTCTTTCCACCACTTCCACTGATCCCAAGAATTCTCCAAAAAAATAAAAAGGGAAAGGGTTCAAGCAATTCTCATTGCTCCGGATTGGCAAAGAAGGGCTTGGTACGCAGATTTACTGGAAATGGTTCTGGAGGACCCGTGGCCTCTACCTCTTCAGAAGGATCTTCTACAACAGGGACCGTTCGTCTATCAAGACTTACCGCGGCTACGTTTGATGGCATGGAGGTTGAGCGTCAGATTCAAGCCCGGAAAGGTATTCCGGACAGGGTAATTCCTACCTTGATACAAGCCAGGCAAGGGGTAACGCCAAAACATTACCACAGAATTTGGAGAAAATACGTCTCTTGGTATGAAAACAGGAAATTTCCTGAGTTGGAATTTCATCTGGGTCGTTCTCTGCTTTTTCTGCAGTCTGGTGCAGATGTGGGCCTACGTTTAGGATCCATAAAAGTCCAGATTTCAGCCATGTCCATTTTCTTTTAGAAACAGTTGGCTTCGCTTCCTAAGGTTCAGACCTTCTTGAAAGGTGTTCTACACATCCCACTGCCCTTTGTGCATCCCACGGCACCTTGGGATCTTAACGTGGTGTTGAAATTTCTGCAGTCAGGTTGGTTTGAGCCTTTACAGGAGGTGGATGTAAAGTTTCTTACATGGAAGACTGTCACACTATTGGCCTTGGCTTCGGCATGGCGTGTTTCGGAATTGGGAGCCTCGTCTCACAAGAGCTCCTATTTGATTTTTCATGACGATAGAGCTGAACTCAGAACTCGTCAGCAATTTCTTCCAAAGGTGGTGTCTGTGTTTCATATCAACCAGCCAGTTGTGGTTCCGGTGCTTGCTGATACCTCTTCTACTTTAAAGTCTCTGGATGTTGTGAGGGATTTGAGAATCTATGTCAAACGGATGGCTCATCACAGAAAATCGGACTCGCTGTTTGTGCTTTATGATCCCAAAAAAATTGGGTGTCCTGCTTCTAAGCAGTCTATTGCTCGCTGGATCATGCTGACTATCCAGCATGCTTACTCTACGGCAGGCTTGCTGGTTCCTAAATCTGTTCATGCCCACTCTATTCGGTCGGTGGGTTCTTCCTGGGCGGCTGCCCGGGGTGTCTCGGCTTTACAACTCTGCCGAGCAGCTACTTGGTCTGGTTCGAACACGTTTGCTAAGTTCTACAAGTTCGATACCTTGGCCTCTGAGGACCTTCAGTTTGGTCAGTCAGTTCTGCAAGAACCTCAGCACTCTCCCACCCGGTTTGGGAGCTATGGTACATCCCCATGGTAATAATGTGGACCCCAGTATCCTCTAGGACGTAAGAGAAAATTGGATTCTAATTACCTACTGGTAAATCCTTTTCTCGTAGTCCGTAGAGGATAATGGGCGCCCGCCCAGTGCTTCGTGCTTCCTGCAAGGTTAGTTAGTTAAGTATTGTTGTGGTATCAGCCATTGCTGTTTCTGTTCATGTTGTGTTAACATGGTTTTTTTCTTGTTTGCGTGTGCTGGTTCGAATTTCACCACTATCCTTTCTGAATCCTTCTCTCAAGATATGTCCGTCTCCTCAGGCACAGTTTCTAGACTGAGTCTGGTAAGAAGGGCATAGAGGGAGGAGCCAGTGCACACTATTAATTTCTTAAAGTGCCCAAGGCTCCTAGTGGACCCATCTACACCCCATGGTACTAATGTGGACCCCAGTATCCTCTACTGACTACGAGAAAAGGATTTACCGGTAGGTAAGTAAAATTCTATTTTTAGGTATATCCATGGCTCAGCACAGATGGTTAAATCAAATTGACTAAGGTGCTAATTAAGTCACCTGTGGCCAAGCATGGATACATTTAACACCATGACGGTTGGGGTGCCTTGAGGACCGCGTTTGGGGACCTCTGCTCTAGGGCATGCTAAACCGTGTCATACATGGCAAGATATAGAAAAGGTATGTGGACACATCTGTATATGGCACTACTGGGGGCATTATGTGTATATATGGTACTACTGGGGCATTATGTGTATATATGGCACTACTGGGGGCATTATGTGTATACAGTATGTGGCAGTTCCAAGATTGACGATCTTTATTTTGAAACTCTTCATGTCGCAGGTGGGGGGATTTACACCAAGTTGGAGGTATGTGCTAGCATTTTGCATGTGCTAGCATTTTGTGGCAAGTGGCATCCTAGTGGCATATAGAGAAATTCTGTGTAGAGGGGCATCTGAGTGGCATGTTGAGGTAGAGACTGTAAATCTGTGTGCATATCTGAGTCTTTATACGAAGCACGACAGAGCTTGTTTTTGGATAAATTAGAAAAAAAGCCGTGAATGCTACTTTTTTTACACAGATAATAGGATTTTGGTTACCTACTGGTAAATCCTTTTCTCGTAGTCCGTAGAGGATGCTGGGGTCCACATTAGTACCATGGGGTATAGACGGGTCCACCAGGAGCCATTGGCACTTTAAGAGTTTGAGAGTGTTGGCTGGCTCCTCCCTCTATGCGCCTCCTACCAGACTCAGTCTAGAAACTGTGCCTGAAGAGACGGACATCTTCGAGAGAAGGATTATACACAGATAGTGGCGAGATTCACACCAGTTCACACATGCAAGGCACGTCAAGCTAACGTAGCTTGAACACTCAGCAACCGCTGAAACATAACTTACCAAGTAACAATGCAGTACTCAGCTAAAATGAAGTTGTACTGAACCAAATAACATTTGCAGGAAAACAAAGCGCTGGGCGGGCGGGCGCCCAGCATCCTCTATGGACTACTATAGAAGGATTTACCAGTAGGTAACCAAAATCCTATTTTCTCTTACGTCCTAGAGAATGCTGGGGTCCACATTAGTACCATGGAGATGTACCAAAGCTCCAAGAACGGGAAGGAGAGCGCGGAGGCTCCTGCAGAACTGATTGGCCTCTGATGACCTGAAGGTCAGTCAAAGTATCAAACTTGTAAAACTTTGCAAACGTGTTCGACCCAGACCAAGTTGCAGCTCGGCAAAGTTGCACTGCCAAGACACCCTGGGCAGCTGCCCAGGAAGATCCCACCTTACGAGTAGAGTGGGCCTTGACAGATTTTGGACACGACAGTCCTGCTGTAGAATAAGCGTGCTGGATAGTGAACCGAATCCAGCAAGAGATTGTCTGCTTAGAAGCAGGACACCCAATTTTCTTGGGATCATATAGGACAAACAGAGAGTTCTCTTCACATATATCTTCAGAGCCCTCACAACATCCAAGGACTTTGAAGTAATTAAAGAGTCAGTAGCACTGGCACAACAATAGGTTGGTTGATATGAAATGCCGACACAACCTTCGGAAGAAACTGCTGACGTGTCCGGAGCTCAGCTCTATCTTCGTGGAAGATCAAGTAAGGGCTTTTACAGGATAAAGCCCCCAATTCGGACATGAGTCTAGAAGAAGCTAAGGCCAACAACGTGACCGCCTTCCATGTAAGAAATTTGACCTCAACCTCCTGTAGAGGCTCAAAACAATCCGACTGGAGGAACTGCAACACCACGTTAAGGTGCCAAGGCGCCGTAGGCGGAACAAAGGGAGGTTGGATGTGCAGAACTCCCTTCAAAAAAGTCTGAACCTCAGGGAGGGCAGCCAAGTGTTTCTGAAAGAAAATGGATAGGGCCAAAATCTGGACTTTCACAGATCCTAACCTCAGGCCCATATCCACACCTGCTTGCAGGAAGAGTAGAAAACGTCTGAGTTGAAACTCCACCGCAGGAAACTTCTTGGATTTACACTAAGAGACATATTTCTTCCAAATACGATGGTAATGTTTAGACGTTACCCTTTTCCTAGCCTGGATGAGGGATAGGAATGACCTTCTTTGGAATGCCCATCCGAGCAAGTATCAGGCGCTCAACTTCCATGCCGTCAAACGTAGCCGCGGTAAGTCTTGACGTACCAGAAACCGGCCATACTGCCATAGAGCTCTGCAATACCTAGGTTGCAGATTCGATACTTGCAACCCTGTCAGAAATCGCAGAAATCCAAGATTTGACAGAGGAAAACCACTCAGGCTCCCTTGCTGGTATCTGTGCTAAACCAGTGCTATCCTGATTACATGGAATGGGATCATCCTGGGAGGATAAATCCTCTGCAGCATATGCCACAGTGTCCCTGGACATAACTAAAGGAGACCACCAAACACTCTACACACACACACACACACACACACACACACACACACACACACACACACACGTGAGGGCAGAGTTTCCCCCCCAAGAATGACAAGAGAGAGAGACAGAGATTGGAGCCAAACCACACACAGCGCTTTTACCAAAGGGAGACCCCTTGTCAGCGCTGACTGTGCACCTTAATAGGACACACAGTTGTATTACAGCCCCCCACCCCCCCTTCTACAACCCCCTGTTACCGTGTACAGATAAGCTGGAGTTGCTGTGGAGGGACCTGTTCTCCTTCTCAGCACTGTGTAGGCAGGAAAATGGCGCTGAAACGCTGCTGGGTCCGCTCTGAGATGCTCCGCCCCCTGAATGGCGCTGTCTTCCCACTCTTCATGGATTATACTGGCCTGAGGAATTAGTGTTGGCTGAGATCTGGGGACCCCGACAGGCTTCTGGACCAGTGTAGGGGGTAAGCGCTGGCCCAGGGCGCCCCTTACAGCGCCGCACCATGAACCGCTGAGCCTTCCCAGGAGCGCAGTTAATACTGTGCTCCCTCCCTCTGCTGCCATCTTCACACCGGCCCCCCGCTTGCTAGGGGGGGGTCGGTGTCTCACTCGCCACTTCTTCAGCTCTGTAAGGGGTTGGCGGCATGCTGCTGTGACGGGGAGCGATCCGACCCCTCTGGTGCTCAGTGTCCAGTCACTGGAGACAGTGGCTCAGACCCTGCAGGGCGGACACTGCTCCCCCCCTTAGTCCCTCGCTGCAGGGAGGCTGTTGCCAGCAGCCTCCCTGTAAAATAAAAAACTCTAAAATTAAAACTTTTCTAGAAAAGCTCTGTAGAACTCCCCTAGCTGTGACCGGCTCCTCCGGGCACATTTTCTAAACTGAGTCTGGTAGGAGGGGCATAGAGGGAGGAGCCAGCCCGCACTCTCAAACTCTTAAAGTGCCAATGGCTCCTGGTGGACCCGTCTATACCCCATGGTACTAATGTGGACCCCAGCATCCTCTAGGACTTAAGAGAAATACAATTCCTTTTCAGGAATTGAATCCTAGCTCATGGGCATGGTAACCATCGGCGATACTACTATGCCAAGAGAGCCATGGACACCTGCAGTGACATAGTGATGTTGCTCATTATAATTTTTTTTTTACACTGATGTGTGTCCCAACTCTATCGTTGATTGTAATGATTTTTTTTCTTTTAGAGAGCTGTGTAGAACTCTGAACTGTGCTTTAGTGTGTTCGTCGGAGATGCATAGCAAATATTTTTATGTGTGCACATTTCTACCTAGTGTAGGGATCATCTAAAAAAAAGTTGTTCTTAAACTACACGCATCGTTTGACTTTACAATGGAAACTTCTCATTAAATTAATGAGCAAACAGTGATAAGAATATATTCAGAAATGCTATAATTGGTTTAATTAAATAATTGTTTATCTCTGCACACGGTGTACTTTGATTGGCTAATACACTGTCATACCTTCATTCCTTTGTTCATTTGTGTATAAATAAACGCTCCTAGAGCAACAAGTCAGATCAGAAATGACCTGCTGAGCTTCTACATATCTCCTGTGTGTTGTCTCATTATTTCTGGTCTCCAGCCAGCTGCTAAGTACAGAACCATTGACTGATGTTCGAGGGTATTGAACAGACAACAGAAAGACTCCATATATCAGCGTCCTATGTCCAACACCCCCAGCAGTGTTCCCACCCCCCTCGGCTGTGTGTTGCAAGATGCCCAAACTCACCAGCTCCAGGGCATGCCGACTCTAGACAGTGGCGGTGGGATAGAGTTTGTGCACGGAAGATCCTGTTCCACGCTGACTACGGATGCACTGCTGCTGCTCCCACATGCAGGTGTAGGGGGGGGGGGGGGGGGGGAGGAGAGAGGGGGCAGGTGTCGGTGTGGGGAGGCACAAGTGCAGGTGTAGTTGTGGGGGAGGGGAGGCACAAATGCAGATGTAGTCACGGGGAAGAGGGGAGGCACAAATGGAGGTATAGTCATGGGGGTAGAGTGGGCACAGGTGTAGGTGTGGGGAGACAAAAGTGCAGGTTTAGTCACGGGGTGGAGAGGGGGCACAGGTGCAGGAGTAGTCACGGGGGGAGAGGGGACATAGGTGCAGGAGTAGTCACGGGGGGAGAGGGGACATAGGTGCAGGTGTAGTCACGGGGGGGAGAGAGGAGAGGCACAAGTGCAGGTGCAGTCACATGGGGAGAGCGGGCACAGGTGCAGGTGTAGTCACGGGGGGGAGAGGGGGTGCAGGTGTAGTCACGGGGGCTGCGGGGAGAGAGGAGAGGCACAAGTGCCAGTGTAGTCACGGGGGAGGAGGCAAAAGTGCAGATGTAGTCACGGGGGGAGGGGGGCACAGGTGCAGTCACGGGGGGGGGGGGGGGGAGAGGCACAAGTGCAGGTGTAGTCACGGGGGGGATAGGGGGCACAGGTGTAGGTGTGGGGAGGCAAAAGTGCAGGTGTAGTCACGGGGGGAAAGGGCACAGGTGTAGGTGTGGTCACGGGGGAGGGGGGACACAAGTGCAGGTGGTCGCCGGCCGCAGCTCCATTCCCTTGTGGAAGTGGTGCAGTCGGCAGAGCTGGAAGCTGGAGGCGGGTCTGCTGGCCCCGGGAGGATTTGCTGCAGTAAGCCCAGGGCACGGAACGGGTGGAGAGGACGACGGCAACAGCAGAGAGCTAGGCATGCACCACGTACATGAAGAGGCCACAGCAACAGGTTTGTTCTGGAGGATTGCGATCTCTCCTTTGGCTGCCTTGCGGTGACAGGTGCCGTGAACGTACACTGGGGACAGGGGCGCTGTATGGAGCCGGTCCGCTGACCACACCAACCCCGGGACACAGATTATTTTAATAATCCCGCCCACCTGAAGACAGCCGACATATCGAGCGACTCTGGGTCGGCCATACACACAGAACGATGCACCAAAGCATCTACAGATATATTGGTCATCGTCTGTGCAGCAGGGCTGACTTGATATGTCTGTGAACCGACCAGCTGATGATATATTGGCCGATCAATTGATCAGCCAATACATCTGCCAGTGTGTACCCACCATTAGCCTTACATTCAATATACACAGTCAATATGATAAAAAGAAAGACGGGGAGGGGGGTAATCTGTTGAAATATTTTTGCAGTGGGTATCCTGTTAGTCACTTTTCATTTTAACCTTGTATGTCTTATTTCCATGTATTGCTTATCGTCAGGGCCGCCTTCAAGAGGGTGCACTGTGTACACTTCTCCCGGACCCGGCCACTCTAACAGAGAGCGGAGGGCCCGGGCTGCTCCAACAGGTCGCCGTCGCTAATCCTAGTGGCGGCTGGCGCCTATGGTACTGTGCACAGCTGTGGCCACCGCCGGTGGGACACCGACTGCCACTCCCCTTCTCCTGGAGCTGTGATAAGCGGGCCGTGGGCTGCTCCCCTCCACAGATTCTAAAAGCAAGCTGCGCTATTTAATAGTTTTTGTATTATGATGCGGTACAGCGTGACGCGCACCACTGAAGAGACAGAAGAGGAGCTGCCGTACTGGAGAGCTCAGGACGGGAGGCGCAGAGTGGGAGAGAAGACGGATTTACAAAGGGTAAGTATGTAACGTGTGTATTTGTGCAATTGCTGTTGTGACTCTGAGAAGGGGGCCCGGGGCTGACTGAGTGGCTGTCATGTCAATAATCAGACTTGCCTACCCTGCAAATAGAACTACAGCTCCCAGATTTCCACTGCACTACCCATCCCCCTTCCCGCGCCACCGTGAGAATCCAGCATGCGCAGGGAGACTAGTTACCTGTGAGTCTCAGCCAATGCCATCATGTGCCCCCTGTGTGTCCTCCCGTGTGGTACATGTGCGCTGCTGGAGAACTACTTAAAAGCTGGTGCCTGGAGAACTACTTAAAAGTTGGCAATTATGTGTGACAGCAGGGTTTCCCAGTAATTTGGAGAGGGGGGCAGGCAAGGTCCTGTAAAAAATAAACAGAGTGATGGCTGCACATCACCGAGTCCCATCTATAGTACTCCGTTTACTGGGCGGAGTTTCACGATATTACGCTGCTGTGTCATGATGTCACGTCACCTTAGGAGCCTGTGGCATTATTAAATGATGCCGTGGAGTTGGTAGGCACCATCTGAGCAGAGCAGCAGTAAGGGCAGCGCTGGGAAGTGTCTGATCTGCTCTCCACTCCCCTTGTCCTGTACTGCGGGACTCTGCCTGACATAATGTGTATAACGTGCTCTGCCTGGCGTAATGTGTATAACGTGCTCTGCATGGTGCAATGTGCATAACGTGCTCTGCCTGGCGTAATGTGTATAACGTGCTCTGCCTGGCGTAATATGTATAACGTGCTCTGCCTGGCATAAGGTGTATAACGTGCTCACTCTGCCTGGCGTAAGGTGTATAACGTGCTCTGCCTGGCATATGGTGTATACAGTGCTCTGTCTGGCGTAAGGTGTATAATGTGCTCTGCCTGGCGTAATTTTTGGCCAAAATATCTGCCTAAAATATTTTTTGTAAAAGAGGGGGGAGGCCTGCCTATTTTGTCAGTTCCGGGCCCCACAATTTCTGGTGGCAGCCCTGCTTATCGCACATTGTAATCGATGTAGTGCACCCAACAAGGCTACCTCGTCTGATACTTTGTAGAATGAACAATGCGTAGTTCTGATGAGGCTGGTGCCTAGTATTTTTGTCTGTCCCATTATATGTCAACTCAGTTATTATTATTATGCTGTTGTCTTTCTCAGCGTTAAGAGACGTCATGCATTGCCGCTTATCATGAAAATGTATTAAAAAGAGCACAGCTAAAACAAAGTAGAAAGTCAAGGGCCTGACGGAGCCAGAAAGGAGCACAGGTAAAACAAGTTTGTTCATACTCAGGTTGATTTGAAACACACTGGCCTCTTAAGAATCGCAAAATCAAAAGTATCCTACTAAAGGGTAGATTTAACAATAAGTGATATTCTTGTTATTACTTGTTACAAATGATAAATAGTGCTCCAGCCAATCATCTCCTGTCATTTCTCAAACACATGACAGTTAGGAGCTGAATGGCTGGAGCACCATTTGTCACTTGCAATGAGCGATATCAAGAATATCACTTGTTGTTAAATCTGCCCCTAAATCCCTTAATAAAGCTAGACATCAACTCCAGAAACTTTTTATTGCTAGAAGGCAATCTACATTAACTACACTCCGCCACAATATTTATGCAGTAGGAAAAAAGCCTGCAGACTTTTTAGCCGGATTCAGATTGCCCTCTTTAGACCACACCAGTCTGTCCTCTTTAAATGCCTACTGGACCTTGGAGGAGGTTTCCCGAGCCATCCCTGATGGGATTGAGTAAGAGTTTTTACACTACTTTTGTGAAGACTTGACCCCTATATTGGTTTATCTCTTTAACGATCGTTCAGCATGTCTGTCTGATTCAATGTTTTGTAAGTTAAAGTCGCCTGCAGTCGGGAAGTGTATGCCCTGCTGCGGCTGACTGATGGATTTGTCTCCTGTTCCTTCACAAGCGAATGAAAGGGGAAATGCTCCTTCCCATGGGAGGAGCGCAGATATCATGGCTAATACACTGTGGCCAATGTACTGTGAGAGATCTCAGGGTTTAGCCACAAAATCTGCTGGGTTGCAGGCTGCCAGATAAAATGTATGGTCCAACAGGCATTTTGGTGGTCATTCCGAGTTGATCGCTAGCTGCATTCATTCGCTGTGTAGCGATGAGGCAAAAAAACGGCACTTCTGTGCATGCGCGACGTACTATTACAACGAATGATGTCGTTTCACACAAGGTCTAGCGA
Organism: Pseudophryne corroboree; assembly: GCF_028390025.1. Taxonomy (NCBI): domain Eukaryota; kingdom Metazoa; phylum Chordata; class Amphibia; order Anura; family Myobatrachidae; genus Pseudophryne; species Pseudophryne corroboree. The sequence continues at coordinate 102,370,575 of NC_086455.1, read as the reverse complement.
AGCATTTGAGTCGCACTGCTGGCCACAGAGTGATAGACATGAAGTGGTCATTTCTGGGTGTCAACTGACCATTTTCAGGGAGTGTTCGAAACAACGCAGGCGTGGCTGGGCGAACGCAGAGCGTGTTTGTGACGTCAAAACATGAACTGAACAGTCTGAAGTCATCGCAAGCGCTTAGTAGGTATTGAGCTACTCTAAAACTGCACAAAAAAACTTTGCCGCCGCTCTGCGATCCTTTCGTTCGCACTTCTGCTAAGCTAAAATACACTCCCAGTGGGAGGCGGCATAGCGTTTGCATGGCTGCTAAAAACTGCTAGCGAGCGACCAACTCGGAATGCCCACCTTTATCTGCATGTGTATGCCCAGCTTAAGGAATGCAGCCACTTCCCCTCCGAAATGCTACAGGCCTAAATAGTAACAATCCATAAACCAGAGTATGAAAAAAAGCATGATTTAAAAAAATACATATTTTTTTTTTTATTTAAATTCGATTTAAAAAAACAAACGATCAAGTAAACAAATAAACCAAGTAAAAACAATAATACAAAGTTATTTTACAAAACTGTAACATTTAATTTAAATGACTTGCCAGTGTCACCATGAATCATGGTATGGCACAGCAAACTACACACAAATCAAACTGCAAAAGTAAAGAAGCAGCAATGATGTTTAAAGTTAAAATACAGATGGAGCAGCGCTCATCTGAGGCGGCTCCATCGCAAACGTGCACTCCCTGCGTGACTAGGCGATCATTCCGCTTAGTCACGCTGGGAGTGCACAGAGACGCTCCCATTCAGAGCCGGACGGGGATGCTCTCGGTGATAGGGTGGCTCCATCTGTAGTTAAACCAATTGCCTTGCCTGATTTGTAAATCTGAATAAGCCTGCATATTAGGTTTATTGAACGCCTTAAAATGAAACAAAAGTTTTGCAGCAGTACCCAAGCGGTTTCTCAGTTTTGACTGCACCAAACCAAATGTGGAAAAATAAGATTTTACTCACCGGTAAATCTATTTCTCGTAGTCCGTAGTGGATGCTGGGGACTCCGTAAGGACCATGGGGAATAGACGGGCTCCGCAGGAGACTGGGCACTCTAAAGAAAGATTTAGTACTACCTGGTGTGCACTGGCTCCTCCCTCTATGCCCCTCCTCCAGACCTCAGTTAAGGAAACTGTGCCCGGAAGAGCTGACATTACAAGGAAAGGATTTTGGAATCCAGGGTAAGACTCATACCAGCCACACCAATCACACCGTATAACTCGTGATAAACTTACCCAGTTAACAGTATGAACAACAACAGAGCATCAAACAACAGATGCCAACATAACATAACCCTTTTATTAAGCAATAACTATATACACGTATTGCAGAAAGTCCGCACTTGGGACGGGCGCCCAGCATCCACTACGGACTACGAGAAATAGATTTACCAGTGAGTAAAATCTTATTTTCTCTAACGTCCTAGTGGATGCTGGGGACTCCGTAAGGACCATGGGGATTATACCAAAGCTCCCAAACGGGCGGGAGAGTGCGGATGACTCTGCAGCACCGAATGGGCACACAAGGTCCTCCTCAGCCAGGGTATCAAACTTATAGAACTTTGCAAAGGTGTTTGAACCCGACCAAGTAGCCGCTCGGCAAAGTTGTAATGCCGAGACCCCTCGGGCAGCCGCCCAAGAAGAGCCCACTTTCCTTGTGGAATGGGCTTTCACTGATTTTGGATGCGGCAAACCAGCCGCAGAATGAGCCTGCTGAATCGTGTTACAGATCCAGCAAACAATAGTCTGCTTTGAAGCAGGAGCACCCAGCTTGTTGGATGCATACAGGATAAACAGAGAGTCATGCTGCATTCACACCGCAAATGCCGGGTCCTACCCGGTAAGACAAACGTGTACTTACCGGGTGGGATCCGGCATTTGCGCTCCGTTGCAGGCTTCCCGACCCGGCAATATACCGGGTCGGTTGCCATGACAACGGAGGCCGCAGCAGCAGCAGGGGCGGGGGTGGAGGCGGCGTCGGGAGATGAGCTCATCTCCAGCGCCGCCTCTCCCTATCTTGTGAATGGGAACCGTGTCGCATCGACACGGCTCCCATTCACACCGCACCTGACCCGGTAATCAACCCGGGTAAAACCCTTCTTTTTTACCGGGTTGATTTACCGGGTCAGGCGACCCGCTAAATCACCCAGTGAGCTTTCACATCGCACACTGACCCGGTTCGACACGGCAATATGCCGTGTCGGTACCGGGTTATTTGTGCGATGTGAAAGGGGTCTCTGTTTTCCTGACTCCAGCCGTCCTGGCTACATAAATCTTCAAAGCCCTGACTACATCAAGCAACTTGGAGTCCTCCAAGTCACGAGTAGCCGCAGGCACCACAATAGGTTGGTTCAAATGAAAAGATGACACCACCTTCGGCAGAAATTGCGGACGAGTCCGTAATTCTGCCCTGTCCATATGGAAAATCAGATAGGGGCTTTTACATGACAAAGCCGCCAATTCTGACACACGCCTAGCTGAAGCTAAGGCCAATAGCATGACCACTTTCCACGTGAGATACTTTAGCTCCACGGTCTTAAGTGGCTCAAACCAGTGAGATTTCAGGAAACTCAACACCACGTTAAGATCCCAAGGTGCCAGGGGGCTGAATATGCAGCACTCCCTTTACAAACGTCTGAACTTCAGGAAGCGAAGCCAGTTCCTTTTGAAAGAAAATGGATAGGGCCGAAATCTGGACCTTTATGGATCCTAATTTTAAGCCCATAGTCACTCCTGACTGTAGGAAGTGCAGGAACCGGCCCAGCTGGAATTCCTCTGTAGGAGCCTTCCTGGCCTCACACCAAGCAACATATTTTCGCCATATACGGTGATAATGCTTTGCTGTCACGTCCTTCCTAGCCTTTATCAGCGTAGGAATAACTTCATCCGGAATGCCCTTTTCCGCTAGGATCCGGCGTTCAACCGCCATGCCGTCAAACGCAGCCGCGGTAAGTCTTGGAACAAACAGGGCCCTTGTTGCAACAGGTCCTGTCTGAGAGGCAGAGGCCATGGGTCCTCTACGAGCATTTCTTGCAATTCCGGGTACCAAGTCCTTCTTGGCCAATCCGGAACAATGAGTATTGTTCTCACTCCTCTTTTTCTCACAGTTCTCAGCACCTTTGGTATGAGAGGAAGAGGAGGAAACACATAGACCGACTGGAACACCCACGGTGTTACAATTGCGTCCACAGCTATCGCCTGAGGGTCTCTTGACCTGGCGCAATACCTTTTTAGCTTTTTGTTGAGACGGGACGCCATAATGTCCACCTGTGGCAGTTCCCATCGATTTGCAATCTGCGTGAAGACTTCTTGATGAAGTCCCCACTCTCCCGGGTAGAGGTCGTGCCTGCTGAGGAAGTCTGCTTCCCAGTTGTCCACTCCCGGAATGAACACTGCTGACAGTGCTAGTACGTGATTCTCCGCCCAACGAAGAATCCTGGTGGCTTCTGCCATTGCCACCCTGCTTCTTGTGCCGCCCTGGCGGTTTACATGAGCCACTGCAGTGATGTTGTCTGACTGAATCAGCACTGGTTGGTTTTGAAGCAGAGGCTCCGCTTTACTCAGGGCGTTGTATACGGCCCTTAGTTCCAGGATATTGATGTGCAGACAAGTCTCCTGACTTGACCACAGCCCCTGGAAGTTTCTTCCCTGAGTGACTGCCCCCATCCTCGGAGGCTTGCATCCGTGGTCACCAGGACCCAGTCCTGTATGCCGAACCTGCGGCCCTCGAGGAGGTGAGCACTTTGCAGCCACCACAGAAGAGACACCCTGGCCCTGGGGGACAGGGTGATCAGCCGATGCATCTGAAGATGCGATCCGGACCACTTGTCCAACAGATCCCACTGAAAGATCCTCGCATGGAACCTGCCGAAGGGAATGGCTTCGTATGACGCCACCATCTTTCCCAGGACTCGCGTGCAGTGATGCAGAGATACCTGTTTTGGTTTTAGGAGGTCTCTGACCAGAGTCACGAACTCCTGAGCCTTTTCCTCCGGGAGAAACACCTTTTTCTGGCTTGTGTCTAGAATCATGCCCAGGAAGGGCAGACGCGTCGTAGGAATCAGCTGCGACTTTGGAATAATCAGAATCCAGCCGTGCTGTCACCACACTTCCTGAGAGTGTGCTACGCTGATCAGCAACCGCTCCCTGGACCTCACCTTTATGAGGAGATCGTCCAAGTATGGGATAATTGTAACCCCTTGCTTCCGAAGGAGCACCATCATTTCCGCCATCACCTTGGTAAATATTCTCGGTGCCGTGGACAGGCCAAACGGCAACGTCTGGAATTGGTAATGACAGTCCTGTACCACAAACCTGAGGTACTCCTGATGAGGTGGATAAATGGGGACATGCAAGTACACATCCTTGATGTCCAGAGACACCATAAAATCCCCTTCCTCCAGGCTTGCAATGACCGCTCTGAGCGATTCCATCTTGAACTTGAATTTCTTCAGATAAATGTTCAGGGATTTTAAATTCAAAATGGGTCTGACCGAACCGTCCGGTTTCGGTACCACAAACATAGTGGAATAGTAACCCCTTCCCTGTTGAAGGAGGGGAACCTTCACTACCACCTGCTGGAGATATAGCTTGTGAATTGCTGCCAACACTACCTCCCTTTCCATGGGGGAAGCTGGCAAGTCCGATTTTAGGTAACGGTGAGGGGGCGTCACCTCGAATTCCAGCTTGTATCCCTGAGACACAATTTGTATAGCCCAAGGATCCACCCGTGAGCGAACCCACTAGGGGCTGAAATTTCGGAGACGCGCCCCCACCGCTCCTTGCTCCGGCTGTGGAGCCCCAGCGTCATGCGGTGGATTTAGTGGAAGCCGGGGAGGACTTTTGTTCCTGGGAACTAGCTGCATGGTGCAGCTTTTTTCCTCTACCCCTGCCTCTGGCAAGAAAGGATGCACCTCTGACTTTCTTGCTTTTTTGTGAACGAAAGGACTGCATTTGGTAATACGGTGCCTTCTTTGACTGTGAGGGAATATATGGCAAGAAATTTGACTTCCCAGCCGTAGCTGTGGAAACTAGGTCCGAGAGACCGTCCCCAAACAATTCCTCACCCTTATAAGGTAACACCTCAATGTGTTTTTTAGAGTCGGCATCACCTGTACATTGCCGAGTTAATAGGACCCTTCTGGCAGAAATCGACATTGCGTTTATTCTAGAACCCAGCAGGCAAATGTCCCTCTGGGCATCCCGCATATATAGGACAGCGTCTTTGATATGCCCTAGGGTCAGTAAAATAGTCTCCCTGTCCAGGGTATCTATCTCCTCAGACAGAGTATCTGTCCATGCTGCTACAGCACTACACATCCAGGCCGAAGCAATTGCTGGCCTCAGTAGAGTACCAGAATGTGTATAAACAGACTTCAGGATACCTTCCTGCTTCCTATCCGCAGGATCCTTTGGGGCGGCCGTATCCTGTGACGGCAGGGCCACCTTCTTAGATAAGGGTGTCAACGCTTTGTCTACCCTAGGGGAGGATTCCCAGCGTAACCTATCCGTTGGCGGGAAAGGATACGCCATAAGTAATCTTTTGGAAACCAGTACTTTCCTATCAGGGGAATCCCACGCTTTTTCACATAACTCATTTAATTCATGTGAAGGGGGAAAAGTCACTTCTTGCTTTTTCTCCCCAAACATATAAACCCTCTTGTCAGGGACAGGGTTTTCGTCCGATATGTGCAATACATCCTTCATTGCCATAATCATGTATCGGATGGCTTTAGTCATTTTAGGCTGCAACTTTGCATCATCGTCATCGACACTGGAGTCAGAATCCGTGTCGACATCTGTGTCAACCAACTGGGATAGTGGGCGCTTTTGAGACCCTGACGGCCCCTGAGCTGTAGAATCAGACATGGGTTGAGACCCTGACTGATTATCCAACCTTTTATGCAAGGAGCTTACGTTATCATTTAACACCTTCCACATATCCATCCAATCAGGTGTCGGCGCCGTCGGATTCACTTGCACTTGTTCTGCCTCCACGTAACCGTCCTCATCAAACATGTCGACACAAACGTACCGACACACCGCACACACACAGGGAATGCTCTAATTGAGGACAGGACCCCACAAGGCCTTTTGGGGAGACAGGGAGAGAGTATGCCAGCACACACCCCAGCGCTATATAACCCAGGGATTACACAGTAACTTAGTGTTTACCCAGTAGCTGCTGTTTATGATAATTTGCGCCTAAATTTATGTGCCCCCCCTCTCTTTTTACCCTTTTTCTACCTTGATACTGCAGGGGAGAGCCTGGGGAGCTTCCTCTCAGCGGAGCTGTGGAGAGAAAATGGCGCCGGTTAGTGCTGAGGAAGAAGGCCCCGCCCCCTCAGCGGCGGGCTTCTGTCCCGGGTCTGTGTAAATAAAATGGCGGGGGCTCGGACATATATACAGTGCCCAGCTGTATATATGTGTCTTTTTGCCAAGAGGTATCCTAATTGCTGCCCAGGGCGCCCCCCCCTGCGCCCTGCACCCTACAGTGACCGGAGTGTGTGGGTTTAGTGTGGGCGCAATGGCGCACAGCTGCAGTGCTGTGCGCTACCTCATGTGAAGACAGGAGTCTTCTGCCGCCGATTTCGATGTCTTCTTGCTTTTGCCGGCTTCTGTCTTCTGGCTCTGCGAGGGGGACGGCGGCGCGGCTCCGGGAACGGACGACCAAGGTTAAGATCCTGTGTTCGAACCCTCTGGAGCTAATGGTGTCCAGTAGCCTAAGAAGCGCAACCTAGCCGCAGTTAGTAGGTTTGCTTCTCTCCCCTCAGTCCCTCGTAGCAGAGAGTCTGTTGCCAGCAGAAGCTCTCTGAAAATAAAACCTAACTAAAATACTTTCTTATTAGCAAGCTCAGGAGAGCTCACTAAAAGCACCCAGCTCTGGCCGGGCACAGATTCTAACTGAGGTCTGGAGGAGGGGCATAGAGGGAGGAGCCAGTGAACACCAGGTAGTACTAAATCTTTCTTTAGAGTGCCCAGTCTCCTGCGGAGCCCGTCTATTCCCCATGGTCCTTACGGAGTCCCCAGCATCCACTAGGACGTTAGAGAAATATTGTTTTTACTGAAGCTGATGATGCTGCAGCTGTTAGCATTTGCTATACTGCTACAATGATATTTTCATAACCAGCTACAGTTTCTGAACCAATGTGCATTTTCCGTCAATCTATTGCTGCCACTGTTGACAACAAGAGGACACTTTTGCTTGGAACTTGTTTAGTGTTGGTAGAAGGGAATCAGTATGAGATCCGGCGGCAAGCGGAGCGTGTCCCCTCGCGACTTTCGGTCTCCACAGGGTTCTATTCCCCCTCGGGTAGTGGCGTGGACACCCACCCAAGTGAGGAAACCCAATACCATCTGCAATACCGGCGGTCGGAGAGTCGGGATTCCAGCATCGGTATGTTGACCGCTGGAATCCAGTCCGGCAGTCAATTAACTGCCTCCCGGTAGGAGGGTATTTGAATGTGGATATTTTCGTTTGGCAAACTTAAGAGCTTATAAATTTTCTTCTGCAGTTAAACAACTACCACAGTAATGTGGGTCTATCAAGTTAGCGAGAAAATGTACAGGTCCCAATGGTTGATTATAGCGGTCAAAATATTTCTTCATGCATGGTTTAACCAGTGGATTCTGGAATTATCCGTTTCTTGCCTGGACTTGTCTGTTACCTGTGCCTCTTAGAATCATGATTACTAAATCACAATTAAATTAGGTCAGCAAGTAATAGCCATAGATACATACTGTATATACTCGAGTATAAGTCGATCCGAATATAAGCCGAGGCACCTAATTTTACCACAAAAACCTGGGAAAACTTATTGACTGGAGTATAAGCCTAGGGTGGGAAATGCAGCTCTAGCCGTACACAGCCCTCACACTGCCAGATATGCCCCCACAGTGCCAGATATGCCCCCCACATTGCCAGATATGACCCCACACTGCCAGATATGCCCCCACACTGCCAGGTATGGCCTCACACTGCCAGATATGCCCTCACACTGCCAGATATGCCCCCACAGTGCCAGATATGCCCCCTCATAGTGCCAGATATGCCCTCTCAGTGCCAGATATGCCCTCATAGTGCCAGATATGCCCCCTCAGTGCCAGATATGCGCCCCCAAGTGCCAGATATGCTCCCCCAGTGCCAGTTACTTACATTCCGCCGCTCCCGCGTTGTCTTGTGAAGGAGGGACACGGAGGGCACAGCGCGTGCCTCTCCTGTGTCCCTCCTGCGTCTCCGGCGGCCGCGGTGGGTCTGTTAAATGAAGTGCCGGTTCGTGAGCCAATCAGAGCTCACCTTCCGCTGCAATAGCTCTGCAAGTGGGGAGTAAAGTTAGTAAAGGGGGTAGGCTCCCCTAAATTTCCAATGCCCCTGCATACTTTTAAATAAGGGGGTAGGCTCCCCCCAGTTACCCTGCCCAGTCTGCTCCACCTTCCACTCCAATTACTCTGCTAGTGGGGTCAATATAAAAAGGGGTTAGACTCCCCTCGATAGTAGTCTCCCTGCATACTGGTAAAAGGGGGTAGAGAAAGTTAAATAAAGGGAGTAGGCTCTCCTTACCAGTCTAAATCAAGAGATAGACTTCACAGTCCACTGTGCCCTAATTAAATAATACAAGGGGCAGGCCTCCATTTTGGTAGAGATATAGAGCATTGCTTAGGTCACATATGGAATAGGTTCCCAGGTGTTCCCTTTTATCCTGTGAAATCAATCCTGCATTCTACTATAGTGTTGTTTTACTACTGCGGATGTCAAAGTGCATCTAATTCTAATTGAAGTGGGAACTGAAATGTAATGTGATTTTGCACATATCATTTTCTATGCTAATGTTGTTATCCTGCAGGGAATCTTATGCTGTTGGGTTCTTAGAAGAAGTGTGCCCCTGTATGCTCATTGTATGTTTATTATGCAAATTTATTCTATTTGTGGTTCATGTATTTATGCTTGAGTGACTCAGTTAATGCAGTTAGGTTTATTAAAAGGAGGTGTGTCTTATGCAGATTATAGGTGGTCATTCCGAGTTGATCGCAGCCAGCAACTTTTTGCTACTGCTGCGATCAACTAGTCCACGCCTATGGGGGAGTGTATTTTAGCTTAGCAGGGCTGCGATCGCTTGTGCAGCCCTGCTAAGCTAAAAAAATTTCAAGCAGAACTTGACCAGCCCTATGCCTACTTACCCTGTGCGATGATCCCTGCGATGCTGAAGCTGCTTCTGACGTCAGACATCCGCCTGCGTTTTCCAATCCACTCCCCAAAAACGGCTGCAAACGCTGTGGAGATGCCCAGGTCCGCCTTCTTCCTGTCCATCTTCTTTGCGGTCCGCTCTGCGACCGCTTTCTTCTTAAAACGCCACGTAACCCGCCCGTTCACACCGCAGCGATAAACCGCTGCGTGCGAACGGGTCGGAATGACCCCCATAGTCATTGGATGAATTGGTGAAAGTTGTTACTGCTAAAGTTGGTTATAGAAGACTGTGTTATATAAAGCCAAAGCCTGTTTCCTCATCTCACCTGTCTGCTATCTAATTGCAATTTCTGGTTGTTCGGGACTGTGTTATACAAAAGCCAAAGCCAGCCAACATACCAATTGCCTTACGTCCCCAGCAGTGGCGTAACTACTGCCCCCGCAGCCCTCGCGGTGGCTTGGGGGCGAGGGGCTGCGGGGGCGCCGCCACTGATTTAGAGCAGATTGACATGCGGACGAGCGTCCGCATGTCAATCTGCTGTCTCCTCTCCATCCCTGCTATAACGGGACACGGAGGGCACAGCGCGCCGCGCGCGCCTCTCCAGTGTCCACCCTGCGTCTCCGTCCGTCTGGTCTAATAATGGAAGTGCCGTTCGTGAGCTCTAAATGGCTCACGAACCGGCACTTCCTTTATTAGACCAGAGAGACGGAGATGCAGGAGGGACATGAGAGAGGCGCGCGCTGTGCCCTCCTTGTCCCTCCTTCACAGCAGCGAGGGGGACAGCAGCGAGGGGGGGAAGGGGTCACTGAGGGGGCATGTATGGCACTGAGGGGGCATGTATGGCACTGAGGGCATATATGGCACTGAGGGGGCATGTATGGCACAGGGGGCATATATGGCACTGAGGGGGCATGTATGGCACAGAGGACACTGAGGGGGCATATATGGCACTGAGGGGGCATATATGGCACTGGGGGGGCACTGAGGGGGTATATATGGCACTGGGGGGGCACTGAGGGGGTATATATGGCACTGGGGGGGAAGTGTGGGGGCATATATGGCACTAAGGGGGCATATATGGCACTGGGGGGGGTACTGAGGGGGATATATGGCACATGGGGGGGGCTATAGGAGGGACATGAGAGAGGCGCGCGCTGTGCCCTCCTTGTCCCTCCTTCACAGCAGCGAGGGGGGGAAGGGGACACTGAGGGGGCATGTATGGCACAGGGGGCATATATGGCACTTAGGGCATATATGGCACTGAGGGGGCATGTATGGCACAGGGGGCATATATGGCACTGAGGGGGCATGTATGGCACAGGGGGCACTGAGGGGGCATATATGGCACTGAGGGGGCATGTATGGCACAGGGGGCACTGAGGGGGCATATATGGCACTGAGGGGGCATGTATGGGCATGTATGGCACAGGGGCACTGAGGGGGCATATATGGCACTGAGGGGCATGTATGGCACAGGGGGCACTGAGGGGGCATATATGGCACTGGGGGGGGCACTGAGGGGGTATATATGGCACTGGGGGGAAGTGTGGGGGCATATATGGCACTGAGGGGGCATATATGGCACTGGGGGGGTACTGAGGGGGATATATGGCACATGGGGGGGGCTATATTTGGCACTGGGGGCACGTGAGCACCTGGCACTGTGGGGGAATATCTGGCACTGGGGGCATATGTGGCACTGGGAGAGGGGGGGGGGCTATATTTGGCACTGGGGGCATGTGAGTACCTGGCACCGTGGGGGAATATGTGGCACTGGGGACATATGTGGCACTGGGAGCACAGCCCTAGCAACAAGCACTACCCCCTAGCAACGAGCATGACACCCAGTGCATGAAACTCCTGGCAACGAGCATGACACCCAGTGCATGAAACACCTGGCAACGAGCATGACATCTTAAGCATGAAAACCCCTGGCACCGTGCATGGAACCAAGAGCATGAAACCCCTGGCAACGAGCAGGTAATTTAAAAGTAATTAGAAGCCTTACTGTAGGACTTAATGTGTAATGGGCATTACGGTGTGTGGCATAATGTATCACGGACATTGCGGTGTGTGTCATAATGTGTCACAGGCATTACGGTGTGTGGCATACTATATCACGTGCATTGTGGTATGTGGTATAATGTCTCAGGGGCATTGCAGTGTGGCATAATGTATAACGGGCATTGCGGTATGTGTCACAGGTATTATGGTGTATGGTATACTATATCACGGGCATTGTGATATGTGGTATAATGTCTCAGGGTCATTGCAGTGTGTGGCATAATGTATCACGGACATTGCGGTATGTGTCATAATGTGTCGGGCATTACTGTGTGTTGTATACTATATCACGGGCATTGTGGTATGTTGTATAATGTCTCAGGGTCATTGCAGTGTGTGTCATAATGTGTCACAGGCATTATATGTGCTATAATCTATCAGGGGCATTGCAGTGTGTAGCATAATGTATAACGGGCATTGCGATTCCTGTCGTCATGTGTCACAGGCATTACGGTGTGTGGCATAATGTGTCACAGGCATTACGGTGTGTGGCATAATGTGTCACAGACATTGTATGTGCTATAATGTATCAGGGGCATTGCAGTGTGTAGCATAATGTATAACGGGCTTTGCGATTCCTGTCGTCATGTGTCACAGGCATTACGGTGTGTGGCATAATGTGTCACAGGCATTACGGTGTGTGGCATAATGTGTCACAGGCATTACGGTGTGTGGCATAATGTGTCGGGGGCATTATGGTGTGTGCATATTGTGTCATGTGCATTATTGTGCGTGGAATAATGTCTAAGGGCCATTGCAGTATGTGGCATAATGTATACTGGGCATTACTATAAGGAGGAAAAATGACAAATAATGTAAGGGGCATGAATCAGGATTATTTTTCTTTCCAGTGGTGGCTAACGTCTGGGCGTGCAGGTTGCAAAACTGGGGTATAAGGAAGTCTTTTCCTGCAATACCACGCCCCTTTATGCAAAGCCACACCCATTCCAACGAAGCCACACACCCTTTTTGGCGGCGCGCGCATGTTTGTCCCTTTCATGGTGCCAATTATGGGGGATGGGGGATTGGGGGGGGGGGGGGGGGCGCCGAAGAATTTTTTGGCTTGGGGGAGAAAAACTTCTAGTTACGCCACTGGTCCCCAGTGTGCCATATAACTGCTAATAGCAGCTCTTCACGAGGGTTACCAAAGGACTAAAATCACTGGTTTAGGCCTGCTTCAATAGAAACAGTATTAGAATGTTATTCTGTCTACTGTAAAAAAGTGTTCTTGTTAGCTAAATTCTTATGCACTTGTTCTGTTATTTGTGCTATGCTGTATTGTGTATATTCTAACTGGTAACTTAGAACATTTGTCTTCTACTAAATTCACTCGCCAATAAAATTGAGCTGGACTGGTGCAGCGAGTGTTTCTGTGTCTGCTAAACAGGGGGAAACCATTCACTTGCCTCTCTGTCACTGTGCGCTTGTAATTACAGGACAACATCCACTGCTTCAGAACACCACGATATCTAGGGTGCATTACACATCCATGGTAATATATACAAACAGGTATATATCCATGGTACCACATCCATGGTAATATAGATATATTGAATTCTTGAAACACGGCACCCAAAAACGTAAATTTTCAAAGTTCATTTTAACAATACATTAAACTTTTTTTTTTTTTTTTATAACTCGTGATTTAAATCGAGATTTCTGGTAAGAACTTACCGCTGTTAAATCTCTTTCTGCGAGGTACACTGGGCTCCACAAGGATTAACATCGGGTGTAGAGTAGGATCTTGAGCCGAGGCACCAACAGGCTCAAAGCTTTTGACTGTTCCCAAGATGCATAGCGCCACCTCCTCTATAATCCCGCCTCCATGCACATCGAGCTCAGTTTCGTTAACCAGCCCAATGCAGTAGCAGGTACCAGAGACGACAACCGCTCGTAGCCAAGTACACCGCACACTCACCAGCGGAGATGGTGTCAGTGGCTATGCCAATACCAACCCAAAAATGCAAAGTGCGTCAGGGTGGGCGCCTTGTGGAGCCCAGTGTACCTCGCATAAAGAGATTTAACAACAGTAAGTTCTTACCATAAATCTCGTTTTCTGCTGCGGGGTACACTGGGCTCCACAAGGATTAACATTGGGGATGTCCTAAAGCAGTTCCTTATGGGAGGGGACGCACTGTACCGGGCACAAGAACCCGGCGTCCAAAGGAAGCATCCTGGGAGGCGGCGGTATCGAAGGCATAGAACCTAATAAACGTGTTCCCGGAAGACCACGTTTAGCCTCCTTGCACAATTGTTCAAGGGTCGCACCACGATGAGCCGCCCAAGAAGGTCCAACCGACCAAATAGAATGGGTCTTAATGGTAGCAGGAGCTGGACGACCAGCCTGTACATAAGCATGTGCAATCACCATTCTAATCCATCTGGCCAGAGTCTGCTTGGAAGCAGGCCAGCCACGTTTGTAAAAAACCAAACAATACAAAAAGAGAATCAGACTTCCGAACGGAGGTAGATCTCCTCACATAGATATGGAGAGCTTCACATAGATACCACATCCAAAGACCGCTCTTTGGTTGACAACTCAGGAGAATTAAAGGCCGGAACCAGGCCGCGTCCTAAGAACCGCCCAGTCACGGTGAAAAATCAAAATAGGGAGACTTACAGGATAAGGCACCCAAGTCCGAAACCCTTCTAGCTGAAGCAATCGGCAACAAAAATAGGACCTTAAGGGAAAGCAACTTAAGGTCAGCAGAGGCAAGAGGCTCAAACGGAGACTCTTGTAAGGCCTCCAAAACCATCGACAAGTCCCAAGGGGCCACAGGTGGCACATAAGGAGGCTGAATCCGCAACACACCCTGAGTGAATGTATATACATCCGGTAGGGTAGCAATTTTTCTCTGAAACCAAACCAACAGGGCAGAGATGTGAACCTTGAGGGAGGCCAGATACAGGCCTAAGTCTAGGCCCTGTTGTAGAAAGGCCAATAGTTTGGCCGTACTAAACTTGAAAACGTCATGATTGTGAGACGCACACCAAGTAAAGTAAGCATTCCAGACCCTATGGTAGGACCGAGCAGAAGCCGGCTTACGGGCCTTCAACATAGTTTGAACGACCGCCTCAGAAAAACCCTGGTAAACACAAGGGCCCTGAACGAGGAGGTCTGGTCGTTGTGGAAGTAGAAGGGGACGATTCCACAAGAGACCCAGTAGATCGGAGAACCAGTGCCGTCTGGGCCACGCGGGAGTGACCAGAAGCTTCAACCAATCCGATTGAAGGAACTGCAACACCACATTAAGGCATACTTGCCTACCTGACCCTCTCCATGAGGGAGAAAATGCTCTGTTCCTGGACTTTCCTGGTAATGTATGATTGCCATCACCTGTGGTAAAACACCTTTCTTATCAATTAACTAGCTCACCACAGGTGATGGCAATCATACATTAACAGGAAAGTCCAGGAACAGAGCATTTTCTCCCTCATGGAGAGGGTCAGGTAGGCAAGTATGCATTAAGGTCCCATGGTGCCACTGGAGGCTGGATATGCAGCACCCCTTTCACGAACGTCTGAACTTCTGAAAGAGAGGCCAATTGTTTTTGAAAGAAAACTGATAAGGCCGAAGTCTGGACCTTGATTGAACCCAATCTTAGGCTCGCATCCACACCAGCCTGCAGAGAATGGAGAAAACATCCCAACTGAAACTCCTCCATAGGAGCCTTCTTGGATTCACCCCAAGACATATATTTTCTCCAAATACGGTGGTAATGTTTAGACGTTACTCCTTTCCTGGCCTGAATAAGAGTGGGGATGACTTTCTTGGGAATACCCTTTCGGGCTAGGATCCGGCGCTCAACAGCCATGCCGTCAACATAGCCGCGGTAAGTCTTGATACACACACGGCCCCTGCTGCAGCAGGTCCTCGCGAGGAGGAAGAGGCCGCGGATCTTCTATAAGCAACTCCTGAAGATCTGGATACCAAGCCCTCCTTGGCCAGTCTGGGGCAATGAGGATTGCTCGAACCCTTGTTCTTCTTATGATTTTGAGAACTTTTGGTATCAGTGGAAGTGGAGGGAAGACATATACCAACCGAAACACCCACTGGGTCACCAGTGCATCCACTGCTATTGCTTGAGGGTCTTTCGACCTGGAACAATATCTCTGAAGCTTCTTCTTGAGACGAGATGCCATCATGTCTACTTGAGGAACTCCCCAAAGACTTGTCACCTATGTAAAGACTTCTTGGTGGAGTCCCCATTCTCCTGGATGGAGATCGTGTCTGCTGAGGAAGTCTGCTTTCCAGTTGTCCACTCCCGGAATGAAAATTGCTGACAGAGCTCTTGCATGCCTTTCTGCCCAGAGGAGGATCTTTGTCACCTCTGCCATTGTCGCTCTGCTTTTCGTTTCGATGGTTTATGTACGCGACTGCTGTTACATTGTCAGGCTGGATCTGCACGGGTTGATCTTGAAGAAGATGTACCGCTAGTAGAAGGCCGTTGTAAATGGTTCTCAATTCCAGAACGTTTATGTGAAGGCAGGTTTCCTGACTTGACCATTTTCCTTGGAAGTTTTTCCCCTGTGTGACTGCTCCCCAGCCTCAGAGACTTGCTTCCGTGGTTACTAGGACCCAGTCCTGAATCCCGAAGCTGCGTCCCTCTAGTAGGTGAGAACTGTGTAGCCACCACAGGAGCGAAATCCTGGCTTTGGAGGACAGGATTATCTTCCAGTGCATGTGTAGGTGGGATCCGGACCACTTGTCCAACAGGTCCCACTGGAAAACTCTGGCATGGAATCGGCCAAACTGTATGGCCGCCACCATCTTCCCCAACAACCGAATACATTGATGTATTGACACTCTTGTTGGTTTCAAAATCTGTTTGACCAGTCTCTGTATTTCCAGAGCCTTTTCTACTTGGAGAAATACTCTCTGTACTTCTGTGTCCAGTATCATTCCCAGAAAGGACAATCTTGTCGTCAGTTCCAATTGTGACTTTGGAAAATTCATGATCCAACAGTGTTGTTGGAGTACTGACAGGGAGAGTGCAATGTTCTGCACCAACCATTCCCTGGATCTCGCTTTTATCAGGAGATCGTCTAGGTAAGGAATTATATTGACTCCTTGTTGTCAAAGGAGGACTATCATCTCTGCCATCACCTTGGTGAATACCCTCGGTGCAGTGGAGGGCCCAAACGGCAACGTCTGGAACTGGTAATGGCAATCCTGTACTGCAAATCTCAGATAAGCTTGGTGAGGAGGATAAATGGGAACATGCAAATAAGCATCTTTTATGTCTACTGACACCATGAAGTCCCCTTCCTCCAGACTGGAAATCACTGCCCTCAGAGATTCCATTTGAACTGGAACCTTTTGAGGTAGAGATTCAGATCTTTCAGGTTTAAAATTGGTCTGACGAGCCATCCGGCTTCGGCACTACGAAAAGGCTTGAATAAAAACCTTCTCCTTGCTGTGACAAGGGTACCAGGACGATGACTTGATCCTGACAATTTTTGAATTGCATCTGTTACTACTTCTCTGTCTGGAAGAGAAGCTGGCAAGGTCAATTTGAAAAATCGGGATTGGGAGACGTCTTGAAACTCCAGTTTGTATCCATGGGACACTATTTGTAAGACCCATGGGTCCAGACCAGATTGAAGCCAGATCTGACTGAAAAGTTTCAGACAGCTCCCACCAGAGCGGAGTCCCGCAAGGGAGCCCCAGCGTCATGCTGCAGATTTGGCAGAAGCAGGTGTTGATTTCTGCTCCTGCGATCCTGGAGACACTGCAGATTTTTTCCCTTTTCCCCTTCCTCTACCTGCAAAGAAGGGGGAACCTTTGGCTTTTTTGTATTTGTTGGGCCGAAAGGACTGCATCTGAGTGATGGATCTTTTTCGCCGGTGCAGGAGCATAAGGCAAGAATGTCGACTTACCTGCGGTAGCCGCAGGGACTACTGCATCCAGCCCATCTCCAAACAAGGCCTCACCTTTATACGGGAGAGCCTCCATATTTCTTTTGGAATCTGCATCAGCATTCCACTGGCGAATCCACAACGCCCTCCGAGCTGATACTGCCATGGTAGCAGCTTTTGAACCCAAGAGTCCAATATCTTTCATGCCTTCTAGCATTTATGCAGCAGCGTCTTTGATATGACCTAACATTAGGAGTATCTCGTCTCTATCTATAGTGTCAATTTCCGATGACAGGTTATCTAACCATTTTTCGATAGCCCTACTCACCCATGCGCAAGCAATGGTGGGCCTGAGCAATGTACCATTGGCCACATAAATAGATTTTAACGTAGTCTCCAACTTGCGGTCTGCCGGCTCCTTCAGTGAAGCCGTCCCAAGTGCAGGGAGAATCACCTTTTTAGTTAACCTTGACAGGGTACTGTCTAATACGGGGGGTGACTCCCACCTTTTCCTGGGCTCTGCCGGGAGAGGATAAGCAACCTGAATCCTTTTGGGAACCTGAAATTTATTTTTAGGGTTTACCCAAACTCCCTCAAATAAGGTATTTAGCTCATGAGAAGGAGGGAAGGTTACATTAATTTTCCCTTCTTTATAAAAATGAGCCTTCTCCTGAGGTACAGGAGGGGTTTCCGTTACTTCCAAAACTTCCTTTATAGCAACAATCATGTATTGAATGCTTTTTGCCAATTTAGGATCTATCCCCCTAGAATCACTATCGTCGACACAGGAATCAGAGTCCGTGTCGGTATCAGTATGTACTATTTGTGCAAATGGTCTCTTATGTGACCCAGAGGGGTCGCCTATGGATGAAAAAGCAGGACTATGAAAAATCACATCTTCCACTGATTTTCTCCAGATTTCTGCATGAGACTCAGACTTATCCAATCTCTTACTGATATAATTCACACTATCACGTAATTCTTTCACCCATTCAGGCTCGTGGTGTGCCGGCAGCGCCACCACATTACAACTCTGTGTCCCTAAAATGGCTCCCTCAGGGGAAGAGCTTCCTGCCTCAGACATGTCACACACGTGTCCAACCACACCAGACACTCCGGGACTTTTAGGGGACAGGCCCACAGTAAAATCTGTCAGAAGGACACAGATAGGATTTGCCAGTTCACAACCCAGCGCCAGTAACACAATGTCTGTGAACACAAAATACCCACTTACATGCAGCGCTTTTATAATGTTAATCACACAATTATATAGCACCAAATTCACTGTGGCCCCCCCTGTTTTGCACCCTGATACTTGTTCAGCAGCGGAGGACCAGCGTTCTTCTCTGCAGCCTGGAAGGAGAGAAAATGGCGCTGAGCAGTGTGCTGGCTGACTGAGGAGGAAGCCCCGCCCCCTCAATGGCGCGTTTCTCCTCAGCATTTATGAGGTAATTTTTTATACTGGCGGGGGTAGGACTGTGCCTCAGCAACTTATGCCCCTAATTTATGCCAGTTTCGATAGGTTTCATGCTGCCCAGGGCCCCCCCCCCCCCCCCCCCCCCGCGCCCTGCAGTGCCTGTGTATGTGTGGGCAACATGGCGCGCTGCGTTCCCGCCAGCCGCGCGGTACCTTTAGCCGTCACTTTGATTGAAGATCCTTTCTTCTAACACTCACCTGTCTTCTGACTTCTGGCTCTGTGAGGGGGGTGACGGCGTGCTGTGGGAGTGAGCACATAGCCGCAGCTAGCGTTCAGTACCCTTCAGGAGCTAATGGTGTCCTGTCAGCCAGAAGCAGAGCCATGAAACTATTCAGGAAGTTGGTTCCTACTTCTGCCCCCCTAAGTCCCACGAAGCAGGGAGACTGTTGCCAGCAGTTCTCCCTGAAAATAAAAAACCTAACATAAGTCTTTTCAGAGAAACTCAGTAGAGCTCCCATGGAGTGCATCCATTCTGCCTGGGCACATTTTCTGAACTGAGGTCTGGAGGAGGGGCATAGAGGGAGGAGCCAGTTCACATCCTTTGAAAAGTCTTAAAGTGCCCATGGCTCCTGCGGAACCGTCTACACCTCATGGTACTGAAGTGGACCCCAGCATCCTCTAGGACGTATGAGAAAATAAGATTTTAAACCTACCGGTAAATCTATTTCTCCTAGTCCGTAGAGGATGCTGGGGACTCCGTAAGGACCATGGGGTATAGACGGGCTCCGCAGGAGATAGGGCACCTAAAAAGAACTTTGACTATGGGTGTGCACTGGCTCCTCCCTCTATGCCCCTCCTCCAGACCTCAGTTAGAGAACTGTGCCCAGAGGAGATGGACAATACAAGGAAGGATTTAGCAATCCAAGGGCAAGATTCATACCAGCCCACACCAATCATGCCATGTAATCTGGAACATACATAACCAGTTAACAGTATGAACAAACGACAGTAACGGTCCAAGACCGATGTCAACTGTAACATAACCCTTATGTAAGCAACAACTATATACAAGTCTTGCAGAGTTTCCGCACTGGGACGGGCGCCCAGCATCCTCTACGGACTAGGAGAAATAGATTTACCGGTAGGTTTAAAATCTTATTTTCTCTTACGTCCTAGAGGATGCTGGGGACTCCGTAAGGACCATGGGGTTTATACCAAAGCATCTAAATCGGGCGGGAGAGTGCGTATGACTCTGCAGCACCGACTGAGCAAACGCTAGGTCCTCATCAGCCAGGGTATCAAACTTGTAGAATTTAGCAAAAGTGTTTGACCCCGACCAAGTCGCCGCTCGGCAAAGCTGTAATGCCGAGACGCCTCGGGCAGCCGCCCAAGACGAGCCCACCTTCCTAGTGGAATGGGCATTAACCGGATTTGGTACCGGCCATCCAGCCGTAGAGTGAGCCTGCTGAATCGTATTACAGATCCAGCGAGCAATAGTCTGCTTCGAGGCAGGAGCGCCAATCTTATTGGCCGCATACAGGACAAACAGAGCCTCTGTTTTCCTAATTCTAGCCGTCCTGGCTACATAAATTTTTAAGGCCCTGACTACGTCCAGGGATCTGGAATCCTCCAGGTCACTTGTAGACACAGGCACCACAATAGGTTGATTCATATGGAACGAAGAAACCACTTTAGGCAAAAATTGCGGACGTGTCCTCAATTCAGCTCGATCCACATGAAAAATCAAGTAGGGGCTCTTGTGTGACAAAGCCGCCAATTCTGACACTCGCCTTGCTGATGCTAAGGCCAACAACATGACCACCTTCCAGGTAAGAAATTTCCACTCAACCTTGTTAAGCGGTTCAAACCAGTGTGATTTTAGGAACTTTAACACCACGTTCAGGTCCCATGGTGCCACTGGAGGCACAAAAGGGGGCTGGATGTGCAGCACTCCCTTTACAAACGTCTGGACTTCTGGAAGAGAAGCCAATTCCTTCTGAAAGAAAATCGAGAGGGCCGAAATCTGTACCTTAACAGAGCCTAATTTCAGGCCCACATCCACTCCTGTCTGTAGGAAGTGGAGAAGACGAGCCAGATGAAAATCTTCCGTAGGTGCATTCTTGGTCTCACACCAAGACACATACTTTCGCCAGATACGGTGATAATGTTTTACCGTCACCTCCTTCCTAGCCTTTATTAAAGTAGGGATGACCTCTTCCGGAATCCCCTTTTCGCTAGGATTCGGCGTTCAACCGCCATGCCGTCAAACGTAACCGCGGTAAGTCTTGAAATACACAGGGCCCCTGTTGCAACAGGTCTTCCCTCAGAGGAAAAGGCCAGGGATCTCCTGTGAGCATCTCTTGTAGATCCTAGTACCAGGCCCTTCGAGGCCAGTCTGGGACAACGAGTATCGTCTGTACTCTTCTTCGTCTTATGATCCTCAACACTTTTGTGATGAGAGGAAGAGGAGGAAACACGTAGACCGATTTGAACACCCACGGTGTTACCTAGAGCGTCTACTGCTACTGCCTGAGGGTCCCGAGACCTGGCGCAATACCTTCTTGATGAAGTCCCCACTCTCCTGGAAGGAGATCGTGTCTGCTGAGGAAGTCTGCTTCCCAGTTGTCCACTCCCGGAATGAAGACAGCCAACAGAGCGCTTACATGATTTTCTGCCCAGCGAAGGATCCTGGTGGCTTCCGCCATCGCGACTCTGCTTCTTGTCCCGCCTTGGCGGTTCACATGAGCCACTGCTGTGACATTGTCTGATTGAATCAGAACCGGTAGGTTTCGAAGAAAACTCTCCGCTTGTCGAAAGGCGTTGTAAATGGCCCTGAGTTCCAACACATTGATGTGTAGACAGGACTCCTGGTCTGACCAAAGACCCTGAAAAAGTTTTTTTTTTCCTGTGTGACCGCTCCCCATACTCGGAGGCTCGCGTCCGTGGTAACCAGGATCCAATCCTGAATTCCGAACCTGCGACCCTCCAGGAGGTGAGCACTTTGCAACCACCACAGGAGGGACACTCTGGTCCCTGGGGACAGAGTTATTTTCCGATGTAAGTGCAAATGGGACCCGGACCACTTGTCCAGAAGGTCCCATTGAAAAGTCCTTGCATGGAACCTTCCAAACGAAATGGCCTCGTAGGCCGCCACCATTTTCCCCAGAACTCGAGTGCATTGGTGAACTGACACCCTTTTCGGTTTTAGCAGGTCTCTGACCATGTTCTGTATGTCTTGGGCTTTCTCTATTGGGAGGAAGACCTTCATTTGTTCCGTATCCAGTATCATACCTAGGAACGGTAGTCGAGTTGTCAGAATCAACTGTGAATTCGGTAGATTTAGAATCCAACCGTGTTGCTGGAGCACTCTCAGAGAGAGCGCCACACTGCTCAGCAATTTCTCCCTTGATCTCGCTTTTATCAGGAGATCGTCCAAGTATGGGATAATTGTGACTCCATGCTTGCGCAGGACCACCATCATTTCCGCCATTATCTTGGTGAAAATCCTCTGGGCCGTGGAGAGTCCAAACGGCAACGTCTGAAATTGGTAATGACAATCCTGTACAGCTAATCTCAGGTATTCCTGATGGGGGGAATATATGGGGACATGAAGGTACGCATCCTTTATGTCCAGAGACACCATAAACTCCCTCTCCTCCATGTTGGCTATTATCGCTCTGAGAGATTCCATTTTGAATTTTAATCTTTTTATGTACAGGTTTAGGGATTTCAGATTCAAAATAGGTCTGACCGAACCGTCCGGTTTCGGGACCACAAATAGGGTTGAGTAGTAACCTCTTCCCTGCTGGTGCAGGGGAACCTTGATTATCACTTGCTGTATACACAGCGTTTGAATTGCAGCTAACACTACATCCCTTTCCGATGTGGAAGCTGGTAGGGCCGATTTGAAAAATCGGCGCGGGGGCACCTCCTCGAATTCCAATTCGTAACCCTGGGAAACTATTTCCAACACCCAGGGATTCAGGTCCGAACTGACCCAGGCCTGACTGAAAAGTCGAAGACGTGCCCCCACCGGTGCGGACTCCCTCAGGGGAGCCCCAGCGTCATGCTGTGGGTTTTGGAGCAGCCGGGGAGGACTTTGGTTTCTGGGCACCTGCCGAAGCAGGTGCTCTCTTGCCTCTGCCCTTACCTCTGGCGAGGAAAGAGGATCCCCGACCTCTTTTGGACTTGTGCGACCGAAAGGACTGTATCTGATAGGGTGTTACTTTCTATTGCTGTTGGGGAATATATGGTAAAAAAAATTATTTACCTGCTGTAGCTGTGGAAACCAGGTCCGTCAGCCCATCCCCATACAATACATCACCCTTATAGGGTAGTACTTCCATATGTTTTTTGGAATCCGCATCACCCGTCCATTGGCGAGTCCATAAGGATCTTCTCGCTGAGATAGACATGGCATTGGCCCTAGAAGCTAGCAATCCAATGTCCCTTTGAGCATCCCTCATAAATAACACTGCGTCTTTAATATGGGCTAGAGTTAAGAATATAGTATCCTTATCCATATTATCAAATTGATCTGTCAGCTCATCTGTCCAAGCTGCAATTGCGCTACACACCCATGCCGACGCAATTGTCGGTTTTAGCACAGCCCCCGTATGAGAATAAATACACTTTAAGGTAGTTTCTTGCCTGCGATCTGCAGGGTCCTTAAGGGCCGATGTGTCAGGAGACGGTAGCGCCACTTTCTTGGACAAGCGCGTCAGGGCCTTGTCCACAGTGGGGAATGATTCCCAAATCTCCCTGTCCTGCTTAGGGAAGGGGTATGCCATATAAATTCTTTTGGGGATCTGCGGTCTCTTTTCCGGAGTCTCCCAAGCTTTTCCAAAGAAATCATTTAATTCATGAGATGTGGGAAAATTAATAATCTGTTTCTTTTCCTTAAACATGTGTACCCTTGTGTCGGGGACCAAGGGTTCATCCTCAATATGTAACACATCCCTTATTGCCACAATCATACACTGAATGGTTTTATTCACCTTCGGGTGCAATTTTACTTCGTCGTAGTAGACACTGGAGTCAGAATCCGTGTCGGTAGTAGTGTCTTGTGTTAAGGGACACTTTTGAGACCCCGACGGGCCCTGTGAGTCGGTCCAATCCGAGGATTGACCCCCTGATGTCCCCGCTAATTCAGCCTTATCAAGCCTTTTATGTAAAGATGCCACACTTGCATTCAACATATGCCACATGTCCATCCAATCCGGAGTCAGCACAACCGACGGGGACACACCACTCATTTGCTCCACCGCCTCCTTGGAGAAGCCTTCCGCCTCAGACATGTCGACACACACGTACCGACACCCCACACACACAGGGATTAACCTATAAGGGGAAAAAACCCCAACCAGGCCCTTAGAAGAGACAGAGAGAGAGTATGCCAGCACACACCAGCGCTTAAAAACACTGGAATATATATACCAGATAGCGCTTTTTTATATATATATAGCCTTAATTCCCACTCACTGCATCTCCAAAGTGCCCCCCTCCTCTTTTTTCCAGCCTGTGAAGGTTCAGCAGGGGAGAGATCAGGGAGCCAGCTTTTCCTCATGCAGTTTCTGTGGCGAAAATGGCGCTGGTTAGTGCTGAGGATCAAGCCCCGCCCACCCGACGGCGGGCTTCGGTCCCAGTAAACTTATATAAAAAATGGCGGGGGATTTGTGGATTTACTGTGCCACAGCCTAATCCTGATTATATTGCCACAAAATGAGGAATATTGCTGCCCAGGGCGCCCCCCCTGCGCCCTGCACCCTTCAGTGCCTGCTTGTGTGTGTGTGTACTGGGAGCAGATCTGATGTCTTCTGCCGCCTGATGTCTTCTTGCCTTCTCATACTCACCTGGCTTCTATCTTCGGCATCTGTGAGGAGGACGGCGGCGCGGCTCCGGGACGAACCCCAGGTGAGACCTGTGTTCCGACTCCCTCTGAAGCTAATGGTGTCCAGTAGCCTTAGAAACAGTGCCCAACTTGACAAGCCAGCTCTGTTTCTCTCTCCTCAGTCCCACGATGCAGGGAGCCTGTTGCCAACAGGACTCCCTGAAAATAAAAAACCTAACATAATTCTTTAAAACAGAAAACTCTGGAGAGCTCTCTGCATTGTACCCTTTCTCCTCTGGGCACAAGATCTAACTGAGGTCTGGAAGAGGGGCATAGAGGGAGGAGCCAGTGCACACCCATAGTCAAAGTTCTTTTTAGGTGCCTATCTCCTGCGGCGCCCGTCTATACCCCATGGTCCTTACGGAGTCCCCAGCATCCTCTAGGACGTAAGAGAAATATAGGGTGACTATTATTCACAAGAAAAAATACACAACAGGTATATCTTGTGATACAATCCTATATTATATATAAGAAAACCTGATACACTTAGCCCCCTCAGGTATAGCAATGTAGGAGTAGCACGCTGAGTGAAATACCCTGTAATAAGGCAACCACGCAGCAGCTACATGCACACACACATATATAGTCACAAGCGTACCATGCAGAAATTATGTACCATAAACTGCACTGGACTAGCAAAAGTAATACTCAGTATGGCCATTGTGATAACAATAGATATAACAATGCACAGTAACTACTGGATGTATATCACAGGGTGTTTGTACCACACAACCCTGAATGTATGCACTCTTTCTTAACTAACACTGTCCCAGTGACAGGTAGAATACTTAAGTGTCCTGTAGGAAGCACAGCACTGGCAATCAGGCGGTTCCACAGAGGAGGATTTGCCCCTGCAGTCCCAGGAACAGCAAGGCTCTAACAGTGATGGTTGTTGGCCGGGAATGAGGGAGAAGAGAGCAGATCCAGGGTGGGAACATTTGTAGAAATGGCGCCCTGGGGCTGGGGGGATGGGCCACTGGTCCAGCCTGCTCCCCCTGCTGGCATCCCCACCGGGTGCTGTGGGCAGTGTAAAACGGAGGTTGTATAATAAAATACCCCTTGACCTGTGCTCATGAGACGAATCTGGTGGCTAGGGGAACGGCTGCCCAGTAATCAGTGTCCATGCCAGCGCGCACGCAGCCCGCCTCATACGGCCACGCTGGATCACGGTAAAGAGCGGGCACAGCAGCCCCTTACCTCCCCCTTATCTGCGGCCACACGATCCAGGAGAGAGGCGGCGTGTGTGACTCACATTGTGGAAGAAACCGGCGCCTCCGCTGCAGTGACCCGGCAACCAGGGCGCGGGAGTATACAGCGCCGCTGGGGGTGAGGGAGCCGCACACAGACAAGTCCGAAAGACTGTGCCTGCAGCAGCCCTTTAAGTCTTGTTAGAAAAAATCTTCTTTTTTTCCTGTAATTTAAGCTATCAATAGACTACCTGAGGCAGCCCTCCTGTTAAGTGCCTGCTTACGGCATGGCACCAACTTACAAACTGAGCTCCTGTGTACGGAGGCGGCGCTGTGCATCTTGGGAACAGTCAAAAGCTTTGAGCCTGTTGGTGCCAAGGATCAAGATCCTACTCTACACCCCAATGTTAATCCTTGTGGAGCCCAGTGTACCCCGCAGCAGAAATAGGCTTACTGTATTTACAGTTGCAATATACAGTACAATATATACTGTATTTGTTACATTCCTTTGTGCAGCT
Source organism: Pseudophryne corroboree (assembly GCF_028390025.1). Lineage (NCBI taxonomy): Eukaryota > Metazoa > Chordata > Amphibia > Anura > Myobatrachidae > Pseudophryne > Pseudophryne corroboree. Next base: position 102,344,418 of record NC_086455.1, on the reverse strand, counting down.
TTTCAATTCTAAAAAAAATCTAAAATAATTATAAACAGAATTACACAGCATTATACATATTCCATATTCTTTAAGTGCAGAAGACAGGAAGTGTAAAGGTCAAGACATTTTCAAAAGACTCATCAGTGACACCAGGTGGGAACAGCAGGATGACTGCAGCAGTAGTGACATGCACACCTGGATGATACTTCACTGTCAGGAGATCAGGCACGTCATGCACACAGGCAACAGGAGCCCTGCGGATTGTCTAATAACACATGAGGGGTGATGGTGTGACCCTCCTTTACTCAGCAGCCACAGGAGGGGTTAGAGTGTGACCCTCCTTTCCCCAGCACCCACTACCGGTCCTCTTTGGGTCTCAGTGGTTGACTTACGCACTGACTAGACCCAGCCTTAGCACCATTAACAGCATTCAGTTATGGGAATAGAATGTAATCACAAACTAATAATCCATACTGCAGCTCTGCAAAGTTTTCCACCATTGACAATAAAGTATAATGTCATTTTACGGCACTTACCTGCTCCAGGTCTCTGTGCGCATGCGTGAAGGCGACATCTCAGCGGACAAAAGAGCCTTCCGTTATCTTCACCCTGATTGGTTGATGGGCTCGACTGATCGGCCGCCGCTGCTACCTGGGAGTTGTTGTTTTTTTTACTTTAGTCAGATACGAGTGTACAAGCGATTTATGACTACAATACCCAGAATCCTTCGGCCTTCAATGTAAACTAAACTTTATTAACCATATTGTTAAGTACATAATGACAGACTGTAACCGGTGGTGGTATGTTTTATGTGAGTGTGCCCCAATGTGTAAGTGGTGGGTACTGTATGTAATCTATCCTGTGGTTATTTCTCTTATATAAGATTACAGGATCCAGCTTGCCTGTTAGCAATTTTATTTAATTTTGTACAGTAACTGGAGAGACCTAACTATTATCCTACAACCCTTTCATTTCAATTTATAAGCTTACCCAAACCATCTAACATGAGTCTCTCATCTGTGTATAATGGCGATTCATCTGTATACAATAGAGACACAGCTCCTTTCTATTCTGTTAGTGTGTATTCAAAACAGTCAATAAATAGATTGACACCAGATGGCTGACAAGGTCAAAAGGGCAATTTGCAAATCTTCCCACCGAAAAGGTTGATACATGTCTATTGGTTTTTTTTAATCCTAACCTTCCATCTGGGGCCTTACCTTAAGGGGGGTACTCACGGAGAGATCCATGCTTAAAATCTAAGCAATCTTAGATTTTAAGCACAGATCACTCGTGTGTAGCCCCCTTTGCGATAGCGATGCGCGGCCCCGCACATTGCTATCGCCGCTGCTAGATTGAGCCTGCATGCAGGCCATTAATCTCTCAACCCCCCCCCTCCCCCCGTGGTACCTACCCTCCCCCTAGTGCCTAACCCTACCCATCCCATTCCCCAGCCTAACCCCCTGCCAAGTGCCTAACCCTAATGGTCCCCTCTGGCAGCCTAACCATAACCCTCCTTAACTGTCGACCTCTTGACCCTGTCGACCTATTATATGTTGACCATCTGGTGTCGACCTATTGACTATCTATGTACTGTCTATCTACCATCCTTATAACTTATTCTGTATAATACATTTATAACATACAGTATGTCCCCTAGGGTTGAGTATGATTTACCGATGGACGGGATGCCGGCGGTCAGAATACCGACAGCGGCATCGCGTCCATCAGAATCCCAACATCCCCTCGTTAAGCCCTCTAACCCTGACCTGTACCCTGCCCTAACCCTCCCTTGTGGGTGCCTAGCCCTCCCCGATGGTTTCTAAAGGTGGGTACACACTGGTAAATATATCTGCCAATCAATTGATCGGCAGATGTATCTATGGACGGATCGGGCAGTGTGTTGAGCATACACACTGGCTGATCCGTCACGGACTGACGTCATGAACTGGGCGGGCGTTTGCACACGCCCGCCCAGTTCAGCTGTGAATCACTGCCGGTTGCACACACAGCGACGCGCCAATATATCGGTAGATATATTGGCCGTCGGCTGTGCTGCGGGGCTGACGCGATACGTCTGTGAATTACGGAGTTCACAGCCGTATCGCCCGTACACACTGGCCGACGGACCCGTGATCAGAGCCGGCCTTAGGCATAGGTAAACTAGGCAATTGCCTAGGGCATCTGGTATGCCTAGGGGCACAAGCAGCTTCTGTTGATTAAAATGATATGCAGCATGCCTATATTTTGTGTGTAGCATTTCGTATGCAGATACAGCCACAGTCGTACACAGTATATAGGCATGCTGCATATCATTTTAATCAGCAGAAGCTGCTTGTGCATCCTAGCCACATAGCAATGCAAATAAGATGCATTTTCATAAAAAATAGGCACCCGATGTTAGCAGAGCTGCCAGTTGACTCATGCCAGGAACTATGGAATGTGTAATTATTTGTATAAGGGCATTAATAATGTGTACATATGTGTAAGGGGCACTATGTGTATCATTATGTGTTTAAGGGCACTAATAATGTGCGGCATATGTGTAAGGGACATTATGTGTGTCATATGTATAAGGGCATTAACAATGTGCGGCATATGTGTAAGGGAAATTATATGTATAAGGGCATTAATAAGGGTTGGCATAATGTGTAAAGCGCATTATGTTTATAAGGACATTAATAATGTGTGTCATATGTGTAAGGGGCATTACTGTGTGGTATTATGTGTATAAATGCATTACCAATGTGTGGCATTATGTGTATAAGGTGCTCTACTGTGTGGCGTAACGTTTAGAAAGGGCACAACTGTGTGGTCTAATGTGAATAAAGAGCAATATGGTGTGGTGTAATGTGAATAAGGAGCAATATGGTGTGGTGTAATGAGAATAAAGAGCAATATGGTGTGGTGTAATGTGAATAAGGAGCAATTCAGTATGATGTTATGTGAATGAGGGGCACTACTGTGAGAAGTAACGTATATAAGGTAAATTGGTACTACTGTGTGATGTAATGTGAATAAGGGACACTATCGTATGATAAATTGTGAATAAAGTTGCACTACTGTGAGGCAAAATTTGAATTGGGGGTACTATTGTGTGGCCATGCCCCTTGCCAGCAAAAACACATACCTTTTTGGGCTGTACGCCGAATGTGCACACTGTTCTTATTTAAATTACAGGGGGTAGGAAAACAAAAAAAAGGACTGCTATGGGTGGGGGGTGATGGTGCTGGGAAAGGGGTGCAGGGTCAGAGGCGGAACTAGCGGTGATGCTAGGGGGCACCAGCCAAAATCTTGCCTAGGGCATCATATTGGTTAGGGCCAGCTCTGCCCGTGATATATCGGCCGTTCAAGAGAACGGCCGATATATCGGCCAGTGTGTACCCACCTTAACCCTCCCCACTTGGCGCCTAACCCTAACTCTCACATCCCCGCTGCCTAAACCTAACCCTCCCCGCTTGGTGCCTAACCCTTCCTCCCTCCCTGGTACCTAACACTAACCTTTCAATCCCTGATACATAGCCCAACCCCCTTCTAATGCCTAAACCTAGCACCCACTCCCCCCCGAGCGCGCGCTGCGGGATGTGAGCGCGTCCCGCTGAAAGTAGGATCGGGATTCCGGGCATCGGTATTTACACGCATGGATCCCGAGTCCTGTCGGGATTTAGACGCCGGTGTTCCTGCTGCGGACAGGATTCCGGCGTCAGTGTTTCGAGCGTCCCCTACTCTGAGTGTAATATATATCATACCCTCCAACATCATTAAACAAGAAACTGGTACAAATTCAGAAAAGGGGCATGGCTACGGGCAAAGCGGGCGTTCCATAGGAATGTATAGGACCCTGAAAATGGGTACAAGGCCCTTTTTGGCCGGTACAGACCATAAAAAATGGTGCTGTCCCGGCCAAAAAGGTACAGTTGGAGGGTATGTAAATATACAGTATGTCCCCTACTTTGCATGTATTATATGTACGTCAACTTCTCTGTGTATAATATACGTACACCCTCTACTCTGTGTAATATACGTATGCCATCTTCGCTGTGTGTAATATATATATATATATACCACCTTTGTATAATATACGCACATCTTTGTATAATATATGCACCCTACTCTGCAGTACATCCCTGGCTCTGTGTGTAATATATGTATGTCACCTTCACTCTATATAATTTAAGCACGTAATACTGTGTATATGTAGTACAGGATACATTCTACCTCTGTGTGAATATGGGTACGTCCCTTACTCTGTGTGTAATATATGTACATCTGCTTCTGTGTATGTTTTTTATAAACATTCTAATGTGTGCGTAATATACATACATATCCTCCTCTGTAAATACTATACGTAGAACTCCTACCTGATGTGTAATATGGTATGTGGTTAACATTCTGGCTATCGGGATCCCGGCGGTCAGGATACGGACGCCGGAATCCTGACACCCGGCGAAATGCCGGCAGTCGGAATACCGACACAAGCCCGGAATTCACCCTTGGGTGGTGATCCACGCCACCACCCGACGGGGAATATAATAGTGTGGTGACTGAAGGGAGCCCGCAAAGGGAAACACTACGCTGACTGCCGGGATTCTGCCTGCTGGGATCCCGGCGTCGTTCTACTGACCGTCGGGTTCCCCACTGTTGCGATCCCATACCGATCCTGTGTAATATGTGTACATCACATCCTCTATGTAATATATGTACACTGGGACCACACTTTGCGGGATTTGCAGTTGCCTGAAAACACCTCATGTGCTCCAGTAAGTTTGTCTAAGGGTGTGTACACACGGTGAGATACCTGCTATGTTCGATTTTGACTATGCGATTTCCCTTGAACTCCCCCAGAGCCCAGATAGCACAGATTGTACAGATTTTGACTATCTGTGCTTGAGATTTTGTCTATGTACGATTTTGACTAAGTGCCAATTTGGACTACACTTTGTACTAGATTGTACACTAGATAGTCAAGATTGACTTGCCTGCACAGTCTATCTAGCCTTACGATACCGGCCCCACGGGAGCGCGCATCGGGATCAAATCTGTATCGCAAGCTACCTAGCACCATGAGATATGCACTAACTTTTCATAAGATTTTGACTATATAGTCAAAATCTCACAGATTTATCTCACCGTGTGTACTGTACACACCCTTAGATGTTTATCTCTCCATCTCTCCTTGTGTGCTTCTACCCTCCGTCTGTATGTTTGTACATATAGATTGTAAGTTCGCGAGCAGGGCCTTCCTACCTCTGTGTCTGTCTGTTATTGCCCAGTGATAATGTTGATTATCTTACAGGAAAGAAAGCTATACCTTATACACATTTAGAATACACTTTACCATGGAGCCGCTGCGGCCGCTAAACTTATTACACACGCTACGTACTTTATACACTGTTTGCGTACGGAGTCCCGTATCACTGTACGGACTTAGCGTACAAACGCCGCGCTGGGGGTACAAAGTACACACAGCGCGCACACACCCAGAGATACACTTTAAACCTTCACAGTAATGCAATGCAATGATAAAACACTTTAAACCTTAGCAGGGCAATGAAGACACAACACCAATTGTGATTTTACCGCTGGGTTCCGACACCACAGTGGATTATTGCTGAAAGGGGGTTACAATACAAATAATACAATACAATATAACAGAGTAAATGGCTACATTCAATGGTACATACTTGAGTAGATTCGCTTGCGCTTCCCGGCCCGGTCCTCGGTCATCAAATAGATAACTTTGTGAGTCTTGTGATTTACCAAGCCAGAAGCAGGCTCTCTTTATACACTTCTTCCAAAAGCAATACAATAGATACTGTAATCCCTTTGTCCATTGGACACAGGAATGCACTTTTACAGTACAGGAGAGGTCATAGGTCGGTTTGAATAGGTAGGCGATGTCTTTCCCAACTGCTCTTGTGGGTGGTCTCCTCTGGATTCCCGCCGCATACATAATGTACAGTAAATACAGTTTATATCTATATTCTGCTTCTGCACATAACTATCCGCAGGAACATGCGATCTTCCTCAAACCAACACCGGAATGTTACCCTTAAAATACCCTACAACTGGATACCAAACACCACCTTATGACCTTGTTCTGTCCCCTCCTATTCTGTAAAGGTGAATCCCTTTGTTCTGAAACCATTTAAACTTGTTTATTTCATATGTGGTGCTTGTGCACTATTTGGATTAAATATGTAATGTGTTTTGATAGCTCTCCATGCGTTCACAAACTCTACCGTAAATACCCATACCACGCGCTGATGCGCACGACTGCGGGAGCGACCATATGAAAATTGCGAATATGTGCACGCACAGCAGAACAAGTACACGCGTGGAGGTCATCTGTGTGTTGTTTGTACGTGATGTGTGTACTGCAATATTTTTAGACTTTGACAGTCCACCCTTTGGCAGTCACCAATAACTGCCACTATCTAATCACTAAACAGAAAAATATCTACACAATATCTACAGAAGTTTGGATAGTCGGGAGAGAGGGGTAGGTAGGAAATGTATGACCTAGTGGGATAGTAAAAAGCATGTATGTATGAGTCCGTGTCTGAAGGGCATGTATCATCGTGCCGTATATGTTCTAAATAAGCTTCGAGGTATTGCGAAGTATACATTAAATCCTTCTCATCCCGTACTAAGGGTCTGTAAATGGGCCAACAAACACTACCGAGCTCTTGTCGGATTGTTCCAACAAATGGGGTGCACATTTATTTGATGATACACGGAGGGGAGACATATGTGAGTGCTAGTATATGTGGATATCACCTGTCGACTATGTGTGCTATTAACTGGAAGTTGCAGAGATGAAGATAAGACACATATCTAAAATACATTCACATAAACATTTTGGGTAGGGCAGATGTCTTTTCCGGATGGATGTATCTGGGCAGAGGGGGAAACACAAGAGAAACGGGTGAAAGAAACAGGCCATGAAATTCATTTACAATCCTTATCATAACAGTCTCTATGGATGGGTCATAAATTAAATCTGCTGCTATAACAGCACTCTTGCTCCTTAGACTCATCAATTTTGTGCCGTGCTTGCGCCGCATCAGAATTCGAACACACCTAAATATCAAACCAATAATTATGACGACTCCCAGGATACAAAGGAGAAACTTCCCTACACTCATAATAACATTTTGAGCCCACTCTCCTAAACCTGAGAACCAATTTCGTGGGTTCAACCATGAGACCCAGCTGGTCAGTTCATTACTCACAGGTAAGGTTGTGTTTCCTCCTGAACTCCCACTTCAACTGTAAGATATCGTCCATCTTTTGATCGATAATCTCCGTTGGGTCATCAGTGCTGTTTGTAATATATGTACAACACTTCACCCCATATTGAGTTGCCAGAGTAACACAGTACCCGCCTGTCACGGCTGTGATATAATTTAGGACCATCCTGTGCTGAATCAGTTCCGTCTTGTAAGCTTGTAACTCCCTTCCCGTTATACCTGAAGGTGTTGTCATACATCTCAGTGATATTATCTATCAATTTCGCTAGCGCATGGATATACCTATAATTTATAATTCCTCTGGCAGTACGGGTGATGTCTAATGCGAGAAGGAATTGAATCCCGGTGGATTCGTGGATCAAATCAGAGGCTGCGTGCTCTGTCCTATCTATGAGGTGTCTCTTGACGATGTGTTCATAGTGAGTATGAGTATAAGGAGCCTGAGCACTGCGGTGAACGTCTTTCACCTTATCATGGGTTATGGTCATGACCTCTGGCAGTACTCTCCCAATATAACACAATCCCTCTGAGCTCGGGGCAAGCCACTTGTACGCCTTCCTCCCACATATGAAATAGGCATCATCTGGAAGAACATAGGGGACAAAATATAACATCACCATATTACAAACTTTCCAAGTAAAGAAACCCATCCCCAGTTCTCCCATCTGCTCAGTACAAGTATCGGGCTGGATGATATGAGCACAATACCCTGGCGATACTTTTCCAACCCACATGGTCTTGCTTCCACGAGTATACCTATACCGAAAATACCTCCCACTGTTGGCTATTTGGCGTACAAGTTCAGAGTCTATGGGTATCCTATCAGCTCTGTGTGAAAAGGTCATTGTCTGGTTATTCCACATCACTTCCCAATTTCCCGGTTTTCGGTAATTGGAAATATTAAAACATAATAAGGATCTATCTACATGATACTGGTGGAGCTTCAAACTAGGGGGCCTAGAAATATTGAATTTCTTGTCCACCGGTCTCCCACCCCGTAATTCGAGTACCTCATCTATTGCTAAAGGGTATGGTACTAATCCTGACTTGCTCTGACCTTGAGGTACCTGTGAGCACACCCAGCATTCTGTCTGGTTTAAGACCTTACCCACTAGTGAGTGGTAATCACTCAACGGATGCCGGTCCATGTCGATATTAAGGTTGGACTGACATCTCTGGATGCACCCATCCTCAACTATATTCTCACAATTACTACAAATACAATATTAATCAGACAATAACCCCTCACAGTGCCTCCGAGCTCCTTGACTAACAGAGCGCTTACTGATGCCAGCCTTTACCAAAATGATGTGCTGATCCTGAGATCCTACAAATTCGTACTTGCCATCAGAACCCATTCCAAATCCCTGCTCGACCTCTCTGGGACCCTCACCACAACAAACTGTCCTTATCAAAACCAGAATTACTAACAGAACCCGAAACGCAGTCTCTTGTGATCGATCCATTTCGTTAGGGGAAAGGAGGAAAATAAGAAGGAGAAAAGAAAGGAAAAATGTAGGGGGAGGTGAAAAAAGAAAGTGGTACGACAACCGTTCTAGCTCTTGTTACTCTCTGTGCTCAGATGCCTTTCAACAGTCCTGCCTCTCAACTTTCCCGGAACAGACACTCCAGTGATACGAGATTCTCTACACTCTGCTCTTTGTCACGAGTTCTCTCCGGGTCAGCGAACTTCTTGCAGTGGGACAAGTGGATCCACGTCTCTCTTTCGGCGACTTTCAATGCTGTTGTGCTGGTTAACAAGACTTGATATGGTCCTTCCCACCTGTCTATGAGGCAACCTGAGCGTAAGAAATTTCGAATCATCACATAATCCCCAGGTTCAATGTCATGACAATTACTGTTCGGCAGGTCAGGAATCACCAGCTTTAAATTTCTTTGTTGATTTCTCAGCTGCTGGCTCATCCCAACCAAATATTTCACAGTCACTTCATTATTACATTTCAAATCATCCTGGGGGTCTATCATTACATGAGGTTGTCGACCAAAAAGAATTTCAAAGGGTGATACAGTAGGTTAAGGGGAGACCTGGGAGTGGTTCTGATGCTGTACAACACTAGTGGCAAAGCTTCTGGCCACGACAATCCAGTTTCAACCATTAATTTGCTCAGCTTGTTTTTAATAGTGCTATTCACTCTCTCCACCTTTGCACTCGCCTGTGGACGGTACGGAGTATGCAGCTTGCTATTAATTCCCATCAGTTTGCACATGACCTGAAAGACTTCACCTGTAAAATGGGTACCCCTATCACTTTCAATTATTCTAGGGATACCATATCTACACACAAATTCCTGCACAATTTTCTTTGCAGTGAACGTAGCAGTATTTGTGGCAGCAGGGAACGCTTCTACCCAATTTGAAAATACGTCAATACAAACTAACACATATTTTAAATTCCTACAGGGTGGTAACTGTGAAATCGATTTGTATTACCTGAAAAGGGCCGTCTGTCTGAGGGATATGGGATGGCTCTTTTGGTATTGACTTTCCAATATTCTTCCTCAAGCAAGTAAAACATGTCATTGCTCTCTTACCTGCATGAGAAGAGAATCCTGGCGCACACCAGTAGGCTCTCACCAGCTTACACATACCCTCTTTACCCAGATGAGTCAGACCGTGTGCCGCCTCAGCTAAGCTTGGAAGATATGCTCTGGGGGCTACTGGCTTACCTTGTCCACCTGTCCACAGTCCCGAGGATTCCTGGCCATATCCCTTTGACCTCCAGACTGCCTTTTCCTGTGAAGAACACAAATCTTGCATTTCAATTAATTGTTGTGTATTGATCGTGTTAAATATCATCAGTTATGTGATGTTCGTTTGTATGGGGGTGCTGGCTGCTGATTTAGCAGCTTTGTCTGCCCGGCTGTTACCAAGTGAAATTGGGTCTTGGTTGTAAGTATGTGCTTTACACTTGATAACAGCCACTCTGTCTGGTTCCTGTATCGCTGTTAGGACCCTTTTTATGTGGGACGCATGCGCTACAGGTGTGCCAGCTGCCGTCATGAAATTTCTGAGGCGCCATAGGGCCCCGAAATCATGTACCACTCCAAAGGCATACCTAGAATCTGTGTATATATTAGCTGACTTACCCATGGCCAATTCACACGCTCTGGTTAGGGCGACCAGCTCAGCAACTTGTGCTGAGTGCGGTGGGCCCAGGGGTTCAGCTTCTATGATACCTCTGTCGTCTACAACTGCATATCCAGTACACAGGTCTCCCGAGTCCGTCTGTCTGTGGCAACTACCGTCAGTGTAAAAGGTAAAATCTACGCCTTCCAGTGGGTTGTCACTAATGTCAGGTCTCGCAGTGAAAGTCTGATTCAGGTATTCCATACAGTCATGCGTATCAGTGTCTGCACTAAATCCTCCTTCACCATCATTCTCATCCTCCACCCTTTGTGCCTGTCCAGGCACACTTGGCAAGTAAGTTGCAGGATTTAGTGCGCTGCATCTCTTAATTTTGATGTTTACAGGGGCCACCAGTGATAATTCCCACTTTGTAAACCGCGCGGATGAGACATGTCTGGTTTGGGCGGAGTACAGTAAGGCTGATACAGCATGAGGTGTATGGATGGTCAGGTTGTGTCCTAACACTACGTCTTCGCTTTTACTTACTAGCAAAGCTATCGCTGCAACACTTCGCAAGCATGTGGGGAGAGACCGTGCTACGGTGTCCAACTGTGCACTATAGTAAGCTACCGGCCTGCTGGCATCACCATGTCTCTGGGTTAAAACTTCTGCTGCGCACCCTGCACTTTCTGTACCGTATAATTCGAAGGGTTTCCCATAATCTGGCATACCTAATGCAGGTGCCTGTGATAGGCACTGTTTGAGTCTCTCAAATGCCAGCTCGGACTCATCTGTGTGCGAGATCCGATCTGGTTTGTTCGAAGAGTCCATCTCTTGCATCCTTTAGCCAGTATGGAGAACCCTGGGATCCAGTTTCGGCAGTACCCACACATTCCAAGGAAAGTGCGGATCTGTTGCTGCGTTTGTGGCAGAGTTATGTCACGAATCGCCTGTATTCTATCAGCGGTGAGGTGTCTAAGTCCTTGAGTCAAGCAATGTCCCAAATATTTTACCCTGGTCCCGCACAACTGCAACTTGGCCTTTGAAACCTTGTGTCCCGTTTGGGAAAGATGAAACAGAAGCTGTTTCGTGTCTTTCAAGGACGATTCGAGTGAATCAGAACACAACAATGAGTCATCGACATACTGTATTAGCACTGATCCACTCTCAGGTTGAAAGGATTGTAAACAGTTATGCAAAAGCCTGGGAGAAAATACTTGGGCTGTCAATGAAACCTTGGGGGAGACGAGTCCAGGTGTACTGTACTCCCTTGTATGTAAATGCAAAGAGGTATTGGCTGTCAGGGTGCAGAGGGACAGAAAAAGCAGAACAGAGGTCAATAACTGAAAAATTTCGCAGTAGGGGGAATTTGAATGAGGATGACAGCTGGATAGGGCACTACGGGGAATTGGCTCTCAACTATCTTGTTTATCCCCCTTAAATCCTGCACTAGCCTGTAACCCCTCCCCCCACTATTTTTCACAGGGAAGATGGGACTAGTGGCAGTGCTGGACGTCCTGACTAGGATGCCCTGTTGTAGCAACCGCTCTATGACGGGGTACACTCCTAATTCTACCTCTGGCTTCAGAGGATACTGAGGGATTTTTGGAGCTATCCTACCATCTTTTACTTGCACTACTACTGGAGCTACATTCGCCATCAATCCAGTGTCTTGTCCATCTTTGGTCCAAAGGGAACCCGGTATTTGTGAGATCATTTCCTCTACCTTTGATGGACACTTGTCTATAACAGCAGAGTGCGACATTAGCCTTTGAGGGGTGTCTAATATATCTTGCACTTCTTGAACGTGATTCTCGGGTATATCCAAGAAGACACCCTCAGGAGTACAATATATGACACACCGCATTTTACACAATAAATCTCTGCTGAGCAGATTAGTTGGAGCCGATGCAGCCAGCAGAAAAGAGTGTTTGGTCTGCAGGGACCCTATCGTAATCTCTGCCGGTCTTCTCAAAGGGTAGTGTTGCACCGTTCCTGTTACTCCCATTGCCGAAATTGTTTTACCCGTGGTTTTTATACCTACAGTCAAATTTAGCACTGACCTGGCCGCCCCTGTATCTACATGAAAAGGTAATGGTACACCAGCTACATCAACCGTGACCTCAGGTTCACTACCAAGGCTAGCAATCAACTTCACTGGCTGCAGACTACAGGTGTGGCCCAACTCCTATTGTGTGGTGAGACCCTCCTGCAGCGCATTGGCAGCTACGATATGTGGGGGAGGTAGCTGAGAATTTTCGGAGGTCTGCCCATCTCTCCTTGGTGGGTACCTCCTTATTTCCCCTGCATGTGGCTCGTAACTTCTCCTATGTGGTCCCTGATCCCAATTATGTGAGTAGTAGTGTGGTTCGTATTTTCTGTCTAGGGGTCTATCTTGGCTATGCGCTCTACTACTCTTACAGTCTTTGGCAAAATGCCCTTCCTTCCTACAAGTGTAACATGTTCTAGGTCTGTCCAAAACAACAGGGGTCCGGGTTTTCGGCTGATGGGGTTTTGCCGTAAGGGCCTGTATACTTACCGTCATCAGTTTTTCCCCCTGTGACTCCCTGTGTTTAATGATGTTCCTATCATGCTTATTAGCGGACTCTCTCAATGCAGCCACCGAGATACCTCTCCAGTTTGGTAGAGAAGTCTGTACCCTTGTTCTGAGTGCCTCCTTCAACCCGTCCATTAATACTGAAACAGCTACCTCCCTGTGATGTACATTGTCTCTAATGTCCTCGATCCCAGTGTATCTAGCCATTTCCTGCAGTGCTCGATGGAAATATTCGGATGCCGTTTCACCTTCCTTTTGTCTTATGGAAAAGATTTTATTCCATTTGACAACAGTAGGGAAATATATTCCTAATTGCAGATTGATTTGTCATACATTCTCCTGAGTGTACTCATCAGTGAGAGGTACTTCTGCGTCTAAGTTGCAATCAGTTATACATTTCGCGGGGTCAATATTTGAGGGTAAACATACCCGTAGCACTGTTCGCCAATCTTTGTTTGTGGGTTCGGTGGCATTACCTAACTCTTTAATGAACCTCTGGCATGCGACTAGATCTTTTCTGGGATCTGAAAATTCTGACATAATCTGTCCGGGTCCAGGGACAATGCATGATAATGTTCCTGACGGGAGTTACTCCCTGAGCGTCAGTCTTCCCATTGGGGACTGCGATCACCCTGACAGGATTTAATTCAATTACATCATTTTGATTTGACTCTACAATGTGAGGTGCTATGGTTTCTGCATAATGTACGGTACCGTACTTACCTGTGGACACGACCTCACATATCCCTCCACTAGGGGGCCTGACTACTGCTCTTGCTGGTTGAGCCGTGCCCACCTGAGTGTCTTGTATGGTGGCTGCTTGAGAGAGTGCCGATATCGTACAGGACTCATCCTCTTGTTTGCAGTCCTGGGGAAAATTTAAAACAGGGTACAACTGGCAAGGGTTAGCGTTAGTACATTTTGCATTTACACTTCTATTCTGTACCAATGTATCATTGCCTGTAGCCATTTTCTCCCCAACAATATATGGTGGTGGTGGTACGGTCGCCATTGTTTTCCCGCTAGGTTTGGAACCTGCTGCGCGAGCTAATTCCCTTTGCATATCCCCCTCCTGTTGCCACAAATTTAAACAATCTGTATGTTTAATCCTTCGTTTCTTTGATTTTATCAGACAAATCCTTAACCTTAAGTTCTGTAATACCTCTGGTTCAAAGCTGCCCACTTTTTGCATAAAACTTCTGTGTGTGAACCATATTTTTCACACATGATAAACCTTGCTGAACCTTGATAAACCTTGCTGAGCCTTTTGACCACAATTCTGCCTGAACCCTGTCTAGACGTCTCTTACTTGAGCAACTGGCTCCCATATTCGTGAGTCTCTTCTAATATCTTTAAAAAATTCCCACAAACACCAAAATACTCAATATAAGTAGATGGTGGAAGTATACCTGAGCGCCTTCCACTCGCTCTCACCCACGCTGGCCAATACAACGATACACTGTTGATGGCGGATCACAATGTACCCAACTTAGGGCTCCTATCAGACCTTACACCGTAATTTCTTTCGGTGGAAGTTCTGTTTGGAATATTTTCCTGAGAGAGACAGTGAAAATTTCCTTTTCGGTATCTTTCAACTGGAATTGTTTGTAGGGTGAAAAACAGAGAAATTAGATAACTATCTTTCACCCTTTCCAGTGAAGCCCACCAGGGAGATTTCCCGAAGTTTATCAAAGAAAAACCCCTTTTATCTATACAATCACGTCTGCGTATGCTCTTCCACAGCGCATATGACACAATAATATCACGTTGCTCTGTGCTGAACAAACGGACATGTGATGCAATAGCACAGCCTATAGATACTAGTTATCTATATGCCCTACGATTGCTGTAGACCACCTAGCTTAGACCACCTAGACCACTAAGACTTGTATGGGATACCACTCAGTCCACTAAGACCACCTAGTTAATAATGCAGGGTTGCGAACCCTACGCCACCGGGCCTCTACTAACCCAGTGTGTCCACTTAGACCACCTAGACCACTTAGACCACTTAGTTCTTGGGTTCAGTATCCACTCACTCCTGCATTCGCTCCCTCACATACACGTTATTTTTCTGTACAGAAAATTAGGATTCATTCAAGTTGGCAACTTTACCCCCAGAGGCAATTTAAAAAAAAATATTTATACTAAATTTAGTTTTTATATTAAATTTCTTTAGAAACCGGGTAGTTTGGTGCTATTGTAGCTTAGCTACTGTCCCGCCTATAAACTAAACGAACTATTGTGTAATTTGTACTTAGCGACCGTATTTCTTACGCAATTTGCGTAAACACGCGATCGTGCGTGTCTTCTTACGCTGCGTACGCAGTCCCGTACTTTGTCCGAGACACGTGTACAAAACCGTACGTTCGCAATCAAACAAATTCCACAACTTCTATAAATGTGAGCAATACCAACTATAATTGCTCACTTAACACAACACACAGTTTCTTTCTGTATAAACCTTTATAACTAGGCCAGGCTGCGTGTGTGTCTTACACTTACTTCCTTAACATTTATTTTAGTTTTAACTATATAGCAACAAATATTTCCGGTTTCACACAAGTTTAAATGAATCTAGTAATCTGAATGTTATGGCAACACTGTGAGAGAGTATGCAAAGAGTATGGGTGCTGTGTACGCTTTTGGCGCCAAAAGAAATTTCACAGATTTTAAATAGCTTTTTTTTCTGTTTACCTTACGAGTTCTACCAGCATCTCTACAAACCATACAGAGCAGACGCCATCTAATCAGCAATCAAGTATGGTTTTCAGTGCATCCATCAACCAAGAAAAGGATACATAGGATATCTTCCCACCCTTTGCTAATAGATTACGTCTGCTGTGACCTGTTAGGTAGTGAGTATGTGGAAAACCGGAGAGCCCCCAATTGATAATGTTGATTATCTTACAGGAAAGAAAACTATACCTTATACACACTTAGAATACACTTTACCATGGAGCCGCTGCGGCCGCTAAACTTAGTACACACGCTACGTACTTTATACACTCTTTGCGTACGGAGTCCCGTATCACTGTACGGACTTAGCGTACAAACGTCGCGCTGGGGGTACAAAGTACACACAGCGCGCACACACCCAGAGATACACTTTAAACCTTCACAGTAATGCAATGCAATGATAAAACACTTTAAACCTTAGCAGGGCAATGAAGACACGACACCAATTGTGATTTTACCGCTGGGTTCCGACACCACAGTGGATTATTACTGAAAGGGGGTTACAATACAAATAATACAATACAATATAACAGAGTAAATGGCTACATTCAATGGTACATACTTGAGTAGATTCGCTTGCGCTTCCCGGCCCGGTCCTCGGTCATCAAATAGATAACTTTGTGAGTCTTGTGATTTACCAGGCCAGAAGCAGGCTCTCTTTATACACTTCTTCCAAAAGCAATACAATAGATACTGTAATCCCTTTGTCCATTGGACACAGGAATGCACTTTTACAGTACAGGAGAGGTCATAGGTCGGTTTGAATAGGTAGGCGATGTCTTTCCCAACTGCTCTTGTGGGTGGTCTCCTCTAGATTCCCGCCGCATACATAATGTACAGTAAATACAGTTTATATCTATATTCTGCTTCTGCACATAACTATCCACAGGAACATGCGATCTTCCTCAAACCAACACCGGAATGTTACCCTTAAAATACCCTACAGCTGGATACCAAAGACCACCTTATGACCTTGTTCTGTCCCCTCCTATTCTGTAAAGGTGAATCCCTTTGTTCTGAAACCATTTAAACTGTTGTTTATTTCATATGTGGTGCAGGGAGACTATGTGTACATTGTGCACTATTTGGATTAAATATGTAATGTGTTTTGATAGCTCTCCATGCGTTCACAAACTCTACCGTAAATACCCATACCACGCGCTGAAGAGCACGACCGCGGGAGCGACCATACGCAAATTGCGAATATGTGCACGCACAGCAGAACAAGTACACGCGCGGAGGCCATCTGTGTGTTGTTTGTACGTGATGTGTGTACTGCAATATTTTTCGACTTTGACACCAGTTTTGTTTCATCACTGTTGTTTCCAATTGTTTTGTTTTATTTTATCACTGTTGGTTTCAATTGTAAAGCACTATAGAATTTGCTGCGCTATTAAAGAAACTGTTAATAAATATGTATGCCAACATCTCTCTCAACTTTGTGTGTCTCCTTGTATTTATGTATTTATGTCCCTTTACCGTTGTGTGTAAACTCCATCATTTTCTCCTCTCAGCCCATCTGTTCTCCAGACGAACACTTTAATTCATTCCAATCATACAGAACCCCTTCCCTCGTACTCCTGATATCAGCAACTATGCAGGCACAGATTTTTTTTTCTCTGTAAAATTAAGATATTTTTAAAAAACTTACTGTATTAACAAAATAAATAAATATTATAACACTTATTTATTATAGCACACATATGTTTACAGATAATATTTCAGTCAATCATTCCTGCCGAACTGGAACTTTGACCGTTTATGTTCTTTATCACATAGACACATATACAAAGAAGGAAGATGTATAACCTGTGCTTTCAATTCAGCAGCAAGGGTCCAACCTAGGATCACCCCGCCTCCAACCGAGAAGAAAAACTACTGTATAACGGGAAGGACACAAAGTGCTGTTTTTTTCAGTTTCAATACCTCTTACAATATACAGTATGCAGTGATTATAAAGAGAGGGAAAAAAGTCCACAATATTATACATGTAATTTTACTTCAATAGTTAATAACTACTGTGTTGAACAGCTCACCTTATGTCAGTGTAAATGTGTCTTGAAAGGTTTGTTTATCTTATATCCATCAAACATGCCTCAGGCAAACACTTCTTATGTATGGATAATACCTCCAAAACAGAATATATAGAGAATAACTCCTAATAGTGTTTAAAAGCATAATAATTTTTCTCTTACGTCCTAGAGGATGCTGGGGTCCATTTTAGTACCATGGGGTAGAGATGGTTCCGCAGGAGCCTTCGGCACTTTAAGACTTTTCAACAGTGTGAACTGGCTTCTCCCTCTATGCCCCTCCTGCAGGCCTCAGTTTAGAAAATGTGCCCGGGAGACTGGATGCACACCAGTGGAGCTCTACAGAGTTCTGCTGGAAAAGACTTTGTTAGGTTTTTTATTTTACAGGGAAGCTGCTGGCAACAGCTTCCCTGCTTTGTGGGACTTAGGGGGGGAAGTAGGAACCAACTTCTCAGTTAGTTTAATGGCTCTGCTTCCGCTGACAGGACACCATTAGCTCCTGAAGGGTAATGAACACAGCGCTTGCATGGCTGCTGCTCACTCCCACAGCACTGCCGCCACCCCCTAACAGAGTCAGAAGGCTGATGAGTATTTACAGGAGACCTGCAGAGAGGGGCCCTACGGTCATCGTGGTGGCATAAATGGCAAAATGTACATACACGTGAGCCGCTGATGTACACTACCCCCGCCAGTATAAATATTACTGTGGCTGAACCGCGCCATTACAGGGGGTGGGGCTTCACCTCAGAATTGCTTGTAACACTCAATTGGCGCCATTTTCTCCTCACAGAGACGCCAGAGCGCTGATCCTGCAGGCTGCTTCTCCTCACACATCGCTGATACAAGTACCAGGGTGTTATAGAAGGGGAGGGGAGCACATAATTTATTGAAGTCTGCGGGCTTCACATTGGATAAAAAGCGCTGTTTTGGTATATATGTATATTCATTGTATGTATTACATATAGGGCGCGTGGTGTGGACTGGCAATTCCCTCTGGGTCCCTCTGACAGACATTAGTGTAAGTCTGTCCCCATTAGCTCCCGTGTGTGTGTGAGTGGTGTGACTATACACGCGTGTAACATGTCTAGAGAAAGCTCTTCCCCAGAGGAACCCATGTTAGAGGCACAAGAGTGTTCTGAGCCTGTGTGGGTGAGAAAGCTGCAGAGTAATATGGCTAAACTAGCAAAGAAATTCTCTGAGTCTGAGGAACAGACAAAGCATTGGAGACAGTCTGTGGAAGATGCTCTATTTGCTGATGGTTCCACATTATCCACTCGGGACCCCTCCAGTTCCCAGAAAAGGTCCCTGGCCCAAATTATGCAAAGGGACACTGACACAGATTCCGACACTGAAGTCGACACTGGGGATTTGAGGGGGGTAGATTCCAAACTGGCTAAGAGCATTCAATGTATGATAGTTGCCATAAAATAGGTGTTGGAATTTCCTGACACAACACCTCCACCTGAGGAAAAAGATTATTTTAAATTAAATAAAAAACAGGTGGTGACTTTTCCTCCGTCTAAGGACTTAAATAAATTTTTTGAGGAATCCTGGGCTAACCCGGAAAATAAATTTGCTATCCCTAAAAGGTTGCGGGTAGCGTACCCTTTCCCAGAAGAGGATAGGCGTAAGTGGGAGTCACCCACAATGATAAACACCTCAGTTTCTAGGTTGTCAAAGAAAATCATTTTACCTGCCCCAAGGTCAGCTTCATTAAAAGAACCTGCTGATCGCAAATTAGAGACGACTTTAAAGTCCATCTATGTTGCTACAGGCCCACAATTGCTTCTGCGTGGGTAGGTAACGCAGTCGAAAAGTGGGCAGATAACTTGATTATTAATATTGACACGGTCGATAAAGATGACATGCTGCAAATTCTAGGTCATATCAAAGATTCTGCAGGTTATTTGGTTGAGGCTATGAAGGACGTAGGCTTACTGGGCCCATGTGCCTCTGCTATGGCGGTTTCAGCCCGCAGGGTGCTCTGGATACGCCAATGAAATGCTGACACAGAATCCAAAAGAAATATTGAGGCGCTCCCATACAATGGTGAGGCTCTCTTTGGAGAGAAATTAGATGCCATGATATCAACTACTACATCTGGCAAGTCAGCATTTCTGCCGTCGGCAGCTACACCGGCTAAAAAAGTATATCATTCTCATACTATGCAGTCCTTTCGGCCCAACAAGTACAAAAATGTTAAAAGTATCCTTTTTTTCTCAGGAAAAGGGAGAGGAAAAGGTAGAAAACCTACAACACCCTCAGGCTCCCAAGAGCAGACTTCCTCAGCAGACACGATCTCCATCCAGGAGAATGGGGCCTCCACCCAGAAGTTTTTGCGGAGATGACAAGTCGTTGGGGCGTTCCTCAAGTGAATATGATGGCATCACGCCTCAACAAGAAGCTTCAGAAATATTGTTTCAGGTCCAGAGACCCACAAGCAATAGCGATAGATGCACTGGTGACCCAGTGGGTGTTTCAGTCTGTGTATCTGTTTCCTCCACTTCCACTTATTCCAAAAGTTCTCAAGATCATCAGAAGAACAAGAGTTCGAGCAATACTCATTGCTCCAGATTGGCCAAGGAGGGCTTGGTATCCAGATCTTCAAGAGTTATTACTGGAAGATCCTCGGCCTCTTCCTCTTCATGAGGACCTGCTTCAGCAGGGGCCGTTAGTTTATCAGGACCGCGGCTGCGTTTGACGGCATGGCTGTTGAGCGCCAGATCCTAGACCGTAAGGGTATTCCCAATTAAGTAATTCCCACACTTATTCTGGCCAGGATAGGGGTAACGTCCAAACATTACCATCGTATTTGGAGAAAATATGTATCATGGTGTGAATCCAAGAAGTCTCCTGCGGTGGAGTTTCAATTAGGACGACTTCTCCTATTTCTACAGGCGGGTGTGGATGCTGGATTGAGATTAGGATCTATCAAGGTTCAGATTTCGGCCTTGTCAGTTTTCTTTCAGAAACAATTGGCTTCTCTTCCTGAGGTTCAGACCTTGGTGAAAGGGGTTCTGCACATCCAACCTCCCTTTGTGCCTCCTGCGGTGCCATGGGATCTTAATGTGGTGTTGCAGTTCCTTAAATCTGACTGGTTTGAGCCTCTACAAGAGATAGAGTTGAAGTTTCTCACTTGGAAAGTGGTCATGCTGTTGGCCTTGGCCTCAGGCAGACGAGTGTGAGTTAGGAGCTCTGTCACACAAGAGTCCTTACTTAATATTTCATGAAGATAGGGCTGAACTGAGAACACGTCAGCACTTTCTTCCGAAGGTTATGTCTTCTTTCCATATCAACCAACCAGTGGTGGTGCCTTGGCCTCAGGCAGACGAGTGTGAGTTAGGAGCTCTGTCACACAAGAGTCCTTACTTAATATTTCATGAAGATATGGCTGAACTGAGAACACGTCAGCACTTTCTTCCGAAGGTTGTGTCTTCTTTTCATATCAACCAACCAACCAGTGGTGGTGCCAGTGGCTTCTGACACCTCAGCCGTCCCAAAGTCCTTGGATGTCGTCAGAGATGGAGGACTTATGTCGCAAGAATGGCTAGGATAAGGAAAACAGAATCTTTATTTGTTCTCTATGACCCCAACAAGATTGGGGGTCCTGCTTCTAAGCAGACTATTGCGTGCTGGATCAGGGGTACTATTCAGCACGCTCATTCCATGGCAGGATTGCCGTTACCAACTTCGGTGAAAGCCCACTCTACAAGGAAAGTGGGTTCGTCCTGGGCGGCTGCCCGGGGTGTCTCGGCATTGCAAATCTGCCGAGCTGCTACTTGGTCAGGTGCAAACACGTTTGCTAAGTTTTATAAGTTTGACACCTTGGCTGCTGACGACCTAAAATTTGGTCAGTCAGTTCTGCAGAAACATTAGCACTTTCCTGCCCGTACTGGGAGCTTTGGTATATACCCATGGTACTAAAATGGACCCCAGCATCCTCTAGGACATAAGAGAAAATAGGATTTTTATAACCTACCGGTAAATCCTTTTCTCGTAGTCCGTAGAGAATGCTGGAAGCCCGCCCAGTGCTCCATTTTCCTGCTGATTACGTTTAAAAAATGTTTACACACTTGTGTTTAGAAGTTGACACCTGTTGCTGTTACGTTATACATGCTGGTTGGCATGAGTTATGTTAAAGGCCATGTTAGCCGACATGTTTTTTGTATATGGTGTGAGCTGATGTGAATCTCGCCACAAGTTTATTAGTAAATCCTCTCTCGAATATGTACGTCTCCTCGGGCACAATTCCTATATTGAGGTCTGGAGGAGGGGCCTAGAGAGAGGAGCCAGTTCACACTGTTGAAAAGTCTTAAAGTGCCGAAGGCTCCTGCGGAACCGTCTATACCCCATGGTACTAAAATGGACCCCAGCATCCTCTACGGACTACGAGAAAAGGATTTACCGGTAGGTTATTAAAATCCTATTATTTACAGTTGATATATAGACATAAAATAAACTCTCACTGGAAAGGGTTCCAGGTGGAGTAGTCCGAATAGACGGGAAACCACTTCTCCCTAGGACCCTGTGAAGGATCACATCGTAGCAAGTAAGAGGTTATGTACTTGGAAATTCCATCCATCCCCTCATACCTTTACGTGTGACTTTCCCAAAAGACCTCATGCAGTACACAGTAACCCTGTCCAGTGGGAGTTTATTGAATGTCTATGTATCAACTGTGAATAAGTTGTTATAATTGTAAACACTATGAGGAGCTATTCTCTATAAATTCTGTTTTGGAGGTATTAGCCATATAGTAGAGGTGTTTGCCTGAAGATAAAAAAAAATCTTTCAAGGCACATTTACGCCTTTATAAGGTGAGCTGTTCAACAGAGGAGTTCTTCACATAATCACACATTACCCACTAGGGTTAATTTTAGGTCAGCAGCTCATTAATCTACCAGTAGGTTTTTGAAGTGTAGGAGATAACCAGGGCACATAGAGGAAACCCACGCAAGCATTTGGAAAATATAAAAACTCCACACAGATGGGCCATGACATGAATTGTACTCATGATCTCAGTGCAGTGAGGCAACAGTGCCAACCACTATGTCATCCTTTATTCAAGAAATAAATATTTTTTATTATATTAATCTGCCATCTTCATTTGGTGATAAAGGAATAGGTACTGAGGTGGCACAAGAACTTCTGCTGTACTTGTTATATCAACTTTCCCATACAAGCATTTGGAGATGCCCCTCTGCAAATCCTGCGTTTGCATCTTGTATTGTTTATCCCCTACTCAGTGTGTAATATTCTGTCACAACTAAATTACACCTGAGACTGTTGTGACACTTTTGTGACAAAGGGTTAATCACCAGTCTATTAAAAATGATTAAATCCTTCCTTTTTCAATTATTATTATTTTTTATTATCCTTTATTTATATGGCGCCACAAGGGTTCCGCAGCGCCTAATTACAGAGTACATATGCACATAATCAAAACAGGATAACAGTGACTTACAGTTGAAGACAATATAGGACAAGTACAGGGTAACTAAACATAACTACACCAGTAAACGACATAGAGATAAGTTCCAAGGTGGCCAAAAAACTGCAGGATTTGGGCAGTTGAGGATTATTAAAGTAAGAAAAGGATAAGCACATGAGGGAAGAGGGCCCTACTCGTGAGAGCTTACATTCTAAGGGGAGGGGTAGACAGACAGGGGTGACACAGTTGGGGCACATAGAGAGCGTGGAACAGAGGGTTAGGGTGAGATTTGGCTGGGTTTGGTAAAGAAGTGGGTCTTAAGAGCCCGTTTGAAGTTTTGTAGAGAGGTGGAGAGTCTGAGGGGGAAAGGTAAAGAATTCCAGAGAAAGGGAGCAGCACGTGAAAAATCTTGGAGACAGGAGTGGGAGGAAGTAATCAGAAGACAGAACAGTCGGCGTGCATTAGCAGAGTGAAGAGGACGGGTGGGAGAGTAAAGGGAGATAAGGTCAGAGATGTAAATGGGAGAGGAGTGGGTGAGGGCTTTGTAAGTGAGTGTGAGAAGTTTGAATTGGATTCTGAAAGGGAAGGGAAGCCAGTGAAGGGCTTGTAGGAGAGGGGAGGTGGACGCAGAGGTGTAGCAAGGTGTCATGGTGCCTGGAGCAAGGTATGTTTCGGCGCTCGGCAAAAAAAAGGAGCATGGCTTCATAGGGAAGGGGCATCGCCACAGTTATGCCGCCTGTAGTTATGGACCCAGTAGTTGTGCCCTCAGTAGAGTTGCCACCTGTAGTTGTGCCCCCTGTAGCTGTACCTCTGTAGATTTGCCCCCAGTAGTTGTGCCCCCAGTAGCTGTGCCCCCTGTAGATTTGCCCCCAGTAGTTGTTCCCCCTGCAGTTGTGCCCTCAGTAGTTGTGCCCCCAGTAGCTGTGCCCCCTGTAGATTTGCCCCAGTAGTTGTGCCCCTGTAGCTTAGCCTCCTGTAAATTTGATCCCTGTAGATTTGCCCCCAGTAGTTGTGCCCCCAATAGTTGTGCCCTCTGTAGTTGTGCCCTCTGTAGCTGTGCCCCCTGTAGATTTGCCCCCAGTAGTTGTGCCCCCTGTATATTTGCCCACAGTAGTTGTGCCCCTGTATATTTGCCCCCAGTAGTTGTGCCCACCTGTATATTTGCCCCAGTAGTTGTGCCCCCTGTAGATTTGCACACAGTAGTAGTGCCCCCTGTATATGTGCCCCCTGTAGATTTGCCCACAGTAGTAGTGCCCCCTGTATATTTGCCCCCAGTAGTTGTGCCCCCTGTATATTTGCCCCCAGTAGTTGTGCCCCCTGTAGATTTGCCCACAGTAGTAGTGCCCCCTGTATATGTGCCCCCAGTAGTTGTGCCCCCTGTATATTTGCCCCCAGTAGTTGTGCCCCCTGTATATTTGCCCCCAGTAGTTGTGCCCCCTGTATATTTGCCCCAGTAGTAGTGCCCTCTGTATATTTGCCCCCAGTTGTTGTGCCCCCTGGTTGCGCTGCTTACACACAGAAAGAAAAAAAAAACAATACTCATCTGCCCCGCTCCTGCTTGACATTGCTGCTGCTCCGTCTCCGTCTCCGCAGTCCTGTCCCGTCTGGCTGCGGCGCGTCTCCACACGTCTGCCGTCATGACGTCAGCCGCCCGTGCATCACGAAGCACGGAGCAGGGGAGGGAGGTAGAGAGCTGAAGCTGCTCAGGCTAGCAGCTGTCAGTGACTGACAGCTGCGAGCTCTGTGCGGCCAGACGGAGGTCCCGATGGAGTTGAGCTGCGGCGCCCTGTACTGTCTTGGGCGCCTGGAGCTCGAGCTCCACCGGAACCACCCTCCCTACGCCCCTGGGTGGACATAGTGCGTTTGGTGAGGAAGATGAGCCGGGCAGCAGTATTGAGGTTAGCTTGGAGTGGAGAGAGGTAGTTGTCAGGGAGGCCAGTTAGGAGGAGATTACAGTAGTCCAGTCTGGAAATAATCAGTGAGTAAATAATGATGTTAGTGGCATCCTGGGTGAGAAAAGGTTTGATACTGGAAATGTTTTTGAGATGAAAATGACAGGTTTGTGAGAGGTGCTGGATGTGTGGTTTGAAGGAGAGGGAGGAGTCAAGGATTACGCCAAGACAGCGTACTTGGGGGCTAGAGGCAGCGGCGTTTCTACAGAGGAGGGGGCCTGTGTGCACCTCCGGGTGGCTCCCCTCCTCTGTACGGCGCTGTAGACTCCGACATTATGCCGGAATCTACTTCGCATGCGCAGGTCTCCGGAAACATGGCGCCCGCCATGATCCACAGACCAATTTGGCTACCGCGCATGCGCAGTGGCCATTTTGGCGCCGATTTCCACCGCAATTGCAGGTCCCGGCGCAGGACTCCAGAAAGGTAAGTGTTAAAATGGGTGCGGTGTGGGCCCCCCCTGGACCCAGGGGCCCGTGTGCACCGCACCCATTGCACCCATTATAGAAACGCCAATGGCTAGAGGAGATAGTCATGCCATCAATGGATAATAAGAGTGTGGGAGGAGAGTTTGTGTGGGAAGATGATCAGCTCAGTGTTAGACATGTTGAGTTTAAGACAGCGCTGGGACATCCAGGAAGAGAGATAGCAGAAAGACAGTTGGAGGTACGAGTGAGGAGAGCGGGGGAGAGATCAGGGGAGGAGAGGTAGATCTGAGTGTCATCAGCATAGAGGTGGTATTGGAAGTTAAAAGAACTAATGAGTTCACCTAAAGAGGACGTATAGAGAGAGAAAAGGAGAGGACCAAAAAGAGAGCCTTGGGGGGTGATTTTTCAACCACATTTAAGATTACTTTCTCTTATGTCCTAGAAGATACTGGGATCCATATTAGTACCATGGGGTATAGACAGGTCCACTAGGAGCCATGGGCACTTTAAGAATTTGATAGTGTGGGCTGGCTCCTCCCTCTATGCCCCTCCTACCAGACTCAGTTTAGAAAATGTGCCTGGAGGAGCCGGTCACGCTTGGGAAGCTCCTGAAGAGTTTTCTGCATTTATTTTCTATTTCTCATACGTCCTAGAGGATGCTGGGGTCCACTTCATGACCATGGGGTATAGACGGTTCCGCAGGAGCCATGGGCACTCTTAAGACTTTTCAATGGATGTGAACTGGCTCCTCCCTCTATGCCCCTCCTCCAGACCTCAATTTTAGAAATGTGCCCAAGCAGACTGGATGCACCCTAGGGGAGCTCTACTGAGCCACTCTGAAAAGACTTATGTTAGGTGTTTTTTTTTTCAGGGAGAACTGCTGGCAACAGTCTCCCTGCTTCGTGGGACTGAGGGGGCAGAAGTAGGAACCAACTTCCTGAAGAGTTTCATGGCTCTGCTTCTGGCTGACAGGACACCATTAGCTCCTGAAGGGTACTGAACGCTAGCCGTGTCTAGATGCTCACTCCCACAGCACGCCGTCACCCCCCTCACAGAGCCAGAAGTCAGAAGACAGGTGAGTAGAAGAAGATAGATCTTCTATCAAGTAAAGTGACGGCTGAGGTACAACGCGGCTGGCGGGAGCACAGCGCGCCATTACTGCCCACACACACAGGCACTGCAGGGCGCGAGGGGGTGCGCCCTGGACAGCAAAAACACCTCTATAAACTGGCAAAAAGGGGGCATAAGATACCCAGGCACAGCCCTACCCCCGCCAGTATAAATATTACACAAAGTCTCTGAGGTAAAAATGCACCATTGCGGGGGCGGAGCTTCTTCCTCAGGCAGCCAGCACACTGCTCAGCGCCATTTTCTCTCTCAGGCTGCAGAGATATCGCTGGTCCTCCTTCACTTCTGACTACAAGTATCAGGGTGCAAAACAGGGGGGGGGCACAAGCGAATTTGGTGCTTTACAAGTGTGTTTTACTGTGTAAAAAGCGCTGCATGTCAGTGGGCATTCTGTGTTCACAGGCATTAGATACTGGCGCTGGGGTTGTGAACTGGCTGCTCCTAAACTGTGTCCCTCTGACAGATTTTACTGTGGGTCTGTCCCCTATAAGTCCCAGTGTGTCTGTGTGTGTGTTGTACACGTGTGTAAGACATGTCAGAGGCAGGGAGTTCCTCCCCGGAGGAAACCATTTTAGGGACACAGAAGTGTAATGTGGTGGCGCTGCCGGCACTCCAAGAGCCTGCATGGGTGAAAGAAATACGTGATAGTATGCATCATATCAATAGAAGATTAGATAAGTCTGAATCTCATGCTGAGTGCTGGAGAAAATCTGTGGAGGATGTGATTTTTCAGGGCTCTGTTCTTCCATCTTCAGGCTTTCCATCTTTTTTTCCATCTTTCATCTTCATTATCTGGGTCACATAAGAGACCATTTGCGAATATTGTGAATACTGATACCGAAACGGACACTGATTCTTGTGTCGACGATAGTGACTGCAGAGAAATAGATAATAAATTGGCAAAAAATATACAATATATGATTGTAGCTATAAGGGAAGTGCTGGAAGTCACGGAAGCCACTCCTGTACCTCAGGAGAAGGCTTATTTCTATAAAGAAAATAAATCCAAGGTCACCTTCCCTCCTTCCCACGAGTGTAATACTCTCTTTGAAGGGATGTGGGTGAATCCCGAAAATAAATTTCGTATTCCCAAGAGAATTCAGATAGTTTATCCTTTCCCGGTGGAGGACAGGAAAAAATGGGAGACGGGGTGCACTGTCCAGGTTGACAAAGAAGGTAATTCTCCCTGCACCTGGCAAGGCTTCACTAAAAGAGCCGGCAGACTGAAAGATGTAACCTACATTGAAATCCATTTATGTTCCCAATGGTACGCTGCTAAGGCCCACTGTTGCTTGCGGGTGGGTGAGTCGTGCTATTAAAAAATGGTCAGAAAGCGTGTCATCAGAAATTGACACGATTGATAAAGATGAGATACTCCTTAAGTTAGGGAATATCAAAGACGCTGCCACATACATGCTAGAAGTGATGAAAGATATTGGACTCTTGAGTTCACAAGCCGCTACCATGGCAGTATCGGCTCGGCGAGCGTTGTGGATTCGCCAATGGAACGCGGATGCAGATTCCAAAAGAAATATGGAGGCTCTCCCATATAAAGGTGAGGCCTTATTTGGCGATGGACTGGATGCGTTAGTCTCGGCGGCTACCGCAGGTAAGTTGACATTTTTGCCCTCTGCGCCTGCACCGGCAATAAAGACATATCACCCACACATGCCATCCTTTCGGCCCAATAAATACAAAAAAAGCAAGAGGTTCCCCCTTCTTTGCAGGAAGGGGAAAGGGAAAGAAGTCCACAGCGACTTCAGGTTCCCAGGAGCAGAAGTCTACCCCTACTTCTGCCAAATCTTCAGCATGACGCTGGGGCTCCTTTGCGGGAGGCCGCTCAGGTGGGGGCAAGGTTGGATTCTGTCTGGCCTGGATCCCAGGGTGTTGCAAATAGTGTCCCAGGGATACAAGCTGGAGTTTCAAGACGTTCCCCCATGCCGATTTTTCAAATCGACCATGCCAGCTTCTCTTCCGGAAAGGGAAGCAGTAACAGCGGCAATCCAAAAATTATGTCAGGATCAGGTCATAGTCCTGGTACCTTTGTCACAACAAGGAGAGGGGTTTTATTCAAGCCTTTTTGTAGTTCCGAAGCCGGACGGCTCGGTCAGACCGATCCTAAACCTAAAAAATCTGAATCTCTACTTGAAACGATTCAAGTTCAAAATAGAATCACTGAGGGCAGTGATTTCCAGTCTGGAGGAGGAGGACTAAATGGTGTCTGTAGACATAAAAGATGCTTACCTGCATGTTCCCATTTATCCTCCTCACCAGGCTTATCTGAGATTTGCGGTTCAGGATTGCCATTACCAATTCCAAACGTTACCTTTCGGTCTCTCCACGGCGCCGAGGGTATTCACCAAGGTGATGGCGGAGATGATGGTTCTCCTGCGTCAAAAAGGAGTCAATATAATTCCTTATCTAGACGATCTCCTGATGAAGGCGAGATCCAGGGAGCAGTTGTTACAAAACATCACACTCTCCCTGTCAATACTCCAACAACACGGTTGGATCATAAATTATCCAAAGTCACAGTTGGAACCGACGACAAGATTGTCTTTTCTCGGGATGATTCTGGAAACAGAAGTTCAGAGAGTTTTTCTTCCCGTGGAAAAGGCTCTGGAAATCCAGAGAATGGTAAAACAAATATTAAAACCGTCGAGTGTGTCGATCCATCAGTGCATTTGGTTGTTGGGGAAGATGGTGGTGGCCTACGAGGCCATACAGTTTGGCAGGTTCCATGCCAGAGTATTCCAGTGGGACCTGTTGGACAAGTGGTCGGGATCCCACCTTCACATGCACCGGAAGATAATCCTGTCGTCAAAAGCCAGGATTTCGCTCCTGTGGTGGCTACACAGTTCTCACCTACTAGAGGGACGCAGGTTCGGGATTCAGGACTGGCTCCTGGTAACCACGGATGCAAGTCTCCGAGGCTGGGGAGCTGTCACTCAGGGAGTAAGCTTCCAGGGAAAATGGTCAAGTCAGGAAGCCTGCCTTCACATAAATGTGCTGGAATTGAGAGCCATTTACAACGGCCTTCAACAAGCGGTACATCTTCTTCAAGATCATCCCATGCAGATCCAGTCGGACAATGTAACAGCAGTCGCGTACATAAAAAGGCAGGGCGGAACGAAAAGCAGAGCTGCAATGGCAGAGGTGACAAAGATCCTCCTCTGGGCAGAAAGACATGTAAAGGCTCTGTCGGCAATTTTCATTCCGGGAGTAGACAACTGGGAAGCAGACTTCCTCAGCAGACACGATCTCCATCCAGGAGAGTGGGGCCTCCACCAAGAAGTCTTTGCAGAGGTGACAAGTCTTTGGGGAGTTCCTCAAGTAGACATGATGGCATCTCGTCTCAAGAAGAAGCTTCAGAAATATTGTTCCAGGTCGAGAGACCCTCAAGCAATAGCAGTGGATGCGCTGGTGGCCCAGTGTGTGTTCCAGTCGGTGTATGTCTTCCCTCCACTTCCACTGATACCAAAAGTGCTCAGGATCATAAGAAGAACAAGAGTTCGAGCAATCTTCATCGCCCCAGACTGGCCAAGGAGGGCTTGGTACCCAGATCTTCATGAGTTGCTCATAGAAGATCCTCGGCCTCTTCCTCTTCGTGAGGACCTGCTGCAGCAGGGGCCGTGCGTGTATCAAGACTTACCGCGGCTACGTTTGGCGGCATGGCTGTTGAGCGCCGGATCCTAGCCCAAAAGGGTATTCCCAAGGAAGTCATCTCCACCCTTATTCAGGCCAGGAAAGGAGTAACGTCGAAACATTACCACCGTATTTGGAGAAAATATGTGTCTTGGTGTGAATCCAAGAAGGCTCCTACGGAAGAGTTTGAGTTGGGACGTTTTCTCCATTTTCTGCAGGTTGGTGTGGAGGCGGGCCTCCAATTGGGATCAATCAAGGTCCAGATTTCAGTGTTCTTCCAAAAACAATTGGCCTCTCTTCCAGAGGTTCAGACCTTCGTGAAAGGGGTTCTGCACATCCAGCCTCCATTTGTGCCTCCAGTGGCACCATGGGACCTTAATGTGGTGTTGCAGTTCCTTCAATCGGATTGGTTTGAGCCTCTACAAGAGATAGAGTTGAAGTTTCTCACTTGGAAAGTGGTGATGCTTTTGGCATCCGCATGGCGGGTGTCTGAATTGGGGGCCTTGTCTCACAAGAGCCCTTACCTGATCTTCCATGAAGATAGGGCAGAGTTGAGAACTCGTCAACATTTTCTTCCAAAGGTGGTTTCATCTTTCCACATAAACCAACCTATTGTGGTGCCAGTAGTTACTGACACGTTCACTGAGTCAAAGTCTCTAGATGTGGTTAGGGCTTTGAAGATTTATGTCGCTAGAAAGCTCAAATATGGAAAACAGAGTCTTTGTTTGTCCTGTATGCTCCCAACAAGATTGGGTGTCCTGCTTCCAAGCAGACTATTGCGCGTTGGATCAGAAGTACGTTTCAGCATGCTCATACTACGGCTGGATTGCCGTTACCGATGTCGGTGAAGGCCCATTCCACTAGGAAGGTGGGCTCATCCTGGGCGGCGGCCCGGGGGTCTCGTCATTGCAACTTTGCCGAGCGGCTACTTGGTCGGGGTCAAACACATTTGCAAAATTCTACAAGTTTGACACCTTGGCTGATGAAGACCTCAAGTTCGGTCATTCCGTGCTGCAGGGTCATCCGCAATCTCCCTCCCGTACTGGAGCTTTGGTATAAACCCCATGGTCATGAAGTGGACCCCAGCATCCTCTAGGGCGTATGAGAAAACAGGATTTTGATACCTATCTTTTCTTCTAGTCCGTAGAGGATGCTGGGCGCCCGTCCCAGTGCGTACTTTACCTGCAGTTTTGTTATTAAAGTTACACAAGTTGTGTTTTTTTTTATTAGTTTCAGCATGTTGCTGTAATTGGTTCATGCCTGTTGGCGTGTGTTATGTTTAATGCCATGTTGAGGTGTGAGCTGGTATGTATCTCACCACTAGTATTAAAGTAAATCCTTTCCTCGAAATGTCCGTCTCCCTGGGCACAGTTCCTATAACTGAGGTCTGGAGGAAGGGCATAGAGGGAGGAGCCAGTTCACGCCCATTGAAAAGTCTTAAGAGTGCCCATGGCTCCTGCGGAACCGTCTATACCCCATGGTCATGAAGTGGACCCCAGCATCCTCTACGGACTAGGAGAAAAGGATTTACTGGTAGGTATCAAAATCCTGTTTTTTTATTTTCAGGAAGGTCTGGTTGGCAATATTTGGGGATCCGGTCTGTAGGTCGACATTAACTAGGTCGACCACTATTGGTCGACAGTAACTAGGTCGACAGTGTTTCTGGGTCAACAGGGTCTCTAGGTCGACATGTCCTAGGTCAGGGGTGGCCAACCAGTCAGAGACAAAGAGACAAAAAAATCTTGCTAGGTACATCTAAGAGCCAACTTCGAACCAAAGTTGCATGTGTAAAAATGGGGTGTGGCCTTGTTCCTGCTAGGCCATACCCCTGGTACAAAAAAAAGACATTGAAAAAGCTAGATCCACATAAAATACATTTTAAAGTCAGATACAACATAAAATATATTAAAAAAGCTACTTCCACATGAAATAATTGAAAAGCCGATCCACATAAAAATAGGATTTTAATACCTACCGGTAAATCCTTTTCTCCTAGTCCGTAGAGGATACTGGGGTCCACTTCAGTACCATGGGGTATAGACGGTTCCACAGTAGCCATGGGCACTTTAAGACTTTTTCAGAGTGTGAAATGGCTCCTCCCTCTATGCCCCTCCTCCAGACCTCAGTATAGGAACTGTGACCAGGGAGACGGATATTTCGAGGAAAGGATTTACTTTTAAGTTAATGGTGAGATTCATACCAGCTCACACCTCAACCATGCCGCACGACATGGCATTCAACAAACGGCATGCCAAAGGGCATGAAACATAACAGCCAAACGTGCTGAAAACATTTTCAACAAAATAACAACTGCAAGTAAAGTACGCACTGGGCTGGGTGCCCAGCATTCTCTACGGACTAGGAGAAAAAGATTTACCGGTAGGTATTAAAATCCTATTTTCTCATATGTCCTAGAGGATGCTGGGGTCCAATTCAGTACCATGGGGTTATACCAAAGCTCCAGTACGGGCGGGAGAGTGCGGATGACCCTGCAGCACCGATTGACCAAACTGTAGGTCCTCATTGGCCAAGGTGTCAAACTTGTAAAACTTAGCAAACGTGTTTGCCCCTGACCAAGTAGCTGCTCGGCAAAGTTGTAATGCCGAGACTCCCCGGGCAGCCGCCCAGGACGAGCCCACCTTTCTAGTAGAATGGGCAGTCACCGAATTCGGTATCGCAAACCTGCCGTAGAATGAGCGCGCTGAATCGTACCTCTGATCCAGCGTGCAATAGTCTGCTTAGAAGCAGGACACCCAATCTTGTTGGGAGCATACAGGACAAACAGCG
Organism: Pseudophryne corroboree; assembly: GCF_028390025.1. Classification (NCBI taxonomy): domain Eukaryota; kingdom Metazoa; phylum Chordata; class Amphibia; order Anura; family Myobatrachidae; genus Pseudophryne; species Pseudophryne corroboree. The sequence goes on along the minus strand of NC_086455.1, from coordinate 102,311,401 downwards.
CCTCTGTTTTCCTTATCCGAGCCGTTCTTGCGACATAGATTCTCAAAGCCCTGACCACATCGAGAGACTTTGAAGCAGCGAAAGTGTCAGTAGCCACTGGCACCACAATAGGTTGGTTTATATGGAAAGAAGAAACCACCTTTGGAAGAAATTGTTGACGAGTTCGTAACTCAGCCCTATCTTCATGGAAAATCAAGTAAGGGCTCTTGTGAGACAAGGCCCCTAACTCAGACACCCTTCTTGCAGATGCCAAGGCCAACAGCATGACCACTTTCCAAGTGAGAAATTTCAACTCTATCTCCTGGAGAGGTTCAAACAATCCGATTGAAGGAATCGCAACACCACGTTAAGATCCTATGGTGCCACAGGAGGCACAAACGGAGGTTGGATGTGAAGCACCCCTTTCACGAATGTCTGAACTTCTGGAAGGGAGGCCAATTGTTTCTGAAAGAAAACGGACAAAGTCAAAATCTGGACCTTGATTGATCCCAATCGTAGGCCCGCATCCACACCCGCCTGGAGAAAATGTATGGCTTGATCTTGAAGATGTACCGCTTGTAGAAGGCCATTGTAAATGGCTCTCAACTCCAGAACGTTTATGTGAAGACAAGTTTCTTGACTTGACCATCTTTCTTGGAAGCTCTCCCCCTGTGTGACTGCTCCTCAGCCTCGGAGACTTGCATCCGTGGTCACCAGGATCCAGTCTTGAATCCCGAACCTGCGTCCCTCTAGGATGTGAGAACTGTGTAGCCACCACAGGAGCGAAATTCTGGCTTTGGATGACAGGATTATCCTCTGATGCATGTGTAGATGGGATCCGGACCACTTGTCCAATAGGTCCCACTGGAATACTCTGGCATGGAATCGGCCAAACTGTATGGCCTCGTAGGCCGCTACCATCTTTCCCAACAACCGAATACATTGATGAATCGACACTCTCTTGTTGGCTTCAGAATTTGTTTGACCATTCTCTGGATTTCCAGAGCCTTCCCTACTGGAAAAAAATACCCTCTGTAGTTCTGTGTCCAGTATCATCCCGAGGAAGGGTAATCTCGTCGTCGGTTCCAATTGTGACTTTGGAAAATTTATGATCCAACCATGATGTTGGAGTATTGTCAGGGAAAGTGCAACGTTCTGCACAAACTTTTCCCTGGACCTCGCTTTTATCAGGAGATTGTCCAGGTAAGGAATTATATTGACTCCTTGCTGTCGAAGGAGGACCATCATCTCCGCCATCACCTTGGTGAATACCCTCGGTGCCGTGGAGAGTCCGAACGGTAACATCTGAAACTGGTAATGGCAATCCTGTACTGCGAATCTCAGATAAGCTTGATGTGGAGGATAAATGGGAACATGCAAGTATGCATCTTTTATGTCTACTGACACCATGAATTCCCCTCCTCCAGACTGGAAATCACTGCCCTCAGAGATTCCATCTTGAACTTGAACCTTTGCAGGTAGAGATTCAGATTTTTCAGGTTCAGGATTGGTCTGACCGAGCCGTCCGGCTTCGGAACTACAAACAGGCTTGAATAAAAACCTTCTCCTTGTAGTAACAAGGGAACCAGGACAATGACTTGATCCTGACACAATTTTTGTATTGCTGCTACTACTACTTCCCTGTCCGGGACAGAAGCTGGTAAGGCCGATTTGAAAAAGCGGCATGGGGGAACATCTTGAAACTCCAGTTTGTATCCTTTGGACACTATTTGTACGACCCACGGGTCTAGGCCAGATTGAACCCAGAAGTGACTGAAAAGTTTCAGACGTGCCCCCACCTGAGTGGACTCCCGCAAGGGAGCCCCAGTGTTATGCTGCAGGTTTGGCAGAAGCAGAGGTTGATGTCTGCTCCATTGATCCCGGAAACACTGGGCTTTTTTCCTTTTCCCCTTCCTCTACCCGCAAAGAAAGGGGAACCTTTACCCTTTTTGTATCTATTGGGCCGAAAGGACTGCATCTGAGAGTGATGTGTCTTTTTTGCCGGTGCAGGAGCATAAGGCAAGAATGTCGACTTACCTGTGGTAGCCGCAGAAACTAAAGCATCCAGCCCATCTCCAAACAAAGCCTCACCTTTGTACGGGAGAGCCTCCATATTACTTTTGGAATCTGCATCAGCATTCCATTGGCGAATCCACAACGCCCTCCTTGCTGAGATTGCCATTGTAGCGCCTTTTGATCCCAAAAGACCAATATCCTTCATGGCTACTAGCATATACGCAGCAGCGTCTTTGATATGACCTAAAGTTAGGAGTATCTCATCTCTATTTAATGTGTCAAATTCCGATGACAAGTTTTCTGGCCACTTTTCAATAGCATTACTCACCCACACACAGGCAATGGTAGGTCTTAGTAATGTCCTATTGGCCACATAAATAGATTTCAACGTAGTCTCTAACTTGCGGTCTGCCGGCTCCTTTAGTGAAGCCATCCCAGGCTCCGGAAGAATCACCTTCTTTGTTAACCGTGACAGGTCACTGTCTAAAACAGGGGGTGACTCCCACCTTTTCCTATCCTCTGTAGGGAAAGGGTACGCTACCTGAATTCTTTTAGGAATCTGAAATTTCTTTTCAGGGTTTGCCCAGATTCCCTCAAATAAACTGTCCAGTTCATGAGACGGAGGAAAAGTTACCTTAAGTTTCTTTTCTTTACAAAAGGGCTCCGTAACTTCTAATGCCTCCTTTATAGCCACAATCATGTATTGAATGTTTTTTGCCAATTTTGGATCTATTTCCCTGGAATCACTAGTGTCGACGTAGGAATCAGAGTCCGTGTCGGTATCAGTATGTACTATTTGTGCAAATGACCTTTTATGTGACCCAGAGGGATCCCCTGTGGATGAAAAAACAGAACCACTAAAAATCACATCTTCCACGGATTTTCTCCAGGTTTCTGCATGAGACTCAGACTTATCCAATCTCTTACTGATGATTCACACTATCACATAATTCTTTCACCCATTCAGGCTCATGGTGTGCCGGCAGCGCCACCACATTACAACTCTGTGTCCCTAAAATGGCTCCCTCAGGGGAAGAGCTCCCTGCCTCAGACATGCCACACACGTGCACAAACACACCACAGACACTCCGGGGCTTATAGGGGACAGACCCACAGTAAAATCTGTCAGAAGGACACAAAAGGACTTGCCAGTTCACAACCCAGCGCCAGTGACTAAAATCCCTGTGCATGTAAAATGTCCACAGAGACTTTTAGCGCTTATTACACTGCCAAATTGTTATTGAGCACCGATACACTCTGCCCCCCCCCCCCCTTTTTGTCACCCTGATACTTCTATCAGAAGTAGAGGAGGACCAGCGTTTCTTCCCCTGCAGCTTGCCTTGGAGAAAATGGCGCTGAGCAGTGTGCTGGATGACTGAGAAGGAAGGCCCGCCCCCGTAATGGCGCGTTTCTCCTCAGAATTTTCCACACTATTTTTTATACTGGCGGGGGCTAGGACTGTGCCTCAGCATCTTATGTCCCCTTTTAGCCAGTTTTGAGTAGGTTTCATGCTGCCCAGGGCGCCTCCCCCCCCCCCCCCCCCCCGCCCGCTGCGCGGTACCTTTTAGCCATCACGATGACTGAAGATCCTCTCTCCTGTACACTCACCTGTCTTCTGACTTCTGGCTCTGTAAGGGGGGTGACGGCGTGCTGTGGGAGTGAGCGCATAGTCGCAGCTAGTGTTCGGGAACCCTTCAAGAGCTAATGGTGTCCTGTCAGCAAGAAGCAGAGCCATGAAACTATTCAGGAAGTTGGTTCCTACTTCTTCCCCCTAAGTCCCATGAAGCAGGGAGACTGTTGCCAGCAGCCTCCCTGAAAATAAAAAACCTAACATAAAGTCTTTTTTAGTGAAACTCAGTAGAGCTCCACTAGAGTGCGACCAGTCTGCCTGGGCACAGTTTCTAAACTGAGGTCTGGAGGAGGGGCATAGAGGGAGGAGCCAGTTCACACTCTGAAAAAGTCTGAAAGTGCCCATGGCTCCTGCGGAACCGTCTATACCCCATGGTACTGAAGTGTATATATTGAAAAAGACAGATTCACATAATACACTTCAGCTCCACCATGTGTCACTACAACCAGCACCCTTCTGTGTAGCTCAAGTCAGCTCCCCATGTGTCACTCCTGCTAGCACCCTCCTTCCACTCCAACCATTTCCCCCATGTTTCAATCCTGCCAGCACCGTGTCACCCCAGCCAGCTCCCCTATGTGTCACTCCTGCCAGCACCCTCCTGTGTCACTCCAGTTAGCTCCCCCATGTGTCACTCCTGCCAGGACACTCCTTTGTCGCTCCAGTCAGCTCCCCCTTGTGTCACTCCAGCCAGGACACTCCTTTGTCACTCCAGTCAGCTCCCCCTTGTGTCACTCCAGCCCACTCTCATGTGTCACTACAGTCCCTCAACTCTTGCCATTGCAGCAGAGCCTTATTTGTCCTCTGTTTGCCGGTGGGTGTCTCAACTCTAGTGTCTGACTCCCTCAGTTGTCAGTCCGCATAGTGCTGCTGCATGTCTGGCTGGAGTGATGCGGTGGTGGACCTTGAGTGTCGGGAGCCACATTTGAATAAAGAAAGAGCCACATGCGGCTCAAGAGCCACGGGTTGGCCACTGCTGTCCTAGGTCGACAGGTCAAAAGGTCGACATGAGTTCTTCACTTTTTTTAACCTTTTCATACTTAACAATCCATGTGGACTACGATTGGCACAGTAATCTGTGCCGAGCGAAGCGGTAGAGGAGCGAGGCACCTTGCCCCAAGCATGGCGAGCAAAGCGACCCATGCGAGGGGACACGGTGCACTAATTGGGGTTCCCGGTCACTCTACGAAGAAAATGTCACCAAAAAAAAACATTAAAAACTCTTATCCACCCTTTGACCTGTCGACCTAAAGACCCTGTCGACCTAGAGACCCTGTCGACCTAGTTACTGTCGGCCAATAGTGGTCGACCTAGTTACTATCTACCTTCCATACCACACCCTAATATTTGGTGTACTAAGCCCTATTAAGGACTAAACTTGTTCTTTAGCTACAGGGGCGCTGTTTGGCTGGTTCCATTATACTTTATGTCTCCCTGGAAGGGCTCTGTGTGGGTTAACTGTGCTTTTAACCTATATTCGTGTGTGTGTGTGTGTGTGTGTGTGTGTGTGTTATTTCACATTTACTATGTCAAAGGAATGTGTATCATGCACAGCAGAGTGTTTTTCTCAATCTGAGGGATCACTGCAGTGTACTCAGGATAGTACACATTCTCAGGCTAGTGGATCAGAACCAGTATGGTTAGATTTATTAAAAGGGATGATTTCAAATATTTTGAATAAGTTCAAGTTCAGTTTATTGTCATCAGCCAAAACAAATTGACAGACGAAATTACAGTAGTACATAGCATCAAGTAGCAGGCGACACAGTCATAACATATAGAACATAAAAATAATACAATCATACATTTAGCATCCGTACTGCAGATGGAATAAAACTGATCCTAAAATGAGTGGTTTGTGCTAACAAATCACGAAACCTCTTTCAGGACGGAAGTTTGACAAAGAACTCACTGAAGGGATGCTCGCTTTCCGATAAAATACTCCTAGCTTTGCTTAAAACCCTATGCCTATACAACTCATCAAAGATAGGCAGCGGTATACCAATGATTTTACTAGCAGTTTTCCTAATTCTCTCTAATGTACATCGATCTTCTAAAGTACAACCATCATACCATGTCACAATACCGTAACTCAGGATGCTCTCTATCGAGCACCTATAAAAATTTAACATGGTCTGCACACCAACACCTGCTGCCCTTAAACGTTGCAGGAAAAAAAGTCATTGTTGTGCTTTTTTTACTATCAGTTCCAGGTGCGCTGACCATGTCAGGCATGACGAAATCTGAATGCCCAGGAAGCGGACTGAAGCAACCATTTCTAATGCTTGGTCACCAACAAACACTGGCGATTTCTGCAGCTGTCCTCTCCTAAAATCCACAATCAGTTCTTTAGTCTTCCCACTATTTAAAAATAAATTATTTTCATTACTCCAACTAACTAACTTCGCAACTTCCGTCCTACAAGCTGACTCATCATCGTCATTAATTAAACCTACTACAACAATATCATCTGCAAATGTAATCATTTTGACAGCTGCATCTGCTGACACACAATCATGAGTCAACAACGAGTACAGGAAAGGGCTAAGAACACAGATAAATTATCCCAAAATGAGAAGGAGATGCAATATTTAAGGCAATCTGTTGATGACCTCATGAATAGAGATTCAGTGGTCATTCCAGCGTCTCAGACCCCTGCCATTTGTCCACAGAAGCGTACTCTGGCCCAAATCATGCAGGTTGATACCAATGATGATGATGTATCAGACCCAGAGGAGGGTGTGGTGGACTCGGGAGGGGGGGATGCAGCTTTGTCACAGGGTATACAGGCCCTGATAGAAGCTATTAGAGATGTCCTGCACATTCCTGATAAGGTGTCAGAGGACGAAGGGGAATCTTATTTTCTTTGACGTCCTAAGTGGATGCTGGGACTCCGTAAGGACCATGGGGAATAGCGGCTCCGCAGGAGACTGGGCACAACTAAAAGAAAGCTTTAGACTACTGGTGTGCACTGGCTCCTCCCACTATGACCCTCCTCCAGACCTCAGTTAGATTCTTGTGCCCGGCTGAGCTGGATGCACACTAGGGGCTCTCCTGAGCTCCTAGAAAGACAGTATATTTTAGGTTTTTTATTTTACAGTGAGATCTGCTGGCAACAGACTCACTGCAGCGAAGAAGCAAACCTACCTAACTGTTGGTAGTTTGGGCTTCTTAGGCTACTGGACACCATTAGCTCCAGAGGGATCGACCGCAGGACCCGACCTTGGTGTTCGTTCCCGGAGCCGCGCCGCCGGCCCCCTTACAGAGCCAGAAGCAAGAAGATGTTCCGGAAAATCGTCGGCAGAAGACTTCTGTCTTCAACAAGGTAGCGCACAGCACTGCAGCTGTGCGCCATTGCTCCTCATGTACACCTCACACTCCGGTCACTGATGGGTGCAGGGCGCTGGGGGGGGGGGCGCCCTGAGGGCAATATAAGACACCTTGGCTGGCAAATCTACACCATATATAGTCAGGAAGGCTATATAGGTGTAAAAATACCCCTGCCAGAATTCCAGAAAAAGCGGGAGAAGTCCGCCGGAAAAGGGGCGGGGCTATCTCCCTCAGCACACTGGCGCCATTTTTCATATATATAATAAGCAGCTATAAGGGAAAAACACTCATTATAGTGGGATCCCTGTGTTATATAGCGCTCTGGTGTGTGCTGGCATACTCTCTCTCTGTCTCCCCAAAGGGCTTTATGGGGTCCTGTCCTCTGTCAGAGCATTCCCTGTGTGTTTGCGGTGTGTCGGTACGGCTGTGTCGACATGTTTGAGGAGGAGGTGTATGTGGAGGCGGAGCAAATGCCGATGTGATGTCACCCCCTGCGGGGTCGACACCTGAGTGGATGGTTCTGTGGAAGGAATTACGCGACAGTGTCGACTCCTTGCATAAAAGGTTTGACGACATACCAATTATGGGACAGCCGGCTTCTCAGCCTGTGCCTGCCCAGGCGTCTCAAAAGCCATCAGGGGCTCTAAAACGCCCGCTACCTCAGATGGCAGACACAGATGTCGACACGGATACTGACTCCAGTGTCGACGACGATGAGACAAATGTAACTTCCAATAGGGCCACACGTTACATGATTGAGGCAATGAAAAATGTCTTGCACATTTCTGATGTTACCCCAGGTACCACAAAAAAGGGTATTATGTTTGGAGAGAAAAAACTACCAGTTGTTTTTCCTCCATCTGAGGAATTAAATGAAGTGTGTGAAGAAGCGTGGGCTTCCCCAGATAAGAAAATGGTAATTTCTAAGAGGTTACTAATGGCGTACCCTTTCCCGCCAGAGGATAGGTCACGTTGGGAAACATCCCCTAGGGTGGATAAAGCGCTCACACGCTTGTCAAAGAAGGTGGCACTACTGTCTCCGGATACGGCCGCCCTGAAGGAATCTGCTGATAGAAAGCAGGAGGCTATCCTGAAGTCTATATATACACACACGGGTGTTATACTGAGACCAGCTATTGCGTCAGCATGGATGTGCAGTGCTGCAGCTGCGTGGTCAGATTCCCTGTCGGAAAATATTGATACCCTAGACAGGGACACTATATTGCTAACCATAGAGCATATTAAAGACGCACTCTTATACATGAGGGATGCACAGAGGGATATTTGCCGGCTGGCATCCAAAATAAGTGCAATGTCCATTTCTGCCAGGAGAGGGTTATGGACTCGGCAGTGGACTGGAGATGCAGATTCTAAAAGGCACATGGAAGTTTTGCCTTATAAGGGTGAGGAGTTGTTCGGGGATGGTCTCTCGGACCTCGTTTCCACAGCAACAGCTGGGAAGTCTACATTTTTACCCCATGTTCCCTCACAGCCAAAGAAAGCACCGTATTATCAGGTACAGTCCTTTCGGCCCAATAAGGGCAAGCGGGTTAAAGGTGCGTCCTTTCTGCCCAGAGGCAGAGGTAGAGGGAAAAAGCTGCAGCATACAGCCAGTTCCCAGGAGCAAAAGTCCTCCCCCGCTGGGGCTCCACAGGCGGAGTCAGGTATGGTGGGGGCCCGTCTCAGAAATTTCAGCGATCAGTAGGCTCGCTCACGGGTGGATCCCTGGATCTTTCAAGTAGTATCTCAGGGGTACAAGGTGGTCCCTTTTTATGTCCCCATTTACCATCCTCACCAGGAGTACCTCAGATTTGTGGTACTGGATTGTCATTACCAATTCCAGACGTTGCCGTTCGGTCTATCCACGGCTCCGAGGGTCTTTACCAAGGTAATGGCCGAAATGATGATACTCCTTCGAAAGAAGGGAGTTTTAATTATCCCGTACTTGGACGATCTCCTGATAAAGGCGAGGTCCAGGGAGCAGTTGTTGGTCGGGGTAGCACTATCTCGGGAGGTGCTACAACAGCACGGCTGGATTCTAAATATTCCAAAGTCACAGCTGGTCCCTACGACACGTCTACTGTTCCTGGGGATGGTTCTGGACACAGAACAGAAAAAAGTGTTTCTCCCTGAGGAGAAGGCCAAGGAGCTGTCATCTCTAGTCAGAGGCCTCCTAAAACCAAAACAGGTGTCGGTGCATCACTGCACGCGGATCCTGGGAAAGATGGTAGCTTCCTACGAAGCGATTCCATTCGGCAGGTTCCATGCGAGAACTTTTCAGTGGGACCTGTTGGACAAGTGGTCCAGATCGCATCTTCAGATGCATCGGCTGATAACCCTGTCTCCAAGGACCAGGGTGTCTCTGCTGTGGTGGCTGCAGAGTGCTCATCTTCAAGAGGGCCGCAGATTCGGCATACAGGACTGGGTCCTGGTGACCACGGATGCCAGCCTTCGAGGCTGGGGGGCAGTCACACAGGGAAGAAACTTCCAAGGACTATGGTCGAGTCAGGAGACTTCCCTACACATAAATATTCTGGAACTGAGGGCCATTTACAATGCCCTAAGTCAGGCAAAACCCCTGCTTCAAAACCAGCCGGTACTGATCCAGTCAGACAACATCACGGCAGTCGCCCATGTAAACCGACAGGGCGGCACGAGAAGCAGGACGGCGATGGCAGAAGCCACAAGGATTCTCCGATGGGCGGAAAATCACGTGTTAGCACTGTCAGCAGTGTTCATTCCGGGAGTGGACAACTGGGAAGCAAACTTCCTCAGCAGGCACGACCTTCACCCGGGAGAGTGGGGACTTCATCCAGAAGTCTTCCAACTGATTGTAAACCGTTGGGAAAGGCCACAGGTGGACATGATGGCGTCCCGCCTCAACAAAAAGCTAGAAAGATATTGCGCCAGGTCAAGAGACCCGCAGGCGATAGCTGTGGACGCTCTAGTGACACCGTGGGTGTACCGGTCGGTTTATGTGTTCCCTCCTCTTCCTCTCATACCAAAGGTACTGAGGATAATAAGGAGAAGAGGAGTAAGAACTATACTCATTGTTCCGGATTGGCCAAGAAGAGCTTGGTACCCGGAACTTCAAGAAATGATGTCAGAGGACCCATGGCCTCAGCCGCTCAGACAGGACCTGCTGCAGCAGGGGCCCTGTCTGTTCCAAGACTTACCGCGGCTGCGTTTGACGGCATGGCGGTTGAACACCGGATCCTGAAGGAAAAGGGCATTCCGGAGGAAGTCATTCCTACGCTGATTAAAGCTAGGAAAGAAGTAACCGCAAACCATTATCACCGCATATGGCGAAAATATATTGCGTGGTGTGAGGCCAGGAAGGCCCCAATGGAGGAATTTCAGCTGGGCCGTTTCCTGCACTTCCTACAGTCAGGGGTGACTATGGGCCTAAAATTGGGTTCCATTAAGGTCCAGATTTCGGCTCTATCGATTTTCTTCCAGAAAGAACTGGCTTCACTACCTGAAGTTCAAACTTTTGTTAAGGGAGTGCTGCATATTCAGCCCCCTTTTGTGCCTCCTGTGGCACCTTGGGATCTCAACGTGGTGTTGGATTTCCTAAAGTCACACTGGTTTGAGCCACTTAAAACCGTGGAATTGAAGTATCTCACGTGGAAAGTGGTCATGTTGTTGGCCTTGGCTTCGGCCAGGCGTGTATCAGAATTGGCGGCTTTGTCATGTAAAAGCCCTTATCTGATTTTCCATATGGATAGGGCAGAATTGAGGACTCGTCCCCAATTTCTCCCTAAGGTGGTATCAGCCTTTCATCTGAACCAACCTATCGTGGTGCCTGTGGCTACTAAAGACTTGGAGGCTTCCAAGTTGTTGGACTTAGTCAGGGCCCTGAAAATTTATGTTTCCAGGACTGCGGGAGTCAGAAAGACTGACTCGCTATTTATCCTGTATGCGCCCAACATGTTGGGTGCACCTGCTTCAAAGTAGACTATTGCTCGCTGGATCTGTAGTACGATTCAGCTTGCACATTCTGCGGCTGGATTGCCGCATCCTAAATCAGTGAAAGCCCATTCCACGAGGAAAGTGGGCTCTTCTTGGGCGGCTGCCCGAGGGGTCTCGGCTCTACAACTTTGCCGAGCAGCTACTTGGTCGGGGTCAAACACATTTGCCAAATTCTACAAGTTTGACACCCTGGCTGAGGAGGACCTAGAGTTTGCCCATTCGGTGCTGCAGAGTCATCCGCACTCTCCCGCCCGTTTGGGAGCTTTGGTATAATCCCCATGGTCCTTACGGAGTCCCAGCATCCACTTAGGACGTCAGAGAAAATAAGATTTTACTCACCGGTAAATCTATTTCTCGTAGTCCGTAGTGGATGCTGGGCGCCCATCCCAAGTGCGGATTGTCTGCAATACTTGTATATAGTTATTGCCTAACTAAAGGGTTATTGTTGAGCCATCTGTTGAGAGGCTCAGTTGTTATCATACTGTTAACTGGGTATTGTATCACGAGTTATACGGTGTGATTGGTGTGGCTGGTATGAGTCTTACCCGGGATTCAAAATCCTTCCTTATTGTGTCAGCTCTTCCGGGCACAGTATCCTAACTGAGGTCTGGAGGAGGGTCATAGTGGGAGGAGCCAGTGCACACCAGTAGTCTAAAGCTTTCTTTTAGTTGTGCCCAGTCACCTGCGGAGCCGCTATTCCCCATGGTCCTTACGGAGTCCCAGCATCCACTACGGACTACGAGAAATAGATTTACCGGTGAGTAAAATCTTATTTTAATGTGAAAAAGAAATCCGCAGCTACTTTCCCTGCATCTAAGGAATTAAATTCCCTATTTGAAGCAACTTGGGTAAATCCTGACAAGAAGTTTCAGGTCCCAAAACGGTTACCCACATCCTTCCCGTTTCCTCAGAATGATAGGAAAAAATGGGAAAACCCACTGATAGTTGATGCATCGGTTTCTAGGCTGTCACGTAAGATAGTTTTACCTGTTCCTGTGGCAGCTTCCTCGAGGGATGCTGCAGACCGCAAGATTGAGACCACTCTCAAATTTCTGTACACAGCTGCGGGGGTGGCCCAGAGACCCACTATAGCTTGTGCATGGATCTCTAGGACAATTGCAAAATGGTCAGGTAATCTAATTTATGGATTAGATTCCTTATCCAGGGGGGAGATAATTTGACTCCTACAGCATATACAGGATTCTGCTCACTTTATGGTGGAGGCCATAAAGGAAATTGGTTTACTCAATGCACGCACTACTGCCATGGCAGTGTCAGCACGCAGGGGCTTGTGGCTATGCCAGTGGACTGCGGCCGCAGATTCCAGGAAAGGCGTGGATGTCAGGCTCGGCGTAAGTTGGGTCCCGACAACCGAGTTTTGGCTGAAGGGACAGCTACCAGTGAGGAGAGTAAACGAGGTGGCTAAATGTAATTCCTTCTCATGGGATGGAGGCCAAACTAACTGTTAACGTTGGCCGGAGGGCGTAAAGGAAAAGGAGGACTCAGTAGGAAGGTAACTGTAGTTTTCTCTTACGTCCTAGAGGATGCTGGGGTCCACATTAGTACCATGGGGTATAGACGGGTCCACCAGGCACTATGCCCCTCTTACCAGACTCAGTTTAGAAAATGTGCCCGGAGGAACTGGTCACAGCTAGGGGAGCTCTACAGAGTTCTCTTAGGAAAAGTTTATTTTCTTTATTTCCCCCCCTGCAGCGTGGGACTGAGGGGGGGAAGCAGTGTCCGCCCTGCGAGGTCTTGAGCCACTGCCCCCGCTGACTGGACGTTGAGCTCCAGAGGGGTCTGATCGCACCCCGCCGCAGGGGAACACTCACCCCGGCAGCCAGCCGCCACCCCCTCAGGAGCTGAAGATGGCGAGTGAGTCACTGTGCCCCTTGGCAAGCGGGGGACAGTGTGAAGAATGCGGCTAGAGCGTTGGAGCACGGTCTTAACCGCGCTCCTGGAAGGCTCAGCGGTACTGCGGTGCGGCGCTGGGGGGGGGGGGGGGCGCCCTGGGCCAGCTCTGGACCCTACACTGACCACAAGCAGCCTGTCGGGGACTACGGATCCAAGCCAGCATGAATTCCTCCGGCCAGTATAATCTTCATTGAGCGGGAAGACAGCGCCATTGAGGGGACGGAGCTTCTCAGAGCGGTCCCAGCAGCATTCAGCGCCATTTTCCAGCCTGCAGCTCACTGCCAGTGCATGCCAGGTCCCTCCTGAACGACTCCAGCTATCTGTACGGTACCAGAGGGTTGTAGAAGGAAGGGAGACTGTGTCACCTATTAAGGGACACAGTCAGCGCGGGTTTGGGGTCTCCCTATACTCTAACAGCGCTGTGTGTGGGTTGGCTCCAATCTCTGTGTCTCTCTGCCATTCTTGGGGGGGGGGGGGGAACTCTGTCTGTCCAGTACCCTGTGTGTTTGTGGGGTGTTTGAGGGTGTGTGACAACATGTCTAGGGACATTGTTTCATATGCTGCAGAGGAAGACTCCATTCCATATAATCATGATTGCACTGTTTTAGCACAGACCTCAGCTAGAGAGCCAGAATGGTTAGTTTCTCTGAGGGGGACTATTTCTCGGATTTCTGATAGAGTTGCTAGAACTGAGCATGCCACTCAGGTCCTCCAGTACTCTATGGTGGTATGGTCGGATACTGCCTCCTCGGGGTCCCCTGCGGTACATTCTCACAAACGTGCACTTGCAATTTTGCAGGATGACACAGACACCGACTCTGACGCTGCAGACAGTGACGGGGATGTGTTGAGGGGGACAGCATCACTTGCCAAGGGGTGCAGTTGATGATTGAGGCTGTTAGGGATGTTTTACACATTTCGGACACAGCTCCGGAACAGGTGGAGGAGGCCTTCTTTACAGATAATAAGAAGCCCCCCCTCACCTTCCCAGCATCCAAAGAATTGAATGCTATCTTTGAAAAGGCGTGGAAAACTCTGGAAAAGAAATTCCAGATTCCCAAGAGGGTCTTGGTGGCTTTTCCCTTCCCAGAGGAAGATAGGAAGAGATGGGAGTCCCCGCCGATAGTCAACGCCTCTGTCTCCAGGCTGTCCAAACAGGTGGTATTACCGGTCCCAGGATCTACCGCGTTAAAGGACCCGGCAGATCGCAAGGTGGATGCTATGCTGAAATCCATTTACACGGCTTCAGGGGCTATATTGCGGCCTACTATAGCCTGTGCTTGGATTGCTAAAGCTATTGCCAGGTGGTCAATCACTCTGCAGGAGGAATCGACTACGCTGAACAAAGGTGACGTTGATTTATTTTTACGTAATATTCAGGATTCTGCAGGGTTCCTGGTGGATTCCATGAAGGACCTGGGTTCCATGGCTGCGGGGATCTCCTCCATGTCCGTCTCGGCTCGCAGAGGTCTCTGGCTGCGCAACTGGTCTGCGGACACGGAATCCAGGAAGTGTGTGGAAGGCCTACCATACAAGGGTCAGGCTCTCTTTGGGGAGGTGCTGGATGCGTGGATTGCCACGGCTACCGCGGGTAAGTCTCCTTTTTTCCCCTCAGCTGCACCGGCTACAAAGAAGCTCTTTTCATCTACCTCGTCACAGTCCTTTCGGCCCGCGAGGCCTAGAATGAATAAGCCTTCGAATACCTTCTTCAGAGGTGGTCGTGCCAATGGAAAGAAACCTGCTCCCGCAGGTTCCCAGACCCAGAAGCCCGCTTCTGATACCCCTAAGTCCTCCGCATGACGGTGGACAGCTCGGCCTGGAGGAAGGTCAGGTGGGGGCAAGACTCTGGCAGTTCAGCCACGTCTGGGTGTCGTCTGGTCTGGACTCCTGGGTTCTGGATATAGTGTCCAAAGGGTACAGACTGGAGTTTCAAGATCCCCCGCCTCACCGTTTCTTCAAGTCAGGCTTGCCAGCCCTGCTGGCAGACAGGACAATTCTTCTGGAGGCCATCAGAAAATTGGTGGTGTCAGAGGTCATTGTTCTGTTAGCGCTTTTCCTGGCTGTCTGGTCACTAAAGAATGTCCTTCAATCATCGTGTCACCTCTGGATTACAGGTAGTAATGCATTGCTGAGAATACTCAATAAGACACGGACTCACGTTATGTCTCACAAGTCATCTGAATTTTATTGTGTTTCTGTCGCGTATATAAGGCACATTTTACACACTGGTCATGGTTGGTCAGCTCACATTACTGTCCCCGAAGGTGGGGGTACACACAACAGTTGTTCAATGTAACATATGTTTTTTCCATTTTAGGTAACAGTCAATGTACAGTGTACAGTTAATTTACAGCACGATTACATCATACACTCTTGGTTTCTTCTCTGCTCAGCCCGTTCTACTTATTACCAGTCTATTTATTGTTCTCAATTCGTTCTATGAGCTGCATACAGCTGTCCCTCTGTTCTTATAGACAAATATGGTAAAGACAAGTTTGCTGGCTATTTGTGAACCTCAGAGTGCAGGCTCTTCAACTTTGAACATACAGTTACACTTATATAGTAAGGATTGGAATATAGTCAAACCTTATTCAAACACATCTATTTCTTTTGAATTATTATAACACAATATGGTAACCAAACATTAATCTATCATTTCCCTCTTTTTATAATAAAGGTACATTCCTAACAAGTCTATGCAATAACAGTCTACTCTAATTATACTAGTGGCTATCTATCTCCCTACAGGTAGGAAGCTACACACTATCTGTTACAGGGTTGGTGTTTCTTTCTTGACTTTGGTTGGTAGACCGCTGACTCATATCCATTAGGGCAGACTGTTGTTGGACTTTCTTTGCCAGACTCTTCTGTAATGACTTATATTTGGAGGTTTCCAAAGCTTCCCTTACTCGTTTCTGGCAAACTGAAAAACAACAAAGCAGTATCTTAAAACACAAATATAATATAATTGGTATTCCAATAGCTTTCAACAAAAACATTAGGATTCCTACAATCCATCCTTTAATTCCACTGAACCATGAAACTGGATTCAGCCATGATAGCCAACCCCATTCACCCTCTAGTGTATCAGGGATGTTATGTTTGTTGGCATAGGTCAGTTTTGCATCTTCTATCTCTTGTACGTGTTTTTCCACTACTTCTTGAGCATTGTCTGTTTCATTGGTAATAACTGTACAGCACAACTTCCCTGTCTGTGTATACAATGTCATGCAATAACCTCCTGTCTGTGCTGTTAAATAATCCAACAAAAGCCTGTGTTGTAATTGTTCTTTCTTTATTTCTTGGCTTTCTTTCCCTACATATCTGAAGGTACTATCATACATTTCAATAATGTCATCCAAGAGTCCTGCAAGAGATTCAACTCTATAATATGCGTTTGACCCAAAGAGATCTAAAAATCCCATTCTCTCATGCCAGGGTGCATAGATTAGTTTCTTTGCATTTCTCCCTGCCTGCTTTACCTCTCTCCTACCTCTGTGCATAGGACTATATTTCCCCACTTGGCCTTCTTGGTTTTTAATCATTTCTTTCAGCTTCTCGTGATCTATTGCTCTTGCTGATGGTACTATGCGTCCTAGGGTGCAATTTCCATAATCACCATAGTTGAGCCACTTATAGGCATACAAATACAAATCTTTTGGAAGCCATGGGGGTATATGATCCCACATTCTTCTTAGGTTCTCCATTGCTACTATGACATCTCCATGTACTACTAACTGAGCAGGGCTGCTTCCTGTCTCATTCATCCAGTTAGGGAACTCTGGCCTTGGCCATACTCCAATGTTTATCATTGATTTCCGTTCAAGTTGTGTCCCCTTATAGGTTGTAAAGGTTATGGGGTATGGAGCTTCTCCTGGCTTTGTATCCCCCTTTATACTACCCACTCGGAATGGGGCCGTAGCACAAGGGTAAAATGTCCCCAGGTAGATGTTTGAGGGATAATGTTGAACCTGTCTATGGTCGACCACACTTTCCCTTTCCCTTTTTCTAAATTCAATGCAAAAAGATACCTCTGGGGCAACTAGATGTGCTAGCAACTTAGGGGGTTTCTGGTTTTCATAGCGATCTGATCTTTCCTTAAATAATACTTCATCTGTGTAGTCCTCTCTAAAATCCTCCCATTCCTCAAATGTGATGGGAACAAATGTCCACTCTCCCTCTCCTGCTGAGGTGGGACCATGAGAGCAGACCCAACAGTTTGTGGTGTCAAGGGCATTCCCTACCAACTGTAGCAACATGTTTTGGTCTGTTCCACTAGGGTCCTTACACCATTCTGTACATGATTCCTCTGGTGGATGTCCACAGTACTCACAGATACATTTTGGGATGAGTGACAGATTTCTGCATTCATGCATAGGGTTCTCTACTTCCCTTTCCTGGTGTGTTAAGTTCACTTCACTGCCTCCCCCTTCTCAAAAATGTCATGTAACTCTCTTTTGTGTCGTCCTATTTCATTACTTATGTTTTTTTTGTATGTGTGGTTTTGACATGCCAGTTTCTTGTTACACATACAATCTTTTTCCCCAACTATGACGTATATGGCAAGAATAGTGCCTACTGTTACCAGTGGGGCACCCAATATTATTCCCCAAAGTGCTTTATCTGGCTTGGGGCCTAGTAATTTGTACATTTTTGTTTCTTATCCAAAGTTAACTTTCAAAAGTTTGCAATGTGATGCATGCACCCAAGCCTCTCTGTCTTTCAGCTTCACAGACGTCGGGGTAGTTAGTAACACCTGGAATGGGCCATCATATCTGGGCTCCAGAGATTTCCTCACCTGTCTTTTCAGGTACACCCAATCTCCTGGCTGGAGATGATGTGGATTCTGATCTGCTGTAGAGTCTGGAAGGAAAGCATGTGCTACAACATGAAGATGGGTTAGTCTCTCAGTCAGACTTTTCACATAAGCAGTTAAATCACCATGTTTATGCTGCAATTCTTGTGGATAATAACATCCTATCTTAGGTATACTACCAAACAAGATTTCATATGGTGAATATCCTGACTTTTTGTTAGGTGCGGTTCTAAGACTAAATAGTGCCAAAGGCAAACAGTCAACCCATCCTTTCCCAGTGTCTTGCATTGTCTTCATGATCTTTGCCTTGATGCTATAGTTAGTTCTCTCCACTAGTCCGCTCGCTTCTGGACGGTAGGCTGTGTGGAAGGCCTGCTGTATGCCCAAGTCTTCCATGATATGGGTCATGACCGCTCCTGTGAAGTGACTTCCTCTGTCTGATTCAATCACTTCTGGTACTCCATACCTACATACTATTTCAGTCAATATTTTCTTTGCTGTATTCTTTGCTGTGGCTTTGGCTACTGGAAAGGCCTCTACCCATTTTGAGAAGGTGTCGACACAAACCAATACAAACTGGAAAGGCATCTGAATATAGCCTATCTGTAGTCTCTGGAATGGCATATTGGCTTTTGGAATGGCTCCTTCTGGAGTCTTGGTTCTACTTCCTGGATTTGAAATTCCACATATCCAACATGCTTGTGTATGCTTCTCTGCTGCCCCTTGGAATCCTGGGGCTATCCATCTTTGGTTGACTTGTCTTGTAATTTGGTCTTTTCCTGCATGGGTAATTCCATGGCTTACTTGGCACATAGCTGGGTATAGTACTCTTGGCAAACATGTCTTATCTTCAGTCTTCCTGAGTCTTGTATCTTGGTCTTTTATGGCTCCCTTTCTTTGCCATGTGGCTTTTTCTAAGGGACCGGGCTTGATTCTGGAAGAGGACGAGTTGTTGTAGATCTGCCATGTGCACTGGGTTCTGAGTTTCACTTTCAGCTAGCATTACTTGTACTTCTGATTTGTCAGAGCTCTTGGCTGCTCTCTTTGCTTCGGCATCTGTCAAGTTATTTCCTCTTGTCTCTTTAGATTGGTTCTTAGTGTGTGCTTGGATCTTTATGATGGCTACTTTGGTTGGCTTGTCCAGAGCTTCAAATAGTTTCTTTATCAGATCTGCATGTTGTATCTGTTTTCCTGTAACTGTCTTGAAGTCTCTGCTTTTCCAAATCTGGCCATAATCTTGCATAATTCCCCAAGCATATCTGGAGTCTGTGTATATATTAGCTGTTGTGTTTTCTGCATACTCCAGAGCCTTAGTGAGAGCTATTAGCTCTGCAGCTTGTGCTGATAGCTGTGCTGGTAAACTTCCTGATTCAATGATATCAGTCTCTGTTGTAACAGCATACCCTGTATATGGGGTTCCATTATCATAGTATCTTGATCCATCCACATAGAGATTGTGCTGGGCATTAGGAAGGGCTGTGTCAGTGACATGAGGTAGTGGTTGAGTCTCTTGTTCCATCAGAGCCATGCAGTCATGGGAAAAAAATTATTGTGAATATTTTCATCACTTTCTGCATTCCCACAGTTCATGTGGTCCTCATCATCCTGGTTACTCTGGGTACCATTGCTAGAGATATTATATGTTTCTTCTCCCTCCTTTTGAATCTAGAGATTCACACTCTGCTCCTTCTTCCTGCAATAGGGCTGGTAGTAGAGTTGCTGGGTTGAGGGTGGTACATCTCTTGATGGTGACATTTGTGGCACTTAGTAGAGCTACTTCATACTTGGTGAGTCTTGCAGCTGATAAGTTCTTGGTTCTGGCTTGCTGTAATATTTCAGTCACCGCATGTGGTACCTGAATGATCAGTTCATGATTAAGCACAATGTCTATGCATTTCTGTTTTAGGACTGCTGTTGCTGCAACTGCTCTGATACAGGTGGGTGCTCCTTGGATAATGTTGTCCAGTTTGCTTGAAAGATAAGCCACTGGGCATTGCTTGCTTCCATGCATCTGTGTGATGACTCCATGTGCATGGCCTCTTTCCTCATCGCAATAAAGAGTAAATGGCTTGGTGTAGTCTGGCAGACCCCATGCTGGTGGAGATTCTATGGCAGCCTTGAGGTTCTGACCTGCTTCTTCATCTTGTTCTGTGGTGTAGATTGGAGCATCTTTCTTTGTGCTGTCATACAGAACTTGCATGTAGATTAAAGCATGTGGTATCCACTCTCTGCAGTATCCGACAAGACCTAGGAATGATCTGGTCTGTTTAATAGTCTTTGGTACTTTGGTTTGTAGAATAAGCCGTTTCCTTTCTTCAGTAAGGTGTCAGGCTCCTTGTGAGATACAGTGACCAAGGAAGATGACCCTCTACTGGGATAGTTGAAGCTTTGCCATGGAAGCTCTGCAGTTTTGTTCTTCCAGAAATTTTAACAGGGATACAGTATCTTGTTTAGGTCTTCTGTGCTTGTGGCCAGCAGTAGATCATCTACATATTGTATGAGCTGGGTGTTTTCTGGGAACACTGGTCTCCAAGCTTGTAAAATGAGTGACATTGCTTCAGTGTAGTCTGACGGACTGGTTGCTCCTCCTTGCGGGAGTCTGGTCCAACAGTACTGTCTTCCGTCATGGGTGAAGGCTAGCATTACCTGTGATTCTTCAGTGATCGGAATTGAAAAATAGGCGTTAGCGAGGTCCAGTACCGTGAACCAGGCCCCTGAAGGTGGGATCTGGTTCAGCAAGGTATGAGGATTTGGCACAATAGGAGAATTGATCACCAGTCTCTTGTTGACTTCTCTTAGCTCATGAACAAGTCTGTATTGGACTACTTGTGCTCGACCTTGACCACCTCTTTTTTCACAGGAAACAATGGAGTGTTCCATGGGGATCTACACTGGACAATGGCCCTCATTCCGAGTTGTTCGCTCGCAAGCTGCTTTTAGCAGCTTTGCACACGCTAAGCCGCCGCCTACTGGGAGTGAATCTTAGCTTATCAAAATTGCGAACGAAAGATTCGCAATATTGCGAAAAGACTTCTCTGTGCAGTTTCTGAGTAGCTCGATACTTACTCTTCCAGTGCGATCAGTTCAGTGCTTGTCGTTCCTGGTTTGACGTCACAAACACACCCAGCGTTCGCCCAGACACTCCTCCGTTTCTCCAGCCACTCCCGCGTTTTTCCCAGAAACGGTAGCGTTTTTTCACACACTCCCATAAAACGGCCTGTTTCTGCCCAGAAACACCCACTTCCTGTCAACCAAGTTACGATCACCAGAACGAAGAAAAAACCTTGTAATTACGTGAGTAAAATTCCTAACTGCATAGCAAATTTACTTGGCGCAGTCGCACTGCGGACATTGCGCATGCGCATTAGCGACTAATCGCTCTGTTGCGAGAAAAAAATAACGAGCGAACAACTCGGAATGACCCCCAATGATCCCATTTTCTTGAAAGGCTTGGATTTGCTTTGTAATGGCTTCAGTTTGTGCTGGGGTGAGAGGATACTGCCTGATTGAGACAGGTATGGTTCCGGGCTTGAGCTGTAGGTGGACAGGTTGAACTCGTAGTAGTCCAGTATCCATCTTTCCTTTTGACCATAGTCTGTCTGGAACTTGAGAAGTAACCCATTCTGGGAGGGTTGGTTCTGAGCTGGACTTAGTAGTTTCTTGTAGTAGGTAAACTTCAATTGCAGCTTCAATGTTGGGCTTCATGATAGCTGGAATGTTGCTGGTATACTTGATTCCTTATGGGGTATACTGGATAGTAGCTTGCATGATGTTAAGGATATCAGCTCCCAACAGATTCACTGGGCATGTAGGTGAAGTCAGAAATTCAGTGGGTACAGGTGTAAGTTCATCATTTATAAGGAGAGAAGTTGGCTTACTTTTTTGAAGAGACAGGGGCTGTCCTCCCAGTCCTGTCCCTTCAACATAGTGGTTGGTTAAAAGTTCTTTTGGGACATCAGTTTTCTTTAGTACAGTGACTGCTGCTCCAGTGTCCAAAAGGCATTCTAGGGTGTTTCCTGTAGGTAGAGTAAGCATAACAGTACCTTTAATGGGGTCAGTGTAGGTGTTGCTTGAGTAGGTGGACCCCGGAGCAGGATTCCGTCATTCCCGTTGTACCGTGAAAGCTGGAACAGAGTCCTTAGATTTCAGCCACGCCTGGTATTTTCTGCATTCCTTCTTCTGATGACCTGAAACCTTGCACCAAAAACATTTACCAGTCATGTCTTCACCTTTTGCATCCCTTGTGGTGTAGGGCCTGGAGTTATTAACACCTTTGCCTTGGTTTTGGACCTTTATTTGTCTTGGTGTTAGACTGGGCAGCCTGCACTACAAGTATAGTAACAGCTGGTGTTTTGGAAGTTTTCCTATCCTTTTTTTCTTTTTCATTATCTTCAATCCCTTCTAGGACTTCTACTAGTGAGGTAATGTTCATCAAATTTGCTTCTGGTCGGACAGCATACAACTGCTGCCTGTATTCAGGTCTAAGTCCATTAAGGAATCTAGTCTTAAACAGTCTGGCGTTGTTAGCCTCTGCAATGGGAAACCCTTCATTTTCTTGTCTGACTGACAATTTGTCATAATATTCCCTTATGCTGAGGTTTTTTTGTATGAGATCAGGCTCAGCTGGTGCAGTGTCTCCGATTTGTCTGCATCTGACTTGTACTCTATATAACAGTTATGAGCCTGAAGCCATAGTATAGCGGTGAGCTACAAGGGGAGCTTCCTCAATTTTCCCTCTTTCACCATCTGCCTCCTGGGCAGGTACAGCAAGAACCAGATTATATTCACATATTCCTATGGAAGCTCTAAGGATCTGTTCTAAATCAACCCAACATGGTCTATACACAAGATACACCTGTTTAATCTTTTTTTCAAATTCTGCCAGACTTTTTCTGATATTTGGTAACTCATTTACAATACGCATAATGTCTGAGGGGAACCACGGTATGTATTGCTCTTGTTCCACATATTCTGGAACATAGCCAGAATCACTAGGTTGTGTACCAGCTACGCGTCTAGGATTAGCATGACTATTAACTCTGATAGGCATTACATTGTAATTTTTATGAGATATTCCCCTTGGATCTTTATCAGGACTACTAGCAAAATTCAATAATCTCTTAAACATTCCTGGAGCTTTTGGTTTAACATTTCCCCCTTCATTAACATATTGTGATTCACATGGTCCTGAATTCGGCTCTGCCCAGTTACCACAAAAGAAACATTTTTCACTGCCCTCCGGGACACATCTCCCACAAAAAGGATACTTTCTTTCAGGGTAGTGGTTTATATCCCTAAGGACCAGTGTACCTTCTGGTTTTTCTTCAAAACTTACAGCACTTAAATAACGTTTTTTAGGTGTCATTTGTTCTGCATGCAGTGGTATTAGTGAGGGATATAAGGTCAGGGCCGGTTCTACCCCTTGTGGCGCCCAGTGCGAGAGTTTCCACTGGCGCCCCCCCTCTCCGTGGCAAAACAGTTAGTGTGCGGGGGGGGGGGCGTTGCTTCATAGGGGAGGGGCGTGGTCAGTTATGCTCACAGTAGCTGTGCCCCCCAGTTGATTTGCCCCCTCTTTATTTGCTTCCAGTATTTGTGCCTCCTCTTTATTTGCCCCCAGTAGTTGTGCCCCCTCTTTATTTGCGCCTCCTCTTTATTTGCCCCCAGTAGTTGTGTCCCCAGTATTTGTGCCTCCTCTTTATTTGCCCCCAGTAGTTGTGCCCTCTCTTTATTTGCCCCCAGTAGTTGTGCCCTCTCTTTATTTGCCTCCAGTATTTGTGCCTCCTCTTTATTTGCCCCCAGTTGTTGTGCCCCCTCTTTATTTGCCCCCTGTCGCTGTGCCCCCCGCTTACAAACACACACACAATAATAAAAACAATACTTACCACTGCCCCGCTCCTGCTTCTTCTGCTGCTGCTGCTCCGTCAGTCTGGCCGCCCGCTCCTCTCTATGGGAGAGACGTCAATGACGTCTCTCCCATAGCGCCGCACAGACACTAGAGGTCAATAACGACCTCTAGTGTCTGTGCCTGGAGCCGGCTGCAGCGGACGCCCACACAGCCCACGGCGTCTGCTGCAGCCGGGGAGCGGAGTGCGGGCAGGCGGCGGTGCCTCCGGGGTGACTGCGGCCGCGCCCCCAGGCCGCAGCGCCCCGGGCAAAGGCACTGCTTGCCCGCACCAAGGACCGCTCCTATATAAGGTTCCTTCAACAGCTGGTGTCTATGATTCTGCATGCACTGATACTGCTGAGGGGGCTGACCCCCCTGCCACATTCCCACCGTTATTAATAGTATTACGTGTTATAGGAACATAGGGTGGTGGCATTACATCAGACATACAATCTTCCCGTCTAATTTTTTTCTCATCTTCAAGTTCTTGCGAAACAATAAGCCATATTTCTCTGACGTCCTAAGTGGATGCTGGGACTCCGTAAGGACCATGGAGAATAGCGGCTCTGCAGGAGACTGGGCACAACTAAATAAAGCTTTAGGACTACCTGGTGTGCACTGGCTCCTCCCACCATGACCCTCCTCCAGACCTCAGTTAGAATCTTGTGCCCGGCTGAGCTGGATGCACACTAGGGGCTCTCCTGAGCTCCTAGAAAGAAAGTATATTTCTCTAACGTCCTAAGTGGATGCTGGGGACTCCGTAAGGACCATGGGGAATAGCGGCTCCGCAGGAGACTGGGCACATCTAAAGAAAGCTTTAGGACTATCTGGTGTGCACTGGCTCCTCCCCCTATGACCCTCCTCCAAGCCTCAGTTAGATCTTTGTGCCCGAACGAGAAGGGTGCACACTAGGGGCTCTCCTGAGCTTCTTAGTGAAAGTTTTAGTTTAGGTTTTTTATTTTCAGTGAGACCTGCTGGCAACAGGCTCACTGCATCGAGGGACTAAGGGGAGAAGAAGCGAACTCACCTGCGTGCAGAGTGGATTGGGCTTCTTAGGCTACTGGACATTAGCTCCAGAGGGACGATCACAGGCCCAGCCTGGATGGGTCCCAGAGCCGCGCCGCCGGCCCCCTTACAGAGCCAGAAGAGGTCCGGAAAATCGGCGGCAGAAGACGTCCTGTCTTCAACAAGGTAGCGCACAGCACTGCAGCTGTGCGCCATTGCTCTCAGCACACTTCACACTCCGGTCACTGAGGGTGCAGGGCGCTGGGGGGGGGGGCGCCCTGAGACGCAATAAAAAAACACCTTGGATGGCAAAAAATGCATCACATATAGCTCCTGGGCTATATGGATGCATTTAACCCCTGCCAGAATACATAGAAAAACGGGAGATAAGGCCGCCGATAAGGGGGCGGAGCCTATCTCCTCAGCACACTGGCACCATTTTCCCTCACAGCTCCGTTGGAGGGAAGCTCCCTGTCTCTCCCCTGCAGTCACTACACTACAGAAAGGGTTAAAAAAGAGAGGGGGGGCACTAATTACGCGCAGTATTAAAGATACAGCAGCTATAAGGGGAAAAACACATATAAGGTTATCCCTGTATATATATAGCGCTCTGGTGTGTGCTGGCAAACTCTCCCTCTGTCTCCCCAAAGGGCTAGTGGGGTCCTGTCCTCTATCAGAGCATTCCCTGTGTGTGTGCTGTATGTCGGTACGTTTGTGTCGACATGTATGAGGAGAAAAATGATGTGGAGACGGAGCAGATTGCCTGTAATAGTGATGTCACCCCCTAGGGGGTCGACACCTGAGTGGATGAACTGTTGGAAGGAATTACGTGACAGTGTCAGCTCTGTATAAAAGACAGTGGTTGACATGAGACAGCCGGCTACTCAGTTTGGGCCTGTCCAGACGTCTCATAGGCCGTCAGGGGCTCTAAAGCGCCCGTTACCTCAGATGGCAGATATAGACGCCGACACGGATACTGACTCCAGTGTCGACGGTGAAGAGACAAATGTGACTTCCAGTAGGGCCATACGTTACATGATTGAGGCAATGAAAAATGTTTTACACATTTCTGATAATACGAGTACCACCAAAAAGGGGTATTATGTTCGGTGAGGAAAAACTACCTGTAGTTTTCCTGAATCTGAGAAATTAAATGAGGTGTGTGATGATGCGTGGTTTTCCCCCGATAACAACTGATAATTTCTAAAATGTTATTGGCATTATATCCTTTCCCGCCAGAGGTTAGGGTGCGTTGGGAAACACCCCCTAGGGTGGATAAAGCGCTCACACGCTTGTAAGGGCTCTACCCTCTCCTGAGATGGCCGCCCTTAAGGATCCTGCTGATAGAAAGCAGGAGGGTATCCTAAAATGTATTTACACACATACTGGTGTTATACTGCGACCAGCAATCGCCTCAGCCTGGATGTGCAGTGCTGGGTTGGCGTGGTCGGATTCCCTGACTGAAAATATTGATACCCTAGATAGGGACAGTATATTTTTGCCTATAGAGCATTTAAAAGATGCATTTCTATATATGCGTGATGCACAGCGGAATATTTGCCGACTGGCATCAAGTCTAAGTGCGTTGTCCATTTCTACCAGTAGAAGGTTATGGACACGTCAGTGGTCAGGTGATGCGTATTCCAAACGGCATTTGGAAGTATTGCCTTATTAAAGGGAGGAGTTATTTGGGGTCGGTCTTTCAGACCTGGTGGCCACGGCAACAGCTGGGAAATCCACGTTTGTACCCCAGGTCGCCTCTCAACATGAGAAGACGCCGTATTATCAGGCGCAGTCTTTTCGTGGACAAGCGGGCAAAAGGTTCCTCATTTCTGCCCCGTGACAGAGGGAGAGGAAAAAGGCTGCAGAAATCAGCCAGTTCCCAGGAACAGAAACCCTCTCCCGCCTCTGCCAAGCCCTCAGTATGACGCTGGGGCTTTACAAGCAGAATCAGGCACGGTGGGGGGCCCGTCTCAATGAATTTCAGCGCGCAGTGGGCTCACTCGCAAGTAGACCCCTGGATCCTTCAGGTGATATCTCAGGGGTACAAATTAGAATTCGAGACGTCTCCCCCTCGCCGTTTCCTAAAGTCGGCTTTACCGATGTCTCCTTCTGACAGGGAGACAGTTTTGGAAGCCATTCACAAGCTGTATTCCCAGCAGGTGATAATCAAGGTACCCCTCCTGCAACAGGGAACGGGGTATTATTCCACACTGTTGTGGTACCGAAGCCGGACGGCTCGGTGAGACCGATTCTAAATCTAAAATCTTTGAACACTTACATACAGAGGTTCAAATTCAAGATTGAGTCCCTCAGAGCAGTGATTGCGAACCTGGAAGAAGGGGACTACATGATGTCTCGGGACATCAAGGATGCTTACCTTCATGTCAAAATTTACCCTTCTCATCAAGGGTACCTCAGGTTTAATGGTACAGAACTGTCACTATCAGTTCAGACGCTGCCGTATGGATGGTCCACGGCACCCCGGGTCTTTACCAAGGTAATGGCCGAAATGATGATATTCCTTCGAAGGAAGGGAATTTTAGTTATCCCTTACTTGGACGATTCCCTGATAAGGGTAAGATCCAGGGAACAGTTGGAGGTCGGTGTAGCACTATCTCAGGTAGTGTTGCGGCAGCACGATTGGATTCTCAATATTCCAAAATCGCAGCTGGTTCCGACGACTTGTCTTCTGTTCCTAGGGATGATCCTGGACACAGTCCAGAAAAAGGTGTTTCTCCCGGAGGAGAAAGCCAGGGAGTTATCCGAGCTAGTCAGGAACCTCCTAAAACCGAGCCAAGTCTCAGTGCATCAATGCACAAGGGTTCTGGGTAAAATGGTGGCTTCCTACGAAGCAATCCCATTCGGCAGATTCCACGCAAGAACTTTCCAGTGGGACCTGCTGGACAAATGGTCCGGGTCGCATCTTCAGATGCATCAGCGGATAACCCTGTCACCAAGGACAAGGGTGTCCCTCCTGTGGTGGTTGCAGAGTGCTCATCTTCTAGAGGGCCGCAGATTCGGCATTCAGGACTGGGTCCTGGTGACCACGGATGCCAGCCTGCAAGGCTGGGGAGCAGTCACACAGGGAAGGAATATCCAGGGCTTATGGTCAAGCCTGGAGACATCACTTCACATAAATATCCTGAAGCTAAGGGCCATTTACAATGCTCTAAGCTTAGCAAGACCTCTGCTTCAAGGTCAGCCGGTGTTGATCCAGTCGGACAACATCACGGCAGTCACCCACGTAAACAGACAGGGTGGCACAAGAAGCAGGAGGGCAATGGCAGAAGCTGCAAGGATTCTTCGCTGGGCGGAAAATCATGTGATAGCACTGTCAGCAGTATTCATTCCGGGAGTGGACAACTGGGAAGCAGACTTCCTCAGCACGACCTCCACCCGGGAGAGTGGGGACTTCACCCAGAAGTCTTCCACATGATTATAAACCGTTGGGAAAAACTCGACAGGTATTGCGCCAGGTCAAGGGACCCTCAGGCAATAGCTGTAGACGCTCTGGTAACACCGTGGGTGTACCAGTCAGTGTATGTGTTCCCTCCTCTGCCTCTCATACCCAAGGTACTGAGATTGATAAGATGGAGAGGAGTAAGCACTATATTCGTGGCTCCGGATTGGCCAAGAAGGACTTGGTAACCGGAACTTCAAGAGATGCTCACGGAGGATCCGTGGCCTCTACCTCTAAGAAGGGACCTGCTCCAGCAAGGACCCTGTCTGTTCCAAGACTTACCGCGGCTGCGTTTGACGGCATGGCGGTTGAACGCCGGATCCTGAAGGAAAAAAGGCATTCCGGATGAAGTCATCCCTATCCTGATCAAAGCCAGGAAGGATGTAACCGCAAAACATTATCACCGCATTTGGCGAAAATATGTTGCGTGGTGCGAGGCCAGTAAGGCCCGACGGAGGAAATTCAACTGGGTCGATTCCTACATTTCCTGCAAACAGGAGTGTCTATGGGCCTGAAATTGGGGTCCATTAAGGTTCAAATTTCGGCCCTGTCAATTTTCTTCCAAAAAGAACTAGCTTCAGTCCCTGAAGTTCAGACGTTTGTAAAAGGGGTACTGCATATACAGCCTCCTTTTGTGCCTCCAGTGGCACTTTGGGATCTCAATGTAGTTTTTGGGTTCCAAAAGTCACATTGGTTTGAACCACTTAAATCTGTGGAGTTAAAATATCTCACATGGAAAGTGGTCATGCTGTTGGCCCTGGCCTGGGCCAGGCGCGTGTCAGAATTGGCGGCTTTATCCTGTAAAAGCCCTTATCTGATTTTCCATTCGGACAGGGCGGAATTGAGGACTCGTCCTCAGTTTCTCCCTAAGGTGGTTTCAGCGTTTCACCTGAACCAACCTATTGTGGTGCCTGCGGCTACTAGGGACTTGGAGGACTCCAAGTTGCTAGACGTTGTCAGGGCCCTGAAAATATATGTTTCCAGGACGGCTGGAGTCAGGAAAACTGACTCGCTGTTTATCCTGTATGCACCCAACAAGCTGGGTGCTCCTGCTTCTAAGCAGACTATTGCTCGTTGGATTTGTAGTACAATTCAGCTTGCACATTCTGTGGCAGGCCTGCCACAGCCAAAAATCTGTAAATGCCCACTCCACAAGGAAGGTGGGCTCATCTTGGGCGGCTGCCTGAGGGGTCTCGGCTTTACAACTTTGCCGAGCAGCTACTTGGTCAGGAGCAAATACGTTTGTAAAATTCTACAAAATTGATACCCTGGCTGAGGAGGACCTGGAGTTCTCTCATTTGGTGCTGCAGAGTCATCCGCACTCTCCCGCCCGTTTGGGAGCTTTGGTATAATCCCCATGGTCCTTACGGAGTCCCCAGCATCCACTTAGGACGTTAGAGAAAATAAGAATTTACTTACCGATAATTCTATTTCTCGTAGTCCGTAGTGGATGCTGGGCGCCCATCCCAAGTGCGGATTGTCTGCAATACTGGTACATAGTTATTGGTACCAAAGAATCGGGTTATTGCTGTAGTGAGCCATCTTTTCTAGAGGCTCCTCTGTTATCATGCTGTTAACTGGGTTCAGATCACAAGTTGTACGGTGTGATTGGTGTGGCTGGTATGAGTCTTACCCGGGATTCAAGATCCTTCCTTATTGTGTACGCTCGTCCGGGCACAGTATCCTAACTGAGGCTTGGAGGAGGGTCATAGGGGGAGGAGCCAGTGCACACCAGATAGTCCTAAAGCTTTCTTTAGATGTGCCCAGTCTCCTGCGGAGCCGCTATTCCCCATGGTCCTTACGGAGTCCCCAGCATCCACTACGGACTACGAGAAATAGAATTATCGGTAAGTAAATTCTTATTTTTAGGTTTTTTTATTTTACAGTGAGATCTGCTGGCAACAGACTCACTGCAGCGAGGGACTAAGGGGAGAAGAAGCGAACCTACCTGACTGGAGATAGTTTGGGCTTCTTAGGCTACTGGACACCATTAGCTCCAGAGGGATCGAACACAGGACCCGACCTCGATCGTTCGGTCCCGGAGCCGCGCCGCCGTCCCCCTTACAGAGCCAGAAGCAAGAAGTGGTCCGGAAAATCGGCGGCAGAAGACCTCGCATTAAATTTAGGCGCAATATGTGTATACAAGCAGCTATTGGGGGAAAAATCACTCAGTTATAGTGTTAATCCCTGCATTATATAGCGCTCTGGTGTGTGCTGGCATACTCTCTCTCTGTCTCCCCAAAGGACTTTGTGGGGTCCTGTCCTCAGTCAGAGCATTCCCTGTGTGTGTGCGGTGTGTCGGTACGGCTGTGTCGACATGTTGGACGAGGAAGGTTACGTGGAGGCGGAGCAGAGGCCGATAAATGGGATGTCGCCCCCTGTGGGGCCGACATCAGAGTGGATGGATAGGTGGAAGGTATTAACCGACAATGTCAACTCCTTACATAAAAGGCTGGATGACGTAACAGCTGTGGGACAGCCGGCTTCTCAGCCCGCGCCTGCCCAGGGGTCTCAAAGGCCATCAGGGGCTCAAAAAACGCCCGTTACCTCAGATGGCAGACACAGATGTCGACACGGAGTTTGACTCCAGTGTCGACGAGATTGAGACATATACACAATCCACTAGAAACATCCGTTGCATGATCTCGGCAATGAAAAATGTGTTACACATTTCTGACATGAACCCAAGTACCACATAAAAGGGGTTTTATGTTTGGGGAGAAAAAGCAGCCAGTGTTTTGTTCCCCCATCAGATGAGTGAATGAAGTGTGTAAAGAAGCGTGGGTTCCCCCGATAAGAAACAGGTAATTTCTAAAAAGTTACTGATGGCGTACCCTTTCCCGCCAGAGGATAGGTCACGTTGGGAGATATCCCCTAGGGTGGATAAGGCGCTCACACGTTTGTCAAAAAAGGTGGCACTGCCGTCTTAGGATACGGCCACTTTGAAGGAGCCTGCTGATAAAAAGCAGGAGGCTATCCTGAAGTCTGTATATACACACTCAGGTACTATACTGAGACCTGCAATTGCCTCAGCATGAATAGTGCTGCTGCAGCGTGGTCTGATACCCTGTCAATATTAATACCCTAGACAGAGATAATATTTTGCTGACATAGAGCATATTAAAGTCGTCGTCTTATATATGAGGGATGCACAGATGGATATTTGCCGGCTGGCATCCAGAATTAAGGCAATGTCCATTCTGCCAGGAGGGTATTAGAGACCCGGCAGTGGACAGGTGATGCTGACTTTAAAAGGCACATGGAGATTCTGCCTTATAAGGGTGAGGAATTGTTTGGGGATGGTCTCTGGGACCTCGTATCCACAGCAAAAGCTGGGAAGAAAATTTTTTACCTCAGGTTTCCTCAGCCTAAGAAAGCACCGTATTTTCAGGTACAGTCCTTTCGGCTTCAGAAAAGCAAGCGGGTCAAAGGCGCTTCCTTTCTGCACAGAGACAAGGGAAGAAGGAAAAAGCTGCACCAGACAGCCAGTTCCCAGGATCAAAAATCTTCCCCCGCTTCCTCTGAGTCCACCGCATGACGCTGGGGCTCCACAGGTGGAGACAGGTGCGGCGGGGGCGCGTCTCGGGAACTTCAGGGACCAGTGGGCTTGCCCACAGGTGGATCCCTAGGTTCTGCAAGTAGTATCACAGAGATACAAGCTGGAGTTCGAGGCGACTCCCCCTCGCCGTTACCTCACATCAGCCTTGCCTGCTGCCCTCGGAGAAAGGGAGGTAGTACTGGCGGCAATTCACAAGCTGTACTTCCAGCAGGTGAAATCAAGGTACCCCTCCTTCAACAAGGCCGGGGTTACTATTCCAAAATGTTTGTGGTACCGAAACCAGACGGTTCGGTGAGACCCATTCTAAAATTTAACTCCTTGAACACTTATATACGAAGGTTCAAGTTCAAAATGGAATCGCTCAGGGCGATTATTGCAAGCCTGGAGAATTTCATGGTATCACTGGACATCAAGGATGCTTACCTGCATGTCCCTATTTACCCTCCTCACCAGGAGTACCTCAAAATTGTGGTACAGGTTTGTCATTACCAATTCCAGACGTTGCCGTTGGTCTGTCCCCGGCACCGAGGGTATTTACCAAGGTAATGGCCGAAATAATTATCCCGTACTTGGGCGATCTCCTTATAAAGGCGAGGTCCAGGGAGCAGTTGTTCGTCGGAGTAGCACTATCTCGGGAAGTGCTACAACAGCACGGCTGGATTCTGAATATTCCAAAGTCGCAGCTGGTTCCTACGACGCGTCTACTGTTCCTGGGTATGGTTCTGGACACAGAACAAGAAAAAAGGGTTTCTCCCGGAGGAGAAGTCCAAGGAGTTGTCGTCTCTAGACAGAGACCTCCTAATACAAATACAGGTGTCGGTGCATCAATGCACGCGAGCCCTGGGAAAGATGGTAGCTTCTTACGAAGAAACTCCATTCGGCAGGTTCCATGCAAGGATCTTCCAGTGGGATCTGTTGGACAAGTGGTCCGGGTCGCATCTTCAGATGCATCGGCGGATAACCCTGTCTCCAAGGGCCACGGTGTCGCTGTTGTGGTGGCTGCAGAGTGCTCATCTTCTAGAGGGCCGCAGATTCGGCATACAGGACTGGGTCCTGGTGACCACGGATGCCAGCCTTCGAGGCTGGTGGGGCAGTCACACAGGGAAGAAACTTCCAAGGACTATGGACAAGTCAGGAGACTTCCCTACACATAAATATTCTGGAACTAAGGGCCATTTACAATGCCCTAAGTCAGGCTAGACCCTGCTTCAACACCGGCCGGTGCTGATCCAGTCAGACAACATCACGGCGGCCGCTCATGTAAACCGACAGGGCGGCACAAGAAGCAGGATGGCGATGGCAGAAGCCACAAGGATTCTCCGATGGGCGGAAAATCATGTGTTAGCACTGTCAGCAGTGTTCATTCCCGGAGTGGACAACTGGGAAGCAGACTTTCTCAGCAGACACGACCTCCACCCGGGAGAGTGGGGACTTCATCCAGAAGTCTTCCAAATGATTGTACACCGTTGGGAAAGGCCACAGGTGGACATGATGGCGTCCCGCCTCAACAAAAAGCTAAAAAGATATTGCGCCAGGTCAAGGGACCCTCAGGCGATAGCTGTGGACGCTCTGGTAACACCGTGGGTGTACCAGTCGGTGTCTGCCTCTCATACCCAGGGTAATGAGAATAATAAGAAGGAGAGGAGTAAGAACTATACTCATTGTTCCGGATTGGCCAAGAAGAGCTTGGTACCCAGAACTCCAAGAAATGATCTCAGAGGACCCATGGCCTCTGCCGCTCAGACAGGACCTGCTGCAGCAGGGGGCCTGTCTGTTCCAAGACGTACCGCGGCTGCGTTTGACGGCATGGCGGTTGAACGCCGGATCCTGAAGGAAAAGGGCATTCCGGAGGAAGTTATCCCTACGCTAATTAAAGCTAGGAAAGAAGTGAGCGCAAACCATTATCACCGCATATGGCTCACAAGTAATCTGGATTTTATTGTGTTTCTGTCGCGTATATTAGGCACATTTTACACAGTTACACTTATATAGTAAGGATTGGAATATAGTCAAACCTTATTCAAACACATCTATTTCTTTTGAATTATTATAACACAATATGGTAACCAAACATTAATCTATCAGTTCCGGTCCCACTTCAGCAGTGGAACAAGGGTTATTATTCGAACCTTTCGGATGGTTCGGTACGGCCTATTCAAAACTTAAAATCTTTGAACCCTTATCTCAGGGAGTTCAAATTCAAGATGGAATCTCTGAGAGCTGTCATCTCAGGACTGTCGGAAGGGGAGTTCCTGGTGTCCCTAGACATCAAGGATGCTTACCTCCACATTCCCATTTGGGCGCCGCATCAAGCATATCTCAGGTTTGCGCTGATGGACGATCACTATCAGTTCCAGGCGCTGCCGTTTGGCCTCTCCACAGCACCGAGGATCTTCACCAAGGTGATGGCGGAGATGAGAGCTCTCCGCAGCAAAAAAAGGGGCGAACATAATTCCATATCTGGACGATCTCCTGATAAAGGCGTTGTCCAGGGAGAGGTTGTTGCCTTCCCATCGCGCTCACGACACGGCTGCTCGGGAGGCACGGTTGGATCCAAAACCTTCCAAAGTCTCATCTGGAACCGACAAGGCAGCTGTCTTTCCTGGGAATGATCCTCGACACGGAAGTTCAGAGGGTATTTCTGCCGGTGGAGAAAGCGTTGGTGATTCAAGCAATGGTCCGGGAGGTCCTAAAGCCTACCCGGGTATCGGTTCATCAATGCATACGCCTTCTGGGTAAGATGGTTGCTGCCTACGAGGCTCTGCAGTACGGCAGGTTTCATGCTCGACCCTTTCAGCTGGACCTATTGGACCAGTGATTGGGCTCTCACCTACACATGCACAAGAGGAAACGCCTGTCTCCGAAAGCCAGGATTTCACTGCTCTGGTGGCTGCAACTTCCACACCTTCTGGAAGGGAGAAGGTTCTACCTCTTCGCGAGGACCTTCTCCAACAGGGGACGTTTGTATATCAAGACTTACCACAGCTACGTTTGACGACATGGAAGTTAAGCGTCAAATTCTAGCCCAGAAAGGGATCCCGGATAGGGTTATTCCAACCCTGATCCAAGCCAAAAAGGGGGTAACGTCTAAACATTACCACCGTATTTGGAAAAAATACGTCTCTTGGTTTGAGAACAGGAAATTTCCTGTGGTGGAATTTCAACTGGGACGTTTTCTCCTTTTTCTGCAGTCAGGTGTGGATGTGGGCCTACGTTTGGGCTCCATAAAAGTCAAGATTTTGGCCTTATCCATTTTCTTCCAGAAACAATTGGCTTCTCTCCCTGAGGTTTAGACATTTTTGAAGGGAGTTCTGCACATCCAACCGCCCTTTGTGCCTCCTACGGCACCTTGGGATCTCAACGTGGTATTGCAGTTCCCGCAATCGGAATGGTTTGAGCCTTTACAGGACGTAGACGTCAAGTTTATTACGTGGGAGGCCGTCACACTGTTGGCATTAGCTTCTGCGAGGCGTGTGTCGGAGCTGGGGGCGTTGTCTCACAAGAGCCCCTATTTGATTTTTCATGAAAGATAGGGCTGAACTCAGAACTCATCAGCAATTTCTTCCGAAGGTGGTGTCTGCCTTTCATATCAACCAACCTATTCTGGTTCCAGTGGTTACCGACACCTCTGCTACTTCAAAGTCCTTGGATGTTGAGAGGCTTTGAAGATCTATGTGAAGCGGACAGCTCGTCACAGAAAATCTGACTCGCTGTTTGTTCTCTATGATCCCAATAAAATTGGGTGTCCTGCTTCAAAGCAGACAATTGCACGCTGGATCAGGCTTACTATCCAGCATGCTAATTCCATGACAGGTTTGCCGTGTCCAAATTCTGTACAGGCCCACTCTACTAGGTCGGTGGGTTCTTCCTGGGTGGCTGCCCGGGGTGTCTTGGCTTTACAGCTCTGCCGAGCAGCTACTTGGTCAGGTTCAAACATGTTTGCGAAATTCTACAAGTTCGATACTTTGGCCTCTGAGGACCTTCAGTTTGGCCAATCAGTTCTGTAGGAACCTCAGCACTCTCCCATCCGGTTTGGGAGCTTTGGTACATCCCCATGGTACTAATATGGACCCCAGTATCTTCTAGGATGTAATAGAAAATAGGATTTTAATTACCTACCGGTAAATCCTTTTTTTCGTAGTCCCTAGAGGATACTGGGCGGCTCGCCCAGTTCTTCGTTTCTTCCTGCACTCTTACTTGGTTAAGTATTGTTGGTTCAGCGGTTGCTGTTCCTGGTTTAAAGTTTGGTTAGCTTGGCTTTCCTCTAGTTTGTGTGTGCTGGTTCGGAATCTCACCACTATCCTTTTATATCCTTCTCTCAAAGTATAAGAAATATATATGTCTGCGATCCTGCGCTGCAATTTTAAAGCTGCCATTTAAAATTGATGGGATTTACCCTCCAAAATCCCCACACACATATACAACGAATACAAAGATGATTAAAAAACAGGCGCTCTTTAAAGTATTAAAACTTTAAAACATTGGAAGTACATTTCAAACTTTTATAGCTTCCTCCAGATCGGTGCCCAAGTGTTAACATGGGGTTGAAAAGACACTTACATAGCAGTTCAACCTCGCGTTTCTATAAAGGTATCTTTAAACAGGTGGATGAAGTTGATCCTATCACATACAGCGGTCGTTTTTTTTAGACTTGCAGGTAGGAGTAATCCGTCTGTTTCCACTTTTTAAAAGTCCCCTAAAATGACCCAAATATACACATATACCCATTTTTATGTACCCCGAATTTAATTGTAGCTCTTATTTTGCTGATAAAACATTGCTTTCTATAATTTTTTCACATGTAAAAAAAATTCATATAATAGTCATTTGACCTAACTGAAATACTTTTATTATGACCAATAATAAACTTCTGTATTATTATCCTATGTAAATCTAAGTACACACCTATACAATCCAGCTTTTTATTTGAGCGTTTGATCGACCATACTCACTATCGAATGTCCCCAAACTACAGCCGATGTGCGCCTACATACCCATACAATTTTACTTGCGACGTTTGATCTCCTCCCATCCAAACTATCACAAGAAAATGATTGTACCACTATACACACTCTCCCAATTCTGGCTACCGTCATGTCAGAAGTAAACAGAATTACTATAATGGGCCGTATTAGGGTGTCGTTACAGAACCTAAACAAAGAGAAAAATCAGATCACATAGTGCTGTGGAGAGAACACATTTGTTTCATTTCAATCCCTATCATCATGAGCTTGAGGAAAAGAAAGGCTCATGTTTGTATTGTTGCAGCTATGGTGACAACACTACAAGCCACAAAGAAAAAAAAGAGGAGAAATAAGCATAGCTGCTGGACCAAAGATTGGCTTCTGAGGCGAGACACCTCCCATATGCCATTGGTACAGGAGATACAGGAGAACAACCCTGAGGACCAGGGCCGGCTCCAGGCCTACTAGCACCCTGAGCGAGAAAATTTAAAAGCCCCCCCCCCCCCTATGCGCTCCTGGAAAAGTGGGCGTGGCCTCGTAACTTCATATCATCAAACTATAAATATATTTTCACACCCCCTCTGCGCACACAATTAGCAGCCTTACACACAGTAGTGTTCCTTACACACAATGTCTCCAGTATAGTGTCAGATACATATAATGTCTCCAGTATAGTGCCAGATACACATAATGTGTAGTGCCAGATAGACATGATATGCCCCCCAGCAGTGCCAGCTACACGTGACATGACCCCCAGCAGTGCCAGCTACACGTGACATGCCCCCCAGCAGTGCCAGCTACACGTGACATGCCCCCCTGCAGTGCCAGCTACACGTGACATGCCCCCCAGCAGTTCCAGCTACACGTGACATGCCCCCCAGCAGTGCCAGCTACACGTGACATGCCCCCCAGCAGTTCCAGCTACACGTGACATGCCCCCCAGCAGTGCCAGATACATAAATGCCCCACAGTGCCAGATACATAAATGCCCCCACAGTGCCAGATACATAAATGCCCCCGCAGTGCCAGATACATAAATGCCCCCACAGTGCCAGATACATAAATGCCCCCATAGTTCCACATACATAAATTACCCCACAGTTCCACATACATAAATTACCCAACAGTGCCAGATACATAAATTACCCCACAGTGCCAGATACATAAATTACCCCACAGTGCCAGATACATAAATGCCCCCACAGTGCAGATATGCCCCCACAGTGCCAGATACATAAATGCCCAACAGTGCCAGATACATAAAAGCCCCCACAGTGCCAGATACATAAATGCCCCCACAGAGCCAGATACATAAATGCCCCCCACAGTGCAGATATGCCCCCACAGTGCCAGACACATAAATGCCCCCCACAGTGCCAGATACATAAATACCCCCCACAGTGCAGATATGCCCCACAGTGCCAGATACATAAATGCCCCCACAGTGCAGATATGCCCCCACAGTGCCAGATACATAAATGCCCCCACAGTGCTAAATACATAAATGCCCCCACAGTGCAGATATGCCCACACAGTGCCAGATACATAAATGCCCCCGCAGTGCCAGATACATAAATGCCCCCACAGTGCAGATACACAAATGCCCCACAGTGCCAGATACATAAATGCCCCCACAGTGCAGATATACCCCTAAAGTGCCAGATACATAAATGCCCCACAGTGCCAGATACATAAATGCCCCCACAGTGCAGATATGCCCCCACAGTGCCAGATACATAAATGCCCCCACAGTGCCAGATATATAAATGCCCCCACAGTGCCAGATACATAAATGCCCCCACAGTGCCAGATACATAAATGCCTCCACAGTTCCACATACATAAATTACCCCACAGTTCCACATACATAAATTACCCCACAGTGCCAGATACATAAATTACCCCACAGTGCCAGATACATAAATTACCCCACAGTGCCAGATGCATAAATGCCCCCACAGTGCAGATATGCCCCCACAGTGCCAGATACATAAATGCCCAACAGTGCCAGATACATAAAAGCCCCCACAGTGCCAGATACATAAATGCCCCCACAGTGCCAGATACATAAATGCCCCCCACAGTGCAGATATGCCCCCACAGTGCCAGATACATAAATGCCCCCCACAGTGCCAGATACATAAATACCCCCCACAGTGCAGATATGCCCCACAGTGCCAGATACATAAATGCCCCCACAGTGCAGATATGCCCCCACAGTGCCAGATACATAAATGCCCCCACAGTGCTAGATACATAAATGCCCCCACAGTGCAGATATGCCCACACAGTGCCAGATACATAAATGCCCCCGCAGTGCCAGATACATAAATGCCCCCACAGTGCAGATACATAAATGCCCCACAGTGCCAGATACATAAATGTCCCCACAGTGCAGATATACCCCTAAAGTGCCATATACATAAATGCCCCACAGTGCAGATATGCCCCCACAGTGCCAGATACATAAATGCCCCCACAGTGCAGATATACCCCCACAGTGCAGATACATAAATGCCCCACAGTGCAGATATACCCCTAAAGTGCCAGATACATAAATGCCCCACAGTGCCAGATACATAAATGCCCCCACAGTGCAGATATGCCCCCACAGTGCCAGATACATAAATGCCCCCCACAGTGCCAGATACATAAATGCCCCCACAGTGCAGATATGCCCCCACAGTGCCAGATACATAAATGCCCCCACAGTGCCAGATACATAAATCCCCCACAGTGCCAGATACATAAATGCCCCCACAGTGCCAGATACAGCTCAGATGTATCCTCACCCTGATGTGGCCTTTTACATCCTCTCCAAGCGGGTGATTCCGAGTTGTTCACTCGCTAGCTGCTTTTAGCAG
Source organism: Pseudophryne corroboree (assembly GCF_028390025.1). Taxonomy (NCBI): domain Eukaryota; kingdom Metazoa; phylum Chordata; class Amphibia; order Anura; family Myobatrachidae; genus Pseudophryne; species Pseudophryne corroboree. The sequence goes on along the minus strand of NC_086455.1, from coordinate 102,272,009 downwards.
CATTGCACACGCTAAGCCGCCGCCCTCTGGGAGTGTATCTTAGCTTAGCAGAAGTGCGAACGAAAGATTAGCAGAATTGCGAATAGAAATTTCTTAGCAGTTTCTGAGTAGCTCCAGACTTTCTCAGCCATTGCGACCAGCTCAATCCTTTTTGTTCCTGGTTTGACGTCACAAACACACCCAGCGTTTGCCCAACCACTCCCCCGTTTCTCCAGCCACTCCTGCGTTTTGCAACTCGAACGCCTGCGTTTTTCCGCACACTCCCATAAAACGGCCAGTTTCCGCTCAGAAACACCCACTTCCTGTCAATCACACTCCGATCAGCACAGCGATGAAAAAGCTTTGTTATGCCGTGAGTAAAATACCTAACTTTTGTGTAAAATAACTAAGCGCATGCGCTCTGTGAACCTTACGCATGCGCAGTAAGCGACTAATCGCAGTATAGCGAAAATCGGCAACGAGCGAACAACTCGGAATGACCCCCCATGTGCCTACTTCAGCAGCTGTAAGGCTTGCTGAGTGGCGGCTCTAGTGTCGGAGAACATTCCTTTTCCACGAGCAGAGAAGACTGTAAAAAATGTGAGAGAAAAAATGAGATTATTTTTACAACATGTAAACTTTTGTCTTTCAGTTCCCTACAACCGTTGAGTGACAGACTATTGCGAAAGAATTTCATGAACAATGGAATTTTTCAAATTGTCGAGAACCATAGATGTCAAACACATCTGCATTATGCCACCAGATAATAGTGGTTCTTTTTTTTAAATAATTATAAGAGGTTCTTTAGCATTGTTTTAATGGCCATTGCCAATGCAAGATACAAATTCATCTTTGTGGACATTGGAAAAAATGGGAAAGTGTCCGATGATGATGCTTTGGAAAAGACCATGGGGGTCATTCCGACCCGATTGCTCGCTGCAGTTTATCGCAGCACAGCGATCGGGTCGGAATTGCACATGCACCGGCGCCGCTGTGCGCCGGCGCATGCTGGACGGCCGAAGTCCGTCGTTCATTAGCGATCGACTCTGCCTGATTGACAGGCGGTCGCAGGGGCGGGAGGGGGCTGGACGGCGGTGTGAAGCCGCCATTTCGGGGGCGTGGCCCTGCCAATGCAGGTGTGGCCGGACCATTGGGGGGCGGGCCGCGGTGGCTGCATGACGTCTCACACAGCCTCTGTGGCCAGTGGCAGCGACGATCAACTCCCGGCCAGCCGCAGGAGCGTTACTCCACAAATACAAAGGCATCACTGCTGTGCGATGCTTTTGTATTTGTGCGGGGGGAAGGCCGGGCTGACATGCGGGGCCGACTAGCCCTGTGCTGGGCATCCCCCCACATGTCAGGGAAGATGATCGTAGCTGTGCTAAATTTAGCACAGCTACGATCAACTCGGAATGACCCCCCATGTTCCATGAAAAACTGAAAAACAATGGACTGAACTTACCAGAGCGGACACAGAATACATATGGCTTAAACTTTGTGTTTGTGGCTGATGAGGCATTTGCCTCGCATGCTAATGTATTGAAACCATACCAACACAGGGCACTTTATCGAGTACGCAGCAGAATTATCAATTACCGGTTGTCTCGAGCCAGGTGAGTGGTTTAGAATACATTTGACATACTTAGCAACAAGTTTAGCATTTTTCATACTGCCATTAATCTGCGATTACACAAAATTGACAAGGTAGTTATGGCCTGTTGTGTGCTGCACAACTGTCTACGGCGTAAATCACATTCAGCACACAGCACTGTTTCCAGCATGGATGACAGCAAAACTATTGAGGAGGCAATAGGGTTTACACTTTTGGAGACCAATCAAACCAGAAATCCCACTGTCTGTGCTAAATTGACCAGGGACGAGTACTTGCAGTACTTTAACACTGTGCCATGACAGGACAACGTGATATGATCTAATGGCTTTCTATCACATGCTACCTTTACTGTGCAATTTTGAATATTGATTGTTTTGTTTGAATTTTTTTTTTTAAATGTGTTTTATATTTGTTATTTACTGTGTACTTGCAATGCCACTAAAGGGAATATCCTCCTCCAATTCAGTGGTGGGAGACGCAGAACACGTGGCACCCAAGTCCAAAGGTAAATTGATGATGGACGGCCTAGGCAGATCCTAGTCCAAGGTAAATGACAGGAGATCAAAGTACCACAACTTGGGCATGTATACTTGGTCTGCTCCTGCCCCTGATGTTATGGCCGATTCCCTCTTGTTCAGCTCCTTCTTAAAGACGGTCTTCATGTTGGCAATTTTTGCTCACACCCAGTCAGCGTTTGCCGTAGGATAGAATGGCAGGCTGACCTTAACCAGCTCCTCCAGCGCTATAGCCCTCTTCTGCCTATTGGTATAATCTCTGGATTTGCTATTACAGAGGCAACCTTGGGCTCTGTAGGCCTCAGTAAAGTCCTTCATGAAATCTGCATTTTTATCTGCCATTTATGTCACATCTGAAAAAATAAAAAAGTTTTTTTTAATTTTTTTTTTAATAATACACAGTTTACTTTTTTTCTATCAAAATATATATACATATAGGTACACCTAACTGATCAATGTTCATGAAACAGTATTTTTAAATGAGACTTTGAAATATACATATATATATATATATATATACACAAACACACACAGTGTATGTATATATATATATATATATATATATATAAAGAAAAGAATGGAATCAGAGGGCGCTAGATGTACATAATTGTCCAAATACAGTCCATAAAGAGAAAGTTCTCCACGGTATATTCCTTAACGGACTCAATTCAATGCTTGACTTGAAGTGTAGACAAGGTTATATTCTCAATTCAGCCAAATGATATTCCTTCTGTAAATATACCCTCTCACCAAGAATATGAACACCCAAAATAAACAAGTGGCCAAAGGCCTGAGATTAGTAAAAAATATTTTTTAATTTCTATAAAAGCATTCAGTTTAAAAATACAGTACAAATGCCAGAACAATTCAACTTTATCATACAGGTGCTTTCAGGAACCATATATACATTTGGATAGATGTAATTTGTGCCACCAACCACCCCAGGAAGTGAGCTCAGTGGTGGGGACTCCCAATTGTAATAATGGTAACCTAGTCACCTTAAACCCTGGTTTGTTTATTTTGGGTGTTCATATTCTTGGTGAGAGGGTATATTAATAGAAGGAATATAATTTGGCTGAATTGAGAATATAACCTGGTCTACACTTCAAGTCAAGCATTGAATTGAGTCCGTTAAGGAATATACCGTGGAGAACTTTCTCTTTATGGACTGTATTTGGACAATTATGTACATCTAGCGCCCTCTGGTTCCATTCTTTTCTTCACACATCTATTGTTCCCGCTGACAGGGGTTCTACTGTGAGGTGCTGCTTCAACATTTAAGCGCGTGATAAAGGTTTTTTCTTTTTGTATATATATATATATATATATATATATATATACACACACACTATATATATATATATATATACACACACACACACACACACACATATATATATATAAAAACAAACACGAGGAACCACTGCACTTGCCATTCCCAGGGGTTGGGGTGCTGTGGGCTGTATATATACTAGGTGATTCATCGCGCCCTATGGGCGCTCTTCACACCGTCATAAGGGGCTACGCCCCCATAACCCCCATAGAAACGTCAAGGTGTAGAATAGTGGTTTTATAGTGTTTTTTTGGTGGAGGCGGGGGGGTTGAGGTGTATGTGGTTTACGGTTAGGGGCATATGTTGTATGTGATAGGTTTTGGGTGGTTTGTGCTGCATTGTGGATGGGGGTGAAGGGACTGTAGTTGGTAGAGTGTTTTTTGTGAAGGGGTACATGGATTCGGCTGGCTGGCCCGAAGATGCTGTGGTTGTTAGGTGACCACAGTGAGGCTGGACGGTGGATGTGGTCTGGTCACTGTATACTTTGGGCTAGGGGTGATGGTTGGGGGAGGGGACAGGAGGTGTTCCACTTGGTGGAGTTGTAGGTGTAGGGGTTAGGGGGAGGGTGGGCGAAGGTGCCGTGGCTGAGAGGTGTCTACATGGGGGTGGATTGTGTAGGGTATTGGGGTGTGTGCCTGTGAGGGTGGGGGGGAGGGAGTAGGCTAGGGGGATGTGGAAGGTTTTGTTGAGGTGCAGGGGGTGATGTATTTGTGGAAGGTGGGTGTTAGGTATGTGGCTTGGGTGGTTGTTGGAAGTGTTTATGAGGTGTTGCGGTTGAATTGTAGTGGCAGAGTTTGTTGTGTGTTGGAGTTGTGGGTGTGCGAGGGTTGTGGTAATAGCTGTGAGGGTTAGTGGTTGCTAAGGTGTTGGTGGGTGGTGGTTTGCGAGTATGGGAAACTGGTGTTGGGCGAGAAGGGGTGTGTGGAGGGAGTGGTGGGTGGATTGTTCCTGTGTGTGGTAAGGAGAAGAGGATGTGGTGTTAGGGCGTTTGTTGGGGGCTGAGGTGTGTTGGTTTGGCAGATGTTGGATTTGCGATTTGCATCTTTGTGCCTGTAGGATATGCGGGTAGTGTTGTGCGATAACTGGTGTTTTGATGGTTTGAGATAATGAGTGGGCTGTAGAGGGAGTGAGGTGGGTGTGTGATAGGTTTAGGGTGGTGTTGGCCTGGATTGTGGAGGGTTTTGAAGGAAATGTGCGTGGTGGAGTGTTGTTTGGGAAGGCGACGTAGTTAGGTGTGGGGGTTTAAAAAATGCTGTGGGGAGTGTTTTATGGTGCTTGCGCAATTGTGTGGAGGGGGGCCGCTGACTGTATATGTTTTGGGTAGGGGTGAAGGATGGGGGTGGTGACAGGAGGTGTAGCGTGTGATGGAGTTGTGGTTGTGGGTGGCAGGGGGATGGGGGAGGGGGTTGGAAGTTTGCATGGGTGGAGGAGGTCCACATGGGATGGGTGGGTGGATGGTGGAGGGTTTTGTGGGGGTTGTGTTGTGTGCATGCAAGGGGGGAGTGACTGGGTTAGGCAGATGGGGAAGTTTGTGTTGTGATGCAGGGGGTGTTGGATGAGTGGTGTATTTGTGGGGGGTGGGTGGCAGGTATGGGGTTATTGTGGTTGTGAGATGGGTTTGCGGTGTGCGGCAGGTGTTGGACAGGTGGTTGCGTGGGTGTGGGGTTGTTTGTAATTTGTAGTGTTGGGTGTGTGAGCTTTGTGTTTTTTCATGTGGTGTGAGGGTGATGGGGTCAGGAGGGGTTGTTGTTGGGTGGGGGTGTAGCAAGGATGGGGAAGGTGTTTTGTGTATGCAGGGGGCGAGGGAGGGTGCGTGCATGTTGTTAGGAGTGTGGTGGGTGAGTGTTTGTGTGTGTAAGGGAGAAGAGGTTGCACTGTTTGTGTGCTGATAGGCGATGGTATATCTCTGGCTGCTGGCTGGAGCTAATGAGTAGTTTGGTGGTAGCTGTAAAGTGTTGTGGTGATAGGGCTGTGCTGGGACCATGAGGCTGCACTTGTTCCCCCCCCCCCCCCCTTGTGATGGGGGGCATGCGAGTGTGGATTAGGGCAAAAGGCATTGCTGCACATACGGGGATTGGTGATAGTGCAAGGTGGCCGTTTGTGAGTGTCTGGCTGCGTTAGGTGTATAGAATCTGGAATGTGCGATCGTGTCCCTTGTCCTGCGGTGTGGTTGTCTGGTGCTGGTTTGGAACAGACATGTCTCCCGCGGGGCTGGGGGCAGCTGCGGCAATACACCTAACGGAGGTACAGAGTGAGGTGCAGTGTGCTTGCAGTGTGATGCGGCGTCGCATGTGCAGCAACTGGTAGTGTTGACATTGTGGGTGCTGCTCCGTTCCGCAGACGGCGGCTCCCGGCCAGCATGTCCCCTAAGTGGCTGGATTTGGTAGCTGGTGACGGGGTTTGGCAGAGGGAAGGTTCCGTGGTGTGAGGTGCGGGTGTCAGTCGGGGTGTGGGTGGCTTTGTGTTCCCGGGAAAAGAGGCTCTCGTTTCCACAGGGCCGCAGTGTGTGTGAGCTGACAGCTGTGTCCGGAGCGGAGCAAGGTGCGTGCAGTGGGAGTGTTGTCCATGTGAGCAGGAATGGGTGGGTCATGTGGTGTAGTGCAAACGGCATGTGTTGGTCTGCATGCCCCCCCCCCCCGTGTTAGGTGGTGATGGGGTTGCATAAGTGAGGGGTCCATGAGTGGTGTGGGTGTATACAGTGCCGGATTAAGCCCACCGCATCCAAGACAGGAGGGCGCCCCCCCAGCCAATCACCAGCAACCCCCGCCGATCACCAGCACCCCCTTCCCCGGCTGCACGCGCTGCTCACCTGCCCCGGTCACACAGACAACGGGAGCCACGCTGCAGCAGGGAGAGAAGACACCAGGTTGCCGGGGCAGGAGGGATCCACGCTGCCGGGGGAGGAGTGTGGGCTGTGCATGTGGCTTCCTCCCCCCTCCTCTCGGGCAGCCCGGTCAAGCAATCTCCAGCCTCCGCCGCCAGCAGCATCTCTCCTGGCAGTGACGGAGGCTGGAGTTTGCTTGACTCAGTCCCCGACCGTGCTGCCCGAGAGGAGGAGGGAGGAAGCTACATGCACAGCCGCACTCCTCCCCCGGCAGCGCGGATCCCTCCTGCCCCAGCAACCTGAGTAATGGCGACAGAGCTACATCTTGGGGCCCCTTAAAACAGGGGGGCCCGGGGCACCGACTCCCCGGGCACCCCCCTTAATCTGGCTCTGGGTGTATATTGTGTTACCAGGCATGCTGGGGCGTCCGTCCAGTGGCGGCTTTTCCCTGGTAATGGTGTCCGGATTATGTGGCTGCTGCTACCGCTGTCCACCTCCCTACCTGTAGGTAGCGTTGTGCTGGCACTGACACAGGGTGGTACGTTCACTGTGCTAGGAATGAGAGTTACTGAGTGTATAACCCTAAGCACATGAACGTGATGCTGTAGTTAGGACAAAGTTCAGTAGCTACCCCTAGAGAACCCTGACTCCGTTGTCTCACCCACGTGGTCAACCTACGCCTGCGAGACTATGTTTGCCTGGTCCCACGGCAGCCGCGTTTGAAGGGCGGATTAGGTCTGCCCAACTCCAATGCCTCCCGGTCTTAGTTGGAGACAAGGCGTTAACTGAGACGGGATGAAAACAAGGGGAACCTCTAACTAAACACAGAACATTGAGAAAAGGGCGACTAAAGAACTTCAAACCAAAAGTATGTCCGGCGCGGCCGCCGAGACAAACAACAACAAAAGCAATGCTGTCCACCCGCCAACACAACACCATCGTATACCGGCGAGGACAGCTTAGGCGGAGACCTCCGCGGAAAACAACCAGGCAAAAAGAGAATGGTATGGGCAAGGCTGTAAGGTGCGGCAAAGCCGCTACTCACAACACCGGGGTGGATACACGAAGGTGAATGGGAACCCAGAGGTCACAGGCACATATTCAAATGACTGGAAGGCTGGAAAGACTCCAATAACAGGCTTCCGGACACCAGGACTCAGGACAACTGGAACAAAGTTGACTGGATCACAGAATACCGGACAAGGAATACTCCAGAGCAGGAAGCAGCTCACAAGAAGCTATCACTGGCGTTTGTGTCAGGCACTGAGGGAGAATATAACAGGGATCTGCTCCAATAGCTGTAGAGAACCTAAATTGGTAATGTCGTGCAGCTGCCCTGCTGCACGACCTAGCGCTGACAGGTGGATTATAGATTACATGCCAACGGGGAACGCAGTCCGCCTCCGGCGTCCCCGTTGCCAAGGACCCGGCGGCTCTCCGCGCACAGCGTCCTTTTGTTGCCAGGCGCTGTGCGGGGAGCAAGAGGAGGCGCGGCGGACGTGACGCGCCAGGCCCCGTTGCCTAGCAACGGCCGGGCGCCGGAGAGACCCACCGCGCCTAACAGTACCCCCCCTCCCCCCGAGGAGGGGTTAAGGAACCCCTACACCCGGGTTTATGAGGAAATTCCTGAAAGAACATCTTCTTAAGTCTAGGAGCATGTAAATCCTTGTCCTGGACCCAAGACCTCTCCTCTGAGCCGTACCCTTTCCAATGGACCAGAACATACAGCAGACCATGAAAAAATTTATAATCCAACACCTTCTCTACTAGGAATTCTTGTTGACCCTGAACATCCACCGGAGGTCTACCCTGGAAAATTTTCAGAGGAAATTTCATGGAAAGAACATATGGCTTCAACAGGGAACAATGGAAGGTGTTGGCGATTTTAAGTAACTTTGGCAACTGTAGCCGAAAAGCCACTGGATTTATCTTTTTGATAATAAGACATGGTCCGATAAATTTAGGTCCCAATCTAGTCGAAGGTTGTCGATGCTTGATGTTGCGGGTCGACAACCACACCTTATCTTCTGCCTTAAAGGTGCATGGGCGTCGGAACCTATCTGAAAAAAATTCCCACCCCCCTGGAAGGCAGCTTTCTTAAGAGCAAGGTGTACCTTCTTCCAAATAGCTTTGAGACGGGAGGTTAAGACCAGGGAAGAAGATGGACAATTAGGAGTAAAGGAATTGGCTCTAGGATGAAAGCCCAGGACCGAATAGAACGGAGACACCTTAGTGGATGAATGACAGGCGTTATTGTAAGCAAACTCGGCCAGGGGAAGATAATCTGACCAATCGTTCTGTAGCTTAGCAGTATAAAGACGTAGCTATTGTTTCAGTGATTGATTCACACGTTCCGTCTGCCCGTTGACTGTGGATGGTATCCAGAGGTTAAACAGAGTTTCATGTTTAACGAGGCACAAAAAAGTTTCCAAAAACGGGCAATAAACTGCGGTCCCCGGTCTGAGACTTTATCCACGGGTAAACCATGAAGCCTGAAAACATGGCGGAGGAACAAGACTGCCAAAACTTGAGCGGACGGTAATCAGGGTAAAGCAATGAAGTGGGCCATCTTGCTAAAACGGTCCACGACTACCCAGATCACCTGAAACCCAGATGAAAGAGGAAGATCCACCACGAAATCAATGGAAATGTGTGACCATGGCCTGAGTGGAATTGACAGAGGAATGAGCTGCCCGACGGACAAGGACCGGGACACTTTGTGCTTAGGAGAGAACAAATTCCCTAACATCCTTAGAAAGATTAGGCCACCACACCGAGCGAGAGATTGTCTCCAAGGTTTTAGCAACACCAGGATGGCCAGCAACTTTATTATCATGAAACTCCGTGAGGACACTGCCCCTCAAGAATTCAGGAACGAAGAGACGACCAACAGGCGTATTGCTGGGAGCCTGCTGCTGAACCTGGACTAGCTGTGTGAGTAAATCCTGTGCGAGGCCGGCCTGGATAACGGATGTTGGAATAATGGGAGTTGCGGAGGAGTGGTTATTGTGAGCCGGAAGAAAACAGCGTGATAGGGCATCGGCCTTGGTGTTCTTAGAACCGGGCCTGTAGGTGATGATGAACTTGAAGCATGTAAAGAACAGCGCCCAACGTGCCTGCCGGGAATTCAGCCATTTTGCTGATTCAATATACTGTAAATTCTTGTGGTCAGTGAATACCGTAATGGTATGCTTAGTTCCCTCAAGCCAGTGCCTCCACTCCTCAAAGGCCCATTTCACTGCCAACAATTCCCGATTACCAACATCATAGTTGGATTCTGCAGAAGAGGATTTCTTGGACATGAAGGCTCAAGGGTGTAGCACCAGGGACTTGGGGTCTTCTTGAGATAGGATGGCTCCCACTCCAACCTCTGAGGCGTCCACCTCGATGATAAAAGGAAGATCAGGGTTGGGGTGTCTCAGGACTGGAGCCGAGACAAAGGCCTGTTTCAGAGCCTGAAAGGAAGACTCGTTTTGAGGCGACCAGTTGGAAGGATCAGCTCCCTTTCTTGTTAATGCCACAATAGGGGCAACCAAATCGGAAAAGGCATGAATAAAACGTCTGTAATAATTCGCAAAACCCAAAAATCTCTGGATAGCCTTTAAGTTAGTGGGTTGAGCCCAACTTAAGATAGCCTGGAGTTTCTTAGGTTCCATAAAAAACCCCTCTGAAGAAATAATATATCCTAAAAAGGACACCTCAGCAATGTGGAAATCACATTTCTCCAATTTGGCGTACAAATGGTTCTCCCGTAACCCGTAGCACTTGCCGCACATGGACAATATGCAGTTCCGGAGATTCAGAATAAATTAAAATATCATCCAAATAAACAACCACGAATTTTCCTAGAAAGTCGCGGAGGACATCGTTTATAAGATCTTGAAATACCGCAGGAGCGTTAGATAGACCGAACGGCATCACAAGATATTCGTAATGTCCGGACTGGGTACTAAAAGCCGTCTTCCACTCATCTCCAGATCTTATTCGGATGAGGTTATACGCTCCTCTAAGATCGATTTTAGAAAAAATTACCACAGTGCGGAGTTGATCAAACAATACCGAAATTAAAGGCAAGGGGTAAGTGTTCTCTTAATAGAAATTTTATTCAGGGCCCGGTAGTCTGTGCACGGCCTTAGAGATCCGTCTTTCTTTTCAACAAAGAGAAATCCTGCACTCAATGGCTTCGAGGGCCTAATAAACCCTTTCATCAGGCTTTCCTGCACATAATCGTCCATGGCCTTAGTCTCGGGGCCAGATAGTGCATAAAGTCTCCCTTTTGGCAGAGTGGCACCAGGAACGAGGTCAATGGTGCAGTCATAAGACCGGTGGGGTGGAAGGGTATCAGCATTACCCTTGGAGAACACATCAGCGTAGTCCTGGTATACAGAAGGTATGAGTTCTGAAGTGGCGGTCACGACCCAGATCGGCCGAGAAATACATCCCATGGCACAGTTGGAACCCCACCGAGAAATTTCCTCAGACTGCCAATCTATGGTTGGATTATGAAGGGCGAGCCAGGGGTGACCTAAGACTACAGGCACGGCCGGACAATGGGTGAGAAGGGACTCAATCCTTTCGGAATGTAACGCCCCCACTGTCAATTGTACTGGTGGGGTCCGATGGGTAATTACCCCGTTAAGAGAGTGGACCACCGTCTAGTCCGTGCATAGTAATAGGTCTATCTAGTTGAAGCTGCGGAACTCCCAGAGCCTGAGCCCAAGCAAGATCCATAAAGTTCCCGGCAGCTCCGCTATCAATGAAGGCTGAAATAAAAGAACAGAGTTCCTGAAGAAATTTTGGCGGGCACCAACAAGGAATCATGTGAGGAGACTAACTGCAGACCCAAGTGAACCCCCTCACAATTCACTTGGTCAGAGCGTTTCCCTGTTTATTTGGGCAGCTGTGCGCAACATGTCCCTTGCCACTACAGTATAAGCAGAGCCCTAAATTTAGCCTTCTGGTTCTCTCTTCTGGAGACAGCTGGGAAAGACCCACTTGCATGGGCTCCTCGACGTCCTCAGGGAGAGCATACACACATGGATTAGGCCTGAAGCTAGCCCCTCTTTCAGCCCTCCGCTCTCGGAGATGGTGATCAATCTTGATAGCAAGCTCCATGAGCTTATCCAAAGTCTCCGGAGCTGGATACTGAATGAGACTATCCTTGATTACTTCTGACAGGCCGAGGTGAAACTGACTGCGCAGGGCAGGATCATTCCAGCCACAGTCGTTGGAGCAACGGCAAAACTCTGTACAATACGCCTCATCTGGATTTTTACCGTTTTAGTGCACGTAAGTGACTCTCAGCCGATGCTTCCCTGTCTGGGTCGTCATACAAAAGGCCTAATGACTGGAAAAAGGCATCTACTGTTAGTAAGGCTGCGTCATCGGGTCTTAGCCCAAAGGCCCAGATTTGTGGATCCCCTTGAAGTAAGGACATCACAATACCCACCCGCTGGGACTCAGTACCTGAGGACCGGGGCCTTAAACGAAAATAAAGTTTACAGCCTTCCCGAAAGTTAAAGAAATATTTTCGGTTACCCGAAAAGCGATCAGGAAGGTTCATCTTAGGTTCAGGGGTCATACTCGGGGAGGCTCGTAAAAGGTCCTCCTGTGACATCACCCGGAGACTAAGATCCTGCACCATCTGAGTGAGTTCCTGGATCTGATTGGCTAAAACCTGGCTGGGATTCTGTCCTAGTACTGACAGATTCATGAGGACAGAATTTCAAGGCCACCCTGGTTTTAATATCAGTTTTTTTGTTTTGGGCCGGTGATAATGTTACGTTCACTGTGCTAGGAATGAGAGTTACTGAGTGTATAACCCTAAGAACATGAACGTGATGCTGTAGTTAGGACAAAGTTCAGTAACTACCCCTACGGAACCCTAACTCCGTTGTCTCACCCACGTGGTCAGCCTACGCCTGCGAGACTATGTTTGCTTGGGCCCACGGCAGCCGTGTTTGAAGGGCGGATTAGGTCTGCCCAACTCCATCTTAGTTGGAGACAAGGCGTAAACTGAGACAGGATGAAAACAAGGGGAACCTCTAATTAAACACAGAACACTGAGAAAAGGGCGACTAAATTACTTCAAACCAAAAGTATGTGCGGCGCAGCCGCCGAGACAAACAACAACAAAAGCAATGCTGTTCACCAGCCAACACGACACCATCGTATACCGGCGAGGACAGCTTAGGCAGAGACCTCCGTGGAAAACAACCAGGCAAAAAGAGAACGGTACGGGCAAGGCCGTAAGGTGCGGCAAAGCCGCTACTCACAACACCGGAGTAGATACACGCAGGTGAACGGGAACCCCCGAGGTCACAGGCACATATTCAAACGACTGGAAGGCTGGAAAGACTCCAATAACAGGCTTCCGGACACCAGGACTCAGGACCACTGGAACAAGGTTGACTGGATCACAGAATACCGGACAAGGAATACTCCAGAGCAGGAAGCAGATCACAAGAAGCTATCACCGGCATCTGTGTCAGGCACTGAGGGAGAATATAACAGGAATCTGCTCCAATAGCTGTAGGGAACCTAAATTGGTAATGTCGTGCAGCTGCCCTGCTGCACGGCCCAGCACTCACAGGTGGATTATAGATTACATGGCAACGGGGAACGCAGTCCGCCTCCGGCGTCCCCGTTGCCAAGGACCCGGCGGCTCTCCACGCATAGCGTCCTTCCGTTGCCAGGCGCTGTGCGGGGAGCAAGAGGAGGTGCGGCGGACGTGACGCGCTGGCCTCGTTGCCTAGCAATGGCCGCCTAACACTGGCCAGAGACAGTTGACCCTGCCCAGCCCTGTGACTCCACCCAGCGTTAGAGGCCCAGGCACAGAGTCACAGATTTGGCCTAATATATAGGATAAATCTATATATATATATATGTATACACATGTAGCATGTCAGGCACACCAGTCCCGGTGCCAGCGGTAGGTATTACAGTGAACACCCGATACATCACAGCATTCCCGCGGCACTCAGTTCACAAATCACATGGAGACAGCAGTAGGTAAGCAACGTTTCGAAGGTTTATTCCCCTCGTTGTCAGGCATAACAAATAATGAAACAACACACTCAAAGTGGGAAATTGAGAATATTCCCTTAATCAATAATTATGGTTACATGAACATTTCAGGGGACAGAATAATAATGTTGGATCTCATCGGGAAAGGACTATAGATATATATATATATATATATATATATATATAGCAAACAAGGTGTGGCGGCACTCACTCAGGACTTAACGAATGAAATTACGACTCCACAGACAAGCTGTTGATGTTAACGTTTCAGTTGTATTAACTTTCTTCAGAACAAGTGATACAATGCAAAAAGACATACAGTACCTATATACCCTCACCTAAAACATGTACACTCTGGGGTATATTTACTAAGCTCCCGATTTTGACCGAGATGCCGTTTTTTCTTCAAAGTGTCATCTCGGTTAATCTCGGTCATTTACTAAACACTAATCACGGCAGTGATGAGGGCATTCGTAATTTTTTGCTAGTTCAGGTAAAAAATTACGAATGAATACACCATCGGTCAAATTACGCCTGTTTAGATATGAATCTCGGTCATTTACTAAGAAGTGCAAAGCAAAAAAACACAAAACACTGCCGTGAAAAATTACAACTCGTAAAAAAGTCTAAAAAAAAACCGACCTGCTTTTTTTTTCCGTGATTTGAGATGCATGCAGGGATCCATGAGATCCGTGCATGTATATCAGTGGGAAGGGGTGGGAAAGTGCTTATTTTTGCCAAAAAAATTGCGTGGGGTCCCCCCTCCTAAGCATAACCAGCCTCGGGCTCTTTGAGCCGATCCTGGTTGCAGAAATATGGGGAAAAAAATGACAGGGGTTCCCCCATATTTAAGCAACCAGCATCGGGCTCTGCGCCTGGTCCTGGTCCCAAAAATACGGGGGACAAAAAGAGTAGGGGTCCCCCGTATTTTTAAAACCAGCACCGGGCTCCACTAGCTGGACAGATAATGCCACAGCCGGGGGTCACTTTTATACAGCGCCCTGCGGCCGTGGCATCAAAAATCCAACTAGTCACCCCTGGCCGGGGTACCCTGGGGGAGTGGGAACCCCTTCAATCAAGGGGTCCCCCCCCCCAGCCACCCAAGGGCCAGGGGTGAAGCCCGAGGCTGTCCCCCCCATCCAATGGGCTGCGGATGGGAGGGCTGATAGCCTTTGTTGTAAAATAAAAGATATTGTTTTTAGTAGCAGTACTACAAGTCCCAGCAAGCCTCCCCCGCATGCTGGTACTTGGAGAACCACAAGTACCAGCATGCGGCGGAAAAACGGGCCCGCTGGTACCTGTAGTACTACCACTAAAAAAATACCCAAAAAAACACAAGACACACACACCGTGAAAGTATAATTTTATTACATACATACACACATACATACATACTTACCTTATGTTCTCACGCAGGTCGGTCCTCTTCTCCAGTAGAATCCAAGGGCTACCTGTTGAAGAAATTCTACTCACCAGATCCATGGGTCCAGGCTCCTCGGCAAATCCAGGGTTAATCCACGTACTTGAATAAATAAAAAAAAAACGGTGTCCCGACCACGAACTGAAAGGGGACCCATGTTTGCACATGGGTCACCTTCCCACGAATGCCAGAAACCCACTTTGACTTCTGTCTAAGTGGGTTTCTTCAGCCAATCAGGGAGTGCCACGTTGTAGCACTCTCCTGATCAGCTGTGTGCTGCTGTCCTCACTGACAGGCGGCACACGGCAGTGTTACAATGTAGCGCCTATGCGCTCCATTGTAACCAATGCTGGGAACTTTCTGCTCAGCGGTGACGTCACTTTAGGTCAACCGCAGGGCAGAAAGTTCCCATCATTGGTTACAATGTAGCGCATAGGCGCTACATTGTAACACTGCCGCGTGCTGCCTGTCAGTGAGGACAGCAGCACACAGCTGATCAGGAGAGTGCTACAACGTGGCACTCCCTGATTGGCTGAAGAAACCCACTTAGACAGAAGTCAAAGTGGGTTTCTGGCATTCGTGGGAAGGTGACCCATGTGCAAACATGGGTCCCCTTTCAGTTCGTGGTCGGGACACCGTTTTTTTTTATTTATTCAAGTACGTGGATTAACCCTGGATTTGCCGAGGAGCCTGGACCCATGGATCTGGTGAGTAGAATTTCTTCAACAGGTAGCCCTTGGATTCTACTGGAGAAGAGGACCGACCTGCGTGAGAACATAAGGTAAGTATGTATGTATGTGTGTATGTATGTAATAAAATTATACTTTCACGGTGTGTGTGTCTTGTGTTTTTTTGGGTATTTTTTTAGTGGTAGTACTACAGGTACCAGCGGGCCCGTTTTTCCGCCGCATGCTGGTACTTGTGGTTCTCCAAGTACCAGCATGCGGGGGAGGCTTGCTGGGACTTGTAGTACTGCTACTAAAAACAATATCTTTTCATTATCACAAATGGCTATCAGCCTCCCCATCCGCAGCCCATTGGATGGGGGGGGACAGCCTCGGGCTTCACCCCTGGCCCTTGGGTGGCTGGGGGGGGACCCCTTGATTGAAGGGGTCCCCACTCCCCCAGGGTACCCCGGCCAGGGGTGACTAGTTGGATTTTTGATGCCACGGCCGCAGGGCACTGTATAAAAGTGACCCCCGGCTGTGGCATTATCTGTCCAGCTAGTGGAGCCCGGTGCTGGTTTTAAAAATACGGGGGACCCCTACTCTTTTTGTCCCCCGTATTTTTGGAACCAGGACCAGGCGCAGAGCCCGATGCTGGTTGCTTAAATATGGGGGAACCCCTGTCAATTTTTCCCCCATATTTCTGCAACCAGGATCGGCTCAAAGAGCCCGAGGCTGGTTATGCTTAGGAGGGGGGACCCCACGCATTTTTTTGGGGGATTTTACATTGTTTAATTAAAAAAAAAAAAATAAGAACCCCAGCACGGATCACACAGATCCGGCCGAGATTGAGTGTAAAAAAAAACGGCAGTGTTTTGCTAATCACTGCCGTAAAAATAGGTAAAAAAAAAAACGAATGACATCGACATCGGAAGCAAAGAAAAATACGAATACGACAGCTTAGTAAATCCATCGTAATCAATTCAAAAAGTTGCAGTTTTACACTGTCGATGTCATTCGTGATTGAACTTTGACCTATTTTCGGAAATTACGAATCTTAGTAAATATACCCCTCTGTTTCTGGCCACGGGTCGGGTCGGGGATAGATGACGTCACTGCTTCACGCGTGATGCTGGTGAGCGCTCGCCCCGCTGGACTCCCGGCTGCCATAGAAACACATAAACAGAACAAAAGTTGTACATATCCTGTACAAAAAGAAGAATCCACCACCTGCATGTTCATGACATCTTGCTGCTGTAGTTGCATTATTAAACGTGCATATACGGGGTGTCATTTACTGCAAAGGACATAATACAGTACATATTGCTTATCCACAGAAAAAATGGAAACAATTATTCAATACATCCTAGTTAAAGCAAAAAGCAGTAATACAATTACAAAAAGCAATTCAGACTAAATTGTTCATTTAACCCTCTAGGTGCTATTGTGCTGAGTCTATTGATCCACCTGGCCTCTCTCTGTAGCAGTGCTTTGTTGCGATCTCCCCCTCTAATATTGTGGGGTTGTTGGTCGATAACTTTGTATTTCAATGTGTTCAATTGGTGTTTATATACTTGGAAGTTCTTAGCTACAGGTTGAGACTGAGTTTCGCCTTCTAATGCTGAGCGTATGGCTGACCTGTGCATAGCCATACGCTCACGGAACTGGCGGTTGGTCTTGCCAACGTAGAATAAGCCACAGGGGCATCTGATGAAATAGATAACATGTGTGCTGGTACATGTAAGTATTTTATCAATTTTAATCTGTTTCCCCGAATGTGGATGTGCAAAACTTGAGCCTGTTTCTAAATAACTGCAAGTCGTGGATCCCGTGCACTGGAAATTTTAACGTTAACATCAACAGCTTGTCTGTGGAGTCGTAATTTCATTCGTTAAGTCCTGAGTGAGTGCCGCCACACCTTGTTTGCTACATAGACCATTGGGTCACAGGAGGGCACCCGGGCATACTGGTGAGAGGGATTGAGTGCCGAGCCACAGTTCTTTATATATATATATATATATATATATATAGTAAAGTGGGTGCCCGGCACTCTGGACTCAGTAAATAGGGTAAATGATAAGCCCTCTGGTGCTGTCAACGTTTCAATTTATTCCAAAATTTTTCTCAAGACATACATGATGTATGTCTTGAGAAAAATTTTGGAATAAATTGAAACGTATTTACTGAGTCCAGAGTGCCGGGCACCCACTTTACTACTCATACGTGAACAACGTCAGCACGGGCACCGGACCAAGCCACTCATCCAACAAAGAGTGCCAGACCACCACATACCTATTGTGACAAGAACACTGGGATAGTGTTTGAGGGCAGGTATATTTGTCCCAGGTTCTTGTCTTACATGTTTTAGAAAATGTTAACTTCTAGGAAAAATGCTTTTTGTTTTGTCTGAACCTTTTCAGTTTGCTGTAAAAGCTGGGTAAAGGCTCTGAGAGAGAGATAAGGCGAGTTCTAGACATTGGGCCCAGTTCGGGTCTTTGGCCTCACAGAGGGCTAATCAGGGTTTCAGCTGTGTAAGAGTGATATAGTGCTTCTAACCTGATTAGTATGGGCAGACTGCCTGGGAAGGCTGCAGGGTCTGTGTGTGAGAGACACGCTTTCTGATGCAAGTAAGCTATACAGTATGTACTGAAGAACTCTGTGTTTTGTTTAGTGACAGTTAGGAACATCTTATGTTTAGTTAGTGCCGGACAGGCAAGGTATTTTTATTTTGGGGTTTGTTTTATTTTCTGTTTCAATAAAACTGGCCGGGGTCAGTTGTACCAGAAACTGGACTTGTGTTGTTCCTCAGCTGCTGCGTCCTGCCATATTCCCCAGGAAAAGGCACCTTGCACCCCTACAGTGTTACAACTTGGTGGAGAATGCGAGCAGGCCGTTCTGCGCATAAGTGAAAGCAGCTGCAAAGCCGCCTGAAAAATCTGTTGACATGGAGGATCTGCTTAAAGCCTTGCTGCAAGCTACAGCGGCTCAGCAGGAGGCCAACCGACAGCAGCTGGTGGCAATGGAGGAAAATTGGAGACTACAGCAGGAGGCCAACAGACAGCAGCAGGTGGCAATGGAGGAAAATAAGAGACAACAGCAGGTGGCAATGGAGGAAAATAAGAGACAACAGCAGGCAGTTGTTGATGAACTTTACAGGCAACAGCGTCAGGATAGAGAGGCCTTAGCAGAAGTGGTGCAGAGACTTGCAGCTCGGGTTGGAGATGTGGCCGTCAGTGCTCCAACCAGCTCTAGTTCTATACGAGCCAGTCACTTCCTGCAGAAAATGACAGAGGCTGATGATGTGGAGGCCTATCTGACCACGTTTGAAAGGACTGCCGAGCGTGAGAACTGGCCGAAAGCACAGTGGGCCAGTCTGCTGGCACCTTTCCTGTCAGGTGAGCCCCAAAAAGCTTACTTTGATTTAAGCCCTGCTGAGGCTCGGGACTATGATAAACTAAAGACTGAGATCCTGACCCGCCTGGGAGTCACGCTGTCAGTACGAGCACAACGGGTGCACCGTTGGCTGTACGCCATGGAGAAGCCTCCGCGCTCCCAGATGCACGACCTTATTCAGCTAACAAAAAAATGGCTACAGCCAGAGACATTAACTGGTCCCCAGATGGTGGAAAGAGTCGTCATGGACCGCTACTTGAGATCTTTGCCCATGGTCCTGCGCAAGTGGGTGAGCCATGGAAACCCGGGTACTGCTGACCAATTAGTGGACATGGTAGAGAGGTATTTGGCAGCAGAGGAACTACTGATGACCACCCAGCAACCCATAGATCCTCGACAGCGCCCTTCAGTAAAGACTGGTAAGACTGTTCCGTGGGAAAACGTTGCTGGGCGGTTAAGAGAACGCAAGGCTGGAGAGACTGTAAACACTGGCCCTGGAAACAGGCCAATGGGGCTAGAACGGTCTATGCTGCCCAAATGGGTTGATAATCGTGTGGTTAAATGTTTTAGGTGTGGTATGCCAGGTCATGTTATTGCCAATTGCCCAGTCACGCAAGAACCCATGCAATGTGATGCTGCCTTTGAATGTCGCAGAATATCTTTCTTTGCTAGGTTAGCCTGTACTGTGGTACCTTCACCTGAGCTGGAAAAACAAATGTGTGATGTGTTCTTAGAAGGTAACCGGGTAGAGGCCTTGCTAGATTCAGGAAGTTTAGTTACCCTCGTGAAAGCTGGGTTAGTGAACCCCTTAAAGGTCCAGCAAATACCTATTGGGGTAACTTGCATACATGGGGATACCCAACATTATGCCACTGCTGAGGTGAATATAGAAACTTGTTGTGGGTCAGCAATGGTTAAAGTGGGACTGGTCCCTACCTTGGTGCATGAGGCCATAATAGGGAGGGATTTTCCTCATTTTTGGAAACTGTGGGAATCACGGTTATCAACAGATGTGAGAAGTAAAAAGCCAGTTGATAATACCAGTGATTTTATGGATGTACGTGGGTCTTCGGAACTTTCTGGCCCTTTGCCTTTTGCTAGTTTGGCTGGGGAAGTGACAGATGGGGAGTCCAGTGAGGACCCTCTTGCCGGGAACAGAGACATAGTAGTTAGAACTGAAAGCGTGCCTGACCTGGAGGTAAAGAAGGATCTGTTTGCGTCTGAACAGTTAAAGGATCCTACCTTAATAAAGGCTAGAGAGAATGTTAAGATTGTTAATGGGGAACCTGTGGTACCAGGTGACAGGGTTACGTATCCCCACATGGCCATCTGTAATGAGCTCTTGTACCACATTGTCAAAAGGGGTGAGGATGTGGTGGAACAGCTGGTAGTTCCCCAGCCTTATCGGAGAACGGTACTAGATTTAGCTCACAGTCACGTTACCGCAGGACATTTAGGGGCAGAAAAAACCACTGAAAGAGTTTTACAAAGGTTCTTTTGGCCAGGGGTTTATAAAGAAGTGTCTGAATATTGTTCTTCCTGTCCTGAGTGCCAGTATCATGCCCCTAGACCCCATTTCAGGAGCCCACTAGTTCCCATGCCTATTATAGAGGTCCCGTTTGACAGAATAGCCATGGATCTCGTGGGGCCCTTGTTAAAGTCTGCTCGGGGCCATCTGTATATCCTGGTAATTATGGACTATGCCACTCGATATCCTGAGGCTGTCCCTTTACGCACTATCACAACCAAGGCGATAGCTAGGGAGCTGGTGCAGGTATTTAGTAGAGTGGGAATACCAAAAGAAATTTTGACTGACCAAGGTACTCCATTTATGTCAAGGATCATGAAAGAATTGTGCAAGTTATTTAAGGTCACTCACCTCAGGACGTCCATCTACCATCCCCAAACTGACGGGTTGGTGGAAAGGTTTAATAAAACATTAAAAAGTATGTTAAAAAAGGTTGTTGAGAGAGATGGGAAAAACTGGGATTGTTTGTTGCCCTACTTGTTAATGGCCATCAGAGAAGTTCCTCAGTCCTCTACGGGGTTTTCTCCATTTGATTTGTTGTATGGTAGACACCCCAGAGGGCTGTTGGATGTTGCCAAAGAGACGTGGGAAGGACAGCCCACTCCTTATAGAAGCGTTATTGAGCATGTAACACAAATGCAGGATAGGATTGCAGCCGTGGTACCTGTTGTCAGAGAGCACATGGAACAGGCCCAAAGTGCTCAACAGAGGGTCTATAACCGGAGTGCCAAGATACGGGAATTTGCTCCTGGAGATAGAGTTCTTGTTTTGGTACCCACTGTGGAAAGCAAATTCCTAGCTAAATGGCAGGGTCCATTTGAGATTAGGGAAAAAGTGAATGAGGTTAATTACAAAGTATACCAGCCGGGAAAGAGAAAACCCGAACAGATCTACCATGTTAACTTAATCAAACCCTGGAAAGATAGGTTGTCTCTGTCAGCGGAGCCTTGCCCTTCGGTGTCTTCACCCCGGTTGCTTCCCGCAGTGAAGGTGTCAGAGACATTATCAGCTGATCAGAACAATCAGGTTAAAGAATTTCTCATCCAAAATAGGGAGGTATTTTCAGAGCTGCCTGGCCGAACGACCATAATAAAACATGACATTGTCACAGAACCAGGGGTCAGGGTTCATTTAAAGCCATATAGGATTCCTGAAGCTCAGCGAGAAGCTATTTCTAAGGAAGTTAAAACCATGTTAGAACTTGGAGTCATAGAGGAGTCTAACAGTGAGTGGTCCAGTCCCATAGTGCTCATCCCGAAGCCCGACGGTAGCATACGCTTCTGTAATGACTTTCGTAAGTTAAATGAGGTGTCCAAGTTTGACGCATACCCCATGCCCCGTGTGGACGAGCTTGTAGAAAGGCTGGGAACAGCCAGGTTTCTCACCACATTGGACCTGACCAAAGGTTACTGGCAAATACCTTTATCTGATAGCGCCAAAGAAAAAACAGCCTTTTCGGTTCCGGAGGGGCTGTACCAGTATAAGATGTTACCCTTTGGGTTGCATGGGGCTCCAGCAACCTTTCAATGGGCGATGGATAAAATTTTGAGGCCCCATAGAAAATATGCAGCTGCCTATTTGGATGATGTGGTAATTCACAGTACAGACTGGGGGTCACATTTGGTTAAAGTACAAGCAGTACTGGACTCAATCAGAGAGGCAGGGTTAACTGCTAACCCAAAGAAGTGCTGCCTCGCAATGGAGGAGGTCAAATACTTGGGCTTCACCATAGGCAGAGGTCTGATTAGGCCCCAATTGAATAAAGTTGATGCTATTCAAAACTGGCCTCGTCCAGTGAATAAAAAACAGGTAAGGGCTTTTTTGGGAATTACTGGGTACTATAGACGGTTTATTCCTAATTTTGCGACCACAGCGGTGCCGTTGTCAGACCTTACCAAAGGGAAGCAGTCAAATGTGGTGAAATGGAACCCTGATGCAGAAAAGGCGTTCCAAGCGTTAAAAGTGGCTTTGTGTTCACAACCGGTGTTGATAACACCAGATTTTTCAAAAGAATTTGTGGTACAGACAGATGCCTCAGAGGTAGGGATAGGTGCTGTGCTGTCCCAAACCAGAGATGGGGACGAACACCCTATCATTTATTTGAGTAGGAAACTCAATGAGCATGAAAAAAGGTATGCCATTCTGGAAAAGGAGGCTTTGGCCATTAAGTGGGCACTAGATACCTTGAGATATTACCTCTTGGGTAGACAATTCAGACTAGTGACAGACCATGCCCCTTTAAAATGGATGTATGTAAATAGAGGCAAGAATGCTCGTGTAACTAGATGGTTTCTAGCGTTGCAGGACTTTAAGTTTACTGTCGAACATAGACCGGGAACACAATTGGCCAACGCAGATGCATTGTCTCGCATCTTCTGTTTGGGGGCTACAAGTGTTCCGGCCCCTAGGTCGAAACAGGGGAGGGGGATATGTGACAAGAACACTGGGATAGTGTTTGAGGGCAGGTATATTTGTCCCAGGTTCTTGTCTTACATGTTTTAGAAAATGTTAACTTCTAGGAAAAATGCTTTTTGTTTTGTCTGAACCTTTTCAGTTTGCTGTAAAAGCTGGGTAAAGGCTCTGAGAGAGAGATAAGGCGAGTTCTAGACATTGGGCCCAGTTCGGGTCTTTGGCCTCACAGAGGGCTAATCAGGGTTTCAGCTGTGTAAGAGTGATATAGTGCTTCTAACCTGATTAGTATGGGCAGACTGCCTGGGAAGGCTGCAGGGTCTGTGTGTGAGAGACACGCTTTCTGATGCAAGTAAGCTATACAGTATGTACTGAAGAACTCTGTGTTTTGTTTAGTGACAGTTAGGAACATCTTATGTTTAGTTAGTGCCGGACAGGCAAGGTATTTTTATTTTGGGGTTTGTTTTATTTTCTGTTTCAATAAAACTGGCCGGGGTCAGTTGTACCAGAAACTGGACTTGTGTTGTACCTCAGCTGCTGCGTCCTGCCATATTCCCCAGGAAAAGGCACCTTGCACCCCTACAGTGTTACACTATATATATATATATATATATATCTCCTATATAATAGCCCTGTGATTCTGTGCCTGGGTTTCTAACGCTGAGCGTGGCTAGGAGCTCTCATTGGGTTAGTGGCAGGTCTATCACACCCAGCCCACAGCTGATTGGGCGAGAGACGCCCTCCCACACAGGTTACATCCAATGGGAGGCTCTGCCCTTTGCCTGCTGTGTTTTCACAGAGCAGGATTAGCAATGGGACTGATGGAGCTGGAGCTGCAGCTCCAGCCCCACACCCCAAAATAGTCCCACTGCATCTGCAGCAATATACCCTCCAACAATTTGCACATAAACATGCAAATTCGAAAAGGGGGCATGGCCACGGGTACAGCGGCATGGTCACGCCCCTTTTTCTATACTTTTAATGGAAGCTTGGAGAGTCAAAAAACGGTACAGACCATAACAAAAAAGGTCCTGTACCTGGCAAAAAGGTGCAGCTGGAGGGTATGCCACTCCATCTGCAGCAAGTCTCTGTGCTGTAGATAGGGGAAAAAACAATCCTTTTACTGCAGCGTCCTATGGGGGTCATTCCAAGTTGATCGCTAGCTGCATTCGTTCGCTGTGCAGCGATCAGGCAAAAACTCGGCACCTCTGCGCATGCGTATACAGCGCAATGCGCACGTGCGGCTTACTATTACAACGAACGATGTAGTTTTACACAGGGTCTAGCGATGATGCTTTTCAGTCGCATAGGCAGCCGCAGAGTGATTGACAGGAAGAGGGTGTTTCTGGGTGTCAACTGAGCGTTTTCAGGGAGTGTTCGGAAAAACGCAGGCATGGCTGGCCGAACGCAGGCCGTGTTCATGACGTCAAATCAGGAACTGAATGGTCTGAAGTGATCATCACAATTGCCGAGTAGGTCTGAAGCTGCTCTGAAACTGCACAAAATTTTTTTGTACCCGCTCTCCAATCCCTTCGTTCCCACTTGTGCTAAGCTAAAATACACTCCCACTGGGCGGCGGCATAGCGTTTGCACGGCTGCTAAAAACTGCTAGCGAGTGATCAACTCTGTCTTGCTGCCAGTCCACCTGCCCCCTCCGGCATCAACAATCCCCACTCCCTAGCCGCGCCGCAGGTGGAGCAAAACCTGCTGCGGCCACCGGCATAGATGTGTATGAAAGCGGCGCAGCGGAAGACTTTCATAGGCATCCCTGCGCCGCACACTGTCTGAGCCCCGGAGCCTGCTCTACGTGTGATGTCACAGAAGTGCCTCCCCACCACAGCCGCACCCAGATCCCCAGAGGCCCTGACTCCGCAACACAGCACCTGGCCTGCCGGCCTGGAAGCCCCGAGATGGTTAATGTAGCGGATAGAGAGGGTGATATCGCGGAGGGTAATGTATGGACGCTGAATCAATGTAAAAGGTGACAGTGCTGTGCACTGCAGTGGGTGTGCAGTCTGGCCCGGTGCTAGAGTGTTCGGCGCCCCCCTGCAAACTATAAATTTGCACCCTCGCATATTTTACAAACACACAGCGCACATAATGACCCCTGTAGTAGAGACACTTACACATGTAATGCCCCCTGTACCAGAGACGCTTACACATGTAATGCCCCTGAACCAGTGACGCTTACACATGTCACGCCCCCCCTGTACCAGTGACACTTTCACAAGTAACACCCCCTGTAGCAGTGACAATTACACACGTAATGCCCCCTGTACCAGTGCCACTTACACACATAACACCCCCTGTACCAGTGACGCTTACACACGTAACGCCCCCCTGTACCAGTGACGCTTACACACGTAACGCCCCCCTGTACCAGTGACGCTTACACACATAACGCCCCCTGTACCAGTGCTGCTTACACACATAACGCCCCCTGTACCAGTGACGCTTACACACGTAACGCCCCCTGTACCAGTGGCGCTTACACACATAACGCCCCCCTGTACCAGTGACGCTTACACACGTAACGCCCCCTGTATCAGTGACGCTTACACACGTAATGCCCCCTCTCCCAGTACCGTTTACACAGATAACGCCCTCTGTACCAGTGCCGCTTAAACACGTAACGCCCCCTGTAGCAGTGCTGCTTACACACGTAACGCCCCCTGTACCAGTAACACTTACACACATTGGGGGTAATTCCAAGTTGATCGCAGCAGGATATTTTTTAGCAGTTGGGCAAAACCATGTGCACTGCAGGGGGGGCAGATATAACATGTGCAGAGAGAGAGAGATTTGGGTGTGGTGAGTTCAATCTGCAATCTAAATTGCAGTGTAAAAATAAAGCAGCCAGTATTTACCCTGCACAGAAACAAAATAACCCACCCAAATCTAACTCTCTCTGCAAATGTTATATCTGCCTCCCCCGCAGTGCACATGGTTTTGCCCAACTGCTAAAAAATTTCCTGCTGCGATCAACTTGGAATTACCCCCTTTGTGCAGCAGTCACACACACACACACACACACACACACACACACACACACACACACACACGTACAAACACACACACATACATACTGTACATACATTACACACATACACAGTCACACATATATACAGTATACACAGAAACTGTATATACACACACACACTCACTCTCTTTCCAGAAACTTATCTAATGAAGGCTGGCTGGCCGAAGCTGTAGCAGCTCATCCTCCTGCTGCAGCATGGTCCCGTGTAGCTCCGCCCCTTACTCCCATCTAGCTCCACCCACTTTGGCTCCCTCTCGGCCACTGAATGTCACACAGGGGAGGGGAGGGGGGAGAGGAGGTTTTGTGCTGCCGGCGCCGAGGGGGAGAAAAGGTTTTGTGCTTCCGGCGCCGCTGTATGTGTGACAGCAGCCCGCAGTAGCAGGGATAGCAGCAGAAGCTCAGCACAGGGATGCAGAGCAGGGAGAACGTCTCTCCTTCCTGGTGCCTCCCTGCACTGCATCCCTTTGCTGAGCGGCTAGCACCGGGCCTGAGTGTAGTGTCACTGACACTGCACAGCACTCTCACCTTTTACATTGATTCAGCCAGTCACACAGTTCTGCCAGCCAGTCACTATTGTTAGCACCAGTGTCCCAACGCGCCGCATTACAGGGAAGTAGACGCACTACATAAACTACAGCTCCCAGCAGCCCTTAGCACCGTAGCATTCCGCCCCTTAGGGCTGCTGGGAGCTGTAGTTTATTGTTTACATCTTCTTTCCTGTAATGCGGCACATTGGGACACCGGCGCTAACAATAGTGACTGCCTGCTGTGCGAGTCTCTGGGAGAGCCACTGCCAAAGGGAGGACAACAGCTTAGCTGCTGACAGGAGGAGAAGCAGGATAAGCATTACCCGCCCCTCCCCCACTCACAGTACCTCCGGGCCCCATCCGCGGCCCCCCCACACACCCCTTCCAGCGCCCGCGATAGCGCCGGACCCCCTCCCCCACCCGCAGCGACCTTGCAGCCGTACCTCCCGCCGCACCACCGCATCCACCCCTCCCCCACCCGGGGCAACCCCGCAACGGCTCCTCCCCCACCCGCAGCGGCTCCGGACCACCACTCGCAGCACCCACGCACCCTCCCCCACATGCGGCACCACCACAACCACTGCTCTCGTGGCACCCAGGGATCCCATCCGCCTCTTCCCCGCACCCCCTACTCAGCACCTACTAGGTGATTCACCAGGCCCTGCCTGCGCTGTTCACTCCGTTGCAAGGGGCTTCCACCCCTTAACCATTGCACGCCCTTTGTCCGTGCAATATTTAACCACTCACACAATTATGATTGGATGTAATACTCCATATAATAAAAATATTGCCCGCCACAAGGGTTTGCAAGGGTTAAGGGGGCGTAGCCCCTTACGACGGTGTGAAGAGCGCCCGTAGGGCGCGATGAATCACCTAGTATATATATATATATATATATATATATATACAGGCATAAAGTCCCGGCACTCCACTTTGAATAAGGTAAGGTTGCTGCGGTGCCTTCCCAGAGGTGAATCTCCTCAATGAATATATTGTAGAATGAGGGCGGCACTCACGCAGGCTGATGCAGGTAAAAAAAGGTCAGTTTTATTGATCCATAAAACTGACCTTTTTTTACCTGCATCAGCCTGCGTGAGTGCCGCCCTCATTCTACAATATATATATATATATATATATATATATATATATATATATGTATATAGCAGCTGATGTCGGATCGGCACTCTCCTGAAAGCGGAATATTGTTGCTCCGGTGCCCTCTGGAGAAATTCATACAAGTGACAGGCTGTATAGCAAACAGCGGCACTCAGAGACTGACGAAGCCAAAGTAAGGTGCTAGTGCTTTTATTCCATGGCTGGTGGTTCCAACGTTTCGGGGCGCGCAAGCCCCTTTTTCAAGGTGAGCCAAATACAAATATATATATATACACTGCTCAAAAAAATAAAGGGAACACTAAAATAACACATCCTAGACCTGAATGAATGAAATATTATTAAATACTTTGTTCTTTACATAGTTGAATGTGCTGACAACAAAATCACACAAAAATTATCAATGGAAATCAAGTTTATTAACCCATGGAGGTCTGGATTTGGAGTCACACTTAAAATTAAAGTGGAAAAACACACTACAGGCTGATCCAACTTTGATGTAATGTCCTTAAAACAAGTCAAAATGAGGCTCAGTAGTGTGTGTGGCCTCCACGTGCCTGTATGACCTCCCTACAACGCCTGGGCATGCTCCTGATGAGGTGGCGTATTGTCTCCTGAGGGATCTTCTCCCAGACCTGGACTAAAGTATCCACCAACTCCTGGACAGTCTGTGGTGTAACGTGGCGTTGGTGGATGGAGCGAGACATGATGTCCCAGATGTGCTCAATTGGATTCAGGTCTGGGGAACGGGTGGGCCAGTCCATAGCATCAATGCCTTCGTCTTGCAAGAACTGCTGACACACTCCAGCCACATGAGGTCATTACATGGGAAATGTACAGTAAGAGACACACACACATATAAGCGGCTCTTCTGTGGCGTAACGTGTATAAGGGTTTCTACTGTGGTGTAACGTGTATATATGAAGGGAGCCAATAATGTCACCTAGGAAATTATTGTGCCACATCGGACATTACAAATGTGTGTCTATTTCCTGGAACTCAGCCAGTGTAATGTCGTGCATCCATTTACCGGCTTCTGTATATCTTATCTGAGTTGTCACAGTATTTATACTAGAAAATATATATTTTCGGACAAAACGGAATGCGTCTTTTAGTATAGGAGGAACACAGTGTCAGAGAAAGTTACCCATTGGCCCCCAAAAGTCTCATGATTAAAGCAACACACATCCTAAATAAACCCCAGTCCTTCAGGATGCATAAGCATCTTATGCTTATTTAAATGATTGCGGCATAGCTATATTCTGTGTGTGTAATTGCGACTATATCAGCATGCCAAATTATGTTACAGTGTTTGGCTGGAATACACTGCAGCATAACATTTTGTATGCAGATACAGTTGCTATTACACACAGAATATATGCATGTTGCATATCAATTTAAACATTTGAATCATTTCAATATGCATTGTGGGTCCTGGTTATACTACTGATAACCTTGGAGATTAATTCTGTCAAATATTGTAATCATCACCACCAGACAATATTGATATAATTGTTTTATGTATGGTAAATATTTTAGATGTGATTACGTCATAGATGTTCAAACAATGTCGATTGATTCATTGTTCTTTTTATAATAAAACATTTTTGTTTTATTTGTAATGGTTATGCACTCCTGACTGATAAGGTGGTTTTAGATATTGTTATTCTGAACTGACTATAGCTCCCTTGAGATCCCCTTTTCTATCTATCTATCTATCTATCTATCTATCTATCTATCTATCTATCTATCTATCTATCTATCTATCTATCTCTATCTATCTATCTATCTCTATCTATCTATCTATCTATCTACACTGCTCAAAAAAATAAAGGGAACACTAAAATAACACATGCTAGATCTGAATGAATGAAATATTCTTATTAATGTTATGAGCCACGGCTGTGGCTCATTCCTGTTTTGCATTTTGGTTATGTATTTTATGTTATACTTCTGTTTATGTTCCCCGTGGGTGTCATGGGGTGTTCGGAGCTCACCCTTAAGGAGAGGGTACTGTTATGAACCACAGGTAGTGGTTCATTCCTGTTTTCCGTATTTTATGTTTATAGTTGTCTTGCAGGCCAGGATTTCTCGTTGCTCTGGTTTAAGAAGACTCTTGTTTGCTGCCGGTGGTGAGTCTGTGTAATTGCAGCTTGTTCCCATGTGTTCAGCCTCACCTGTCTGTTAATTGCACCTCTCAGTTGTGCAGCAGGGCAGCTGCACGACATAATTAATTAGGACTCTCTGTTATATTCTGGCTCAGTGCAATTCACAGACGCTGGTGATAGTTCCAGAGTTCTTGAGTTCTGAGCTAGTCCCTGCCAGTTCCTGAGCTCCTGTCTAGCAGTGTCTGTCTAGCTGGTTCCAGTGTCGGTTCCAGTGTCTGATCCCGTGTCCTGCCGTGAAGCGTCCCTGTCCAGAAGTCCTGTGGCTTTGTCTGTGCCTGGTCGAGTGTCTGGCTTCTTGGTGTCCACCGGTCTGTCGTTTGGGATTCTGCCTGTCCTCCGGTTCTGAGAGTCTGTGTCGGCTGCATTGGGGGTTCCTGTCCATTTGCCAGTATTTGTACCGGTTCCGTGAGTAGCGGCTTTGCCGCGTCCGTCGGCCTAGGCCGCAGTATTCTTTGGTTATATTTTGTTACTGGTGTTTTGCAGAGGGTTCTGCTTATGCTGTCACCGCCGGTACACAACAGTATTGTGTCGGCGTGTGGACAGCATTTCCTTTGTTGTTCTTTTCCTTTGGCGGCGTGCCGCACATATATTTAGTTTTAGGGTTGTTAGTAGCCCCTAGCCTTCTGTTTGCTTTAGTTAGAAGTCCCCTTGTTATTATCCTGTCTCGGTTCACGCCTTGTCTCACTCTAAGATTTGGGGGCATCAGAGTTGGGCAGACCTAATCCGCCCTTCAAACGTGGCTGCCGTGGGCCCAAGAAACCATAGTCACTCAGGCGTGAACTGACCACACGGGTGAAACAATGGAGGTAGGGTGCTAGGGGCTATTTCCACACCACACCTTATTTCAGCGTCACGTTCTGGTGCTCTGGACTCACTACGCAACATCTCCCTTGTTCTGAGCACCAGGAACCTAACATTATCACCAGCCATACAACAAAAAAGAAACAAAGCTAAATAGTAGTATTTTCTTTTTTGGTCCAGTGTCTTGTCTAGAATTCAGTGTTTAGAATCCAGTCCGGTGTTTAGAATCCAGTCCTGTCTAGAATTCAGTGTGCAGAATCCAGTCCAGTGTTTAGAATCAAGTCCTGTCTAGAATTCAGTGTGTAGAATCCAGTCCGGTGTTTAGAATCCAGTCCTGTCTAGAATTCAGTGTGCAGAATCCAGTCCGGTGTGCAGAATCCAGTCCGGTGTGCAGAATTCAGTCTTGTCTTATCTAGTTTAAAAAAAAATATCCAGTCTTGTCTTGTCTAGTCTAGTTTAGTCTTGTCTTGTCTTGTTTAAAATCCTCCTATGCCAACTATGCAAGCCCTGCAGGCATCTCTCAGCCCTGAACTCTGCTTTCAGTGCTTTGAAACCTGAGCGACTGGAAGTTTTGCAGCAATCCTTAAAGCAACTGCAAAACCTTCTGACTAAAATTTTGCTTATCTTGCCAGAAGTCATTGAGAGTTCATCTACCTCTAAAGAGACTCTTGCTCACAATATGGTGACAAGAGAATCCTCAGGTTCAGTTGTAGAGAAAAAGTTTAAAAGTTTTCTGCGGCCCAGGCTCTCAGAAGAGGAGCGTCTGCGTCGCAGAAACTTAGATTTATGCCTATATTGTGGGGGTTTAGGCCACTATCTGCAGACCTGTGAGTTGCGCAAGCCAAAGTGTGGTGACAAGTCCTGCCCTCTGGCCAAGTTGAGTCAGGATACAAGACCTACTCCTGTCTCTACTGTGGCAGAGGTACTTGTCACACAACCCACACTAAAAAGCACTCTGTCCTATAATTGGGGTCCTTGGGCTAGGGAGCCCCATTCTAGATTCAGGAACCAAAGGAGAATGTTTCTCTCCTCTCTTGATTTTCCTGTTGAAGCAGAGTTGCAAACCCCTGGAGTGGTGCCCGATGCCCGGGGTCCTGGAGTGGTGCCCGATGCCCGGAGTCCTGGAGCAGTACCCGATGCCCAGAGTCCTGGAGCGGTACCCGATGCCCAGAGTCCTGGAGCGGTACATGATGCCCAGAGTCCTGGAGCGGTACCCGATGCCCAGAGTCCTGGAGTGGTACCCGATGCCCAGAGTCCTGGAGCGGTACCCGATGCCCTGGGTCATAGAGGGACATCGAAAATTATAGCTCAGGTGTCAATACCAAAAGGGGTCTCAGAAGCTGTTACCCCAGGTAGAGACTTGAAAAGCGCAACTCCAGAGAAGGTGTCTAAAACCATAGTTCTAGAAGGGAACTTGAGAAGCAAAACCCCAGAAGGGATCTTTGAAGTAATATCCCCAAGTGGGGTCTCGAGAGACACAGCCCCAAAGAAGGGTCTAGAAGTCGCTTCCCCAGGAAAGGACTCAAGAGGCATAGCGTTAGTGGAGGTTCTGAAGGGTTTTAGCTTCAGCAAAAGTCCCGGAAGTCATTGTCCCGGGAGAAGTTTCGATAATTATCGACTCGGAGAGGGAGGCTGATGGCTCGGTCCCAGAGAGGGAGGCTGACGGCCCGGTCCCAGTATAAGAATCCGAGATGCTGCCCCCAGCGGGGTTCCCGAAGGCCTCTGCCCCAGCGGGGTTACCGAAGACCACTGCCCCAGGTGGGGTTCAGAAAGTCACTGCCCCAGGTGGGGTTCAGAAAGTCACTGCCCCGGGTGAGGTTCAGAAAGTCACTGCCCCGGGTGAGGTTCAGAAAGTCACTGCCCCGGGTGGGGTTCAGAAAGTCACTGCCCGGGGTGGGGTTCAGAAAGTCACTACCCCAGGTGGGGTTCCGAGGGCCACTGCCCCAGGTGGGGTTCCGAGGGCCACTGCCCCAGGTGGGGTTCAGAAAGTCACTGCCCCAGGTGGGGTTCAGAAAGTCTCTGCCTCGAGTAATGTCAATAGTGACCAGGTCCTAGCAAAGCACTCTAGTCAGTCAGATGGGAAGGAAGCAGATCCTGACTCTGTTGATATCTCAACATCTATAATCTTTGATGGGGACTTAGTCCAATTTCTGGCGCTTTACAAACACATCATTATGTGATATCATTTACATCATTATGTTGTCTAGACCATTTCTGGGCATCACTTCAGAGAACCTTGTGATCTATCTGATATATTCCTTTAGAGGGGAGCCTTTTGAGTGGGCATCCAATTTAATGAAAACTGAAGATCCCATTCTTCAGGATCCCCCAGCATTCAGTGATATATTCAAAAAGGGAAGTAAAGCTGAACCATGTAATTATAGACCAGTTAGTCTTACATCTATAGTGGGGAAAGTATTGGAAGGTATTCTAAGAGATAGTATTCAGAAGTTCCTTGAAACCAATAAGGTCATTAAAAGGAATCAACATGGGTTTATGAAGGACAGATCCTGTCAAACCAACTTACTTGGCTTTTATGAAACAGTAAGCGCAAACCTAGATCAGGGTAAAGACGTGGATGTAATCTTTTTAGACTTTGCCAAAGCGTTCGATACTGTACCACACATGAGACTTATATACAAGCTACAAGAATCGGGGCTAGGAAGCACAATATGCACTTGGGTCAAAAACTGGTTAGATAATAGGAAGCAGCGCATTGTGGTTAATGGATCTTTTTCAACTTGGACTGAAGTGCTAAGTGGTGTGCCGCAAGGCTCAGTATTAGGACCGCTATTGTTCAATATTTTCATTAACGACCTAACAGAAGGTCTAGAGAGCATGGTGTCAATTTTTGCAGATGATACCAAATTGTGTAAGGCTATAAATACAGAGGAGGATGCCGAGTCTCTTCAGAACGACTTAGTTAAATTAGAAGCATGGGCAGCCAAATGGAGAATGCGCTTCAACACAGACAAGTGTAAGGTAATGCACTGTGGTAACAAGAACAAAAATTACACCTACCTACTAAATGGGGTAAAATTAGGGGATTCTGTACTGGAAAAGGACTTAGGTGTCCTCATAGATAGCAAGCTAAGCAGTAGTACCCAAAGTAGGACTGCAGCAAAGAAGGCTAATAAGATATTAGCATGCATAAAACGGGGTATTGATGCTAGGGACGAGAGTATTATACTCCCGTTATATAAATCACTAGTGAGGCCACACCTTGAATACTGTGTACAGTTCTGGGCACCGTACTACAAAAAGAATATCCTGGAGCTTGAAAAGGTACAGAGGAGGGCGACCAAACTAATTAAGGGCATGGAGACGATGGAATACAAGGAAAGGCTTGAAAGACTAGGCATGTTTACATTGGAAAAGCGGAGACTAAGAGGGGATATGATCAACATCTACAAATATATAAGGGGACAATACACAGAGCTTGCGCGGGACCTGTTTTTGGTTAGATCAACACAGAGGACTCGTGGACACTCGCTCAGGTTAGAGGAAAGGAGATTCCGCACAATACGGCGTAAAGGCTTTTTCACGGTAAGGACAATACGTGTTTGGAATTCCCTGCCCGAGGGAGTTGTAATGGCGGAATCTGTCAACACCTTTAAGAATGGGTTAGATAAATTCCTATTGGATAAGGATATCCTGGGGTATGGTGCATAGTCATGCATTATAGTTACTATAAATAGGGATAAAATGCAATGGCTGACAGCAGCATCAGTCAGAAATTTTAGTCAAATCATCATGCATAGGACACCACAAATAGGTTGAACTCGATGGACAATTGTCTTTTTTCAACCTCAGATACTATGTTACTATGTTAGTTATTAAGAGGTATGGTTCCAAAGAAATTGGTTCAGGTTCCTCTAGGTCACCCGTCTTATCTGCTGAGAGTTCACCGTATACTGTAAACTCGGCACAAGAGTCTCAGCCCGTTGTTTTGACTGCAGGATGTGCTTTTCTGTCTTCTTCTAATAGTAGTACTTTGCCTGAAAGTTCAGCTCCCAAGGTTAAGAAACCAATCTATGATTTGAACCCAGCCTTGCTGGGAGGTACCATCAGTTCAGACAATGTTTGGGGAATTACCTTGGTCAGACCTCAAGAACTTTGTAAAAATAATAAGAAGAAGAAAAAGAAATAATTATTGACTCTTGCCTTGATATATTAAAAAAAAAGTTTTTTTTTCCTTGTCTTGTGTCCAGTGGCCACCGTCAAGAGGGGGGCACTGTTACAAGCTGTTGCCACAGCTTGTTTCTGTTTCTTGTCTTTGTCTGTTTGTTCCAGTGTCAGGTTTATTAATGTATTCCTTATTTTGGAAAACCTGAATTTTGGGGTCCTTTGACCCCTCCTCAAGTGGGGGGGGGGGGGGTACTGTTATGAGCCACGGCTGTGGCTCATTCCTGTTTTGCATTTTGGTTATGTATTTTATGTTATACTTCTGTTTATGTTCCCCGTGGGTGTCATGGGGGTGTTCGGAGCTCACCCTTAAGGAGAGGGTACTGTTATGAACCACAGGTAGTGGTTCATTCCTGTTTTCCGTATTTTATGTTTATAGTTGTCTTGCAGGCCAGGATTTCTCGTTGCTCTGGTTTAAGAAGACTCTTGTTTGCTGCCGGTGGTGAGTCTGTGTAATTGCAGCTTGTTCCCATGTGTTCAGCCTCACCTGTCTGTTAATTGCACCTCTCAGTTGTGCAGCAGGGCAGCTGCACGACATAATTAATTAGGACTCTCTGTTATATTCTGGCTCAGTGCAATTCACAGACGCTGGTGATAGTTCCAGAGTTCTTGAGTTCTGAGCTAGTCCCTGCCAGTTCCTGAGCTCCTGTCTAGCAGTGTCTGTCTAGCTGGTTCCAGTGTCGGTTCCAGTGTCGGTTCCGGTGTCTGATCCCGTGTCCTGCCGTGAAGCGTCCCTGTCCAGAAGTCCTGTGGCTTTGTCTGTGCCTAGTCGAGTGTCTGGCTTCTTGGTGTCCACCGGTCTGTCGTTTGGGATTCTGCCTGTCCTCCGGTTCTGAGAGTCTGTGTCGGCTGCATTGGGGGTTCCTGTCCGTTTGCCAGTATTTGTACCGGTTCCGTGAGTAGCGGCTTTGCCGCGTCCGTCGGCCTAGGCCGCAGTATTCTTTGGTTATATTTTGTTACTGGTGTTTTGCAGAGGGTTCTGCTTATGCTGTCACCGCCAGTACACAACAGTATTGTGTCGGCGTGTGGACAGTATTTCCTTTGTTGTTCTTTTCCTTTGGCGGCGTGCCGCACATATATTTAGTTTTAGGGTTGTTAGTAGCCCCTAGCCTTCTGTTTGCTTTAGTTAGAGGTCCCCTTGTTATTATCCTGTCTCGGTTCATGCCTTGTCTCACTCTAAGACCTGGGGGCATCGGAGTTGGGCAGACCTAATCCGCCCTTCAAACACGGCTGCCGTAGGCCCAAGAAACCATAGTCACTCAGGCGTGAACTGACCACACGGGTGAAACAATGGAGGTAGGGTGCTAGGGGCTATTTCCACACCACACCTTATTTCAGCGTCACATTCTGGTGCTCTGGACTCACTACGCAACATCTCCCTTGTTCTGAGCACCAGGAACCTAACAATTAAATACTTTGTTCTTTACAGAGTTGAATGTGCTGACAACAAAATCACACAAAAATTATCAATGGAAATCAAATTAACCCATGGAGGTCTGGATTTGGAGTCACACGCAAAATTAAAGTGGAAAAACACACTACAGGCTGATCCAACTTTGATGTAATGTCCTTAAAACAAGTCAAAATGAGGCTCAGTAGTGTGTGTGGCCTCCACGTGCCTGTATGACCTCCCTACAAAGCCTGGGCATGCTCCTGATGAAGCGAGACATGATGTCCCAGATGTGCTCATTTGGATTCAGGTCTGGGGAACGGGTGGGCCAGTCCATAGCATCAATGCCTTCGTCTTGCAGGAACTGTTGACACACTCCAGCCACATGAGGTCTAGCATTGTCTTGCATTAGGAGGAACCCAGGGTCAACCGCACCAGCATATGGTCTCACAAGGGGTCTGAGGATCTCATCTCGGTACCTAATGGCAGTCAGGCTACCTCTGGCGAGCACATGGAGGGCTGTGCGGCCCCCCAAAGAAATGCACAGCCCCACACCATTACTGACCCACTGCCAAACCGGTCATGCTGGAGGATGTTGCAGGAAGCAGAACGTTCTCCTTGGCTTCTCCAGACTCTGTCATTTCTGTCACATGTGCTCAGTGAGAACCTGCTTTCATCTGTGAAGAGCACAGGGGGCCAGTGGCGAATTTGCCAATCTTGGTGTTCTCAGGCAAATGCCAAACGTCCTGCACGGTGTTGGGCTGTAAGCACAACCCCCACCTGTGGACGTCGGGCCCTCATACCACCCTCATGGAGTCTGTTTCTGATCGTTTGAGTAGACACATGCACATTTGTGGCTTGCTGGAGGTCATTTTGCAGGGCTCTGGCAGTGCTCCTCCTGTTCCTCCTTGCACAAAGGCGGAGGTAGCGGTTCTGCTGCTGGGTTGTTGCCCTTCTACGGCCTCCTCCACGACTCCTGATGTACTGGCCTGTCTCCTGGTAGCGCCTCCATGCTCTGGATACTACGCTGACACAGCAAACCTTCTTGCCACAGTTCGCATTCATGTGCCATCCTGGATGAGCTGCACTACCTGAGCCACTTGTGTGGGTTGTAGACTCCGTCTCATGCTACCACTAGAGTGAAAGCACCGCCAGCTTTTAAAAGTGACCAAAACATCAGCCAGAAAGCATAGGAGCTGAGAAGTGGTCTGTGGTCACCACCTGCAGAACAACTCCTTTATTGGGGGTTTCTTGCTAATTGCCTATAATTCCTACCTGTTGTCTATTCCATTTGCACAACAGCATGTGAAATTGATTGTCAATCAGTGTTGCTTCCTAAGTGGACAGTTTGATTTCACAGAAGTGTGATTGACTTGGAGTTACATTGTGTCAAGTGTTCCCTTTATTTTTTTGAGCAGTGTGTGTGTGTGTGTGTGTGTGTGTGTGTGTATATATATATATATATATATATATATATATATTGTGACAAGAACACTGGAATAGTGTTTGAGGGTAGGTACGTTTGTCCCAGGTTCTTGTCTCACAGGTTTTAGGAAAAGGAAAACGTCCAGGAATATGTTTTGTTTTGTTAGAACCTTTTCAGTCCGTTGGAAAAGCTGGATAAGGGCCCTGAGAGAGAGAGGGCAAGTTCCAGATATTGGGCCCAGTTCAGGTCTTTGGCCTCACAGAGGGCTAATCAGGACTTTCAGCTGTGTAAGAACCTTATAGGGCTGCTAGCCTGATCAGTGTGTGCAGACTGCCTGGGGAGAAACTGCAGAATCTCTGTGGGAGAAACATGCTTCCTTATACAAGTGAGCCATACAGTATTTACTGGAAAGCTATTTGTTTTTGTTTAGAGACAGTCAGGAATGTCTTGTGTATAGTTAGTGCCGGACAGGCAAGGTATTTTCTTTTGATGTTTATTTTATTTTCTGCTTACTAAAACTGGTTGCGGCCAGTTGCACCATAAAACTGGACTTGTATGATTTCTCAGCTGCTGCTTGCTGCCATCTACTCCAGGAAACTGCATCCGGTTCCCCTGCAGTGTTACAACTTGGTGGAGAATGCGAGCATTCCGTTCTGCGCATAAGTGAAAGCAGCAGCTTTATGAGGCCTGCAGAAAACTGTGGTTTATGCAGATACAGCCCAGTGTGAAGTTGCTGAGACTCACTCCTGAGGATTCGATATATGTCCTGGGTGAAAGCAGCTACAAAGCCGCCCGAAAAATCTGTTGACATGGAGGAACTGCTTAAAGCCTTGCTGCAAGCTACAGCAGTTCAGAAGGAGGCCAACAGACAGCAGCAGTTGGCTCTTGACGAACTTTACAGGCAACAGCGTCAGGATAGAGAGGCCTTAGCAGACGTGGTGCAGAGCCTTGCAGCCCGGATTGGTGATGTCGCCGCCAGTGCTCCGACCAGCTCTAGTTCTATATGGACCAGTCACTTCCTGCAGAAAATGACAGAGGCTGATGATGTGGAGGCCTATCTGACCACGTTTGAAAGGACTGTCGAGCGTGAGAACTGGCCGAAAGCACAGTTGGCCAGTCTGCTAGCACCTTTTCTTTCAGGTGAGCCCCAAAAAGCGTACTTTGATTTAAGCCCTGCTGAGGCTCGGGACTATGACAAACTAAAAACTGAGATCCTGGGGGGCATGGCTAGCTGTGCACTGGGACGGACGTGTAGCCTCACAGCTCCTACATTAATCTGTGCTTTTATCCTGTCCGAGCCACCCCACACGAGTTTGGGAGCCATCTCCCTACCTCCCATACCCTGCAGCAGCTGCCTGGTGCTTGCTGCGGAGCCAGCGGACACTCTAGGTGCCCGTGCGGGTTGCAGCCTGTGCTGGGTTAGAAGCCGGGGCCTCGATTATCACAAGGGCCGGACCGGAAGCTGTCACGGAGGATCCCAAATGCGCTGGACGCCGCTGACTCCGACCGCACAGTGCCCTGCTTGAAGTGCTCAGGGAGCTGCCAAACCCGCCACCACAGTACGGAGTAGTGGAGGCCTGGAGGTAGTGCACACTCGTCCCGATGAACGGCGCCCACACCGCCTGCCGGAAATCGGAGCCGCAGCACCTGCACTGCATGGACTCCTGGTCTGGGAGCAAGATGACCACGGCAATCACCTGCTGAGGGAGCCCGCTGGCGGACGGAGAGAAGGGGCTTTCAGAGAGGCCCTGAGCCGAATGCCTGGTGGGGTAAGCAGTATATGCATTGCTCCTTTGGAAACTACAGTCTGGCTATGGCGGCCATTTTAACTGCTCCAACAGTTTTATATCAAATCAGGAATCTGCAGCTACGATAGCCTGAACACTGCAGAGGGGACTGTTTAGGGCCAGGTCCCTGGCTCTACCCTAGTTGCCCTGGGATTTCCAAAGTTATAACTAGGCACTCTCCACATATGGTTGCCGCTCTGCGGGCACGCTGCCTGACTGAGAAGGACACGTCCCTGTGCCCAGGGGTCCAGCATCTTTCCTGTGGACCTGACTGCTGGCTAAGATCCCCAGACTCGCCTTTCATCCTTTTTTGTATTCCCCCGAACTGGGACACATAGATCCCCACGGTTCAGGCATATTGTTATACCGCAGGAAGATACCCCACATCCCGGCCTCACAAGTGATGGACTGATGGTGCTCCAGTGTGGCCCCCACACCTAGCTTTTTTCATTCTCTCCGTGGATCCGTATGTATTGAGTGTTTCCAAGCTACCTAGCACCGGCTTTTAATATGTCTAACAAGAACAGGAAAGCGTCGGCTGCGAGTACTCCTTCTATATTTACACCCAAAACTAAAGCACCGTCGCAGAATACATATCGTGTGGGGTCATCTCCCCTCGATTCCCCGGTGGAGCTGGACATAGACCCGTCCATACATTCTGTCCTCACTACTCTGGTAGACGGAATAAAGCTGATATTCCAACAGGAGCACTTCTCTTAGTACAAGAACAGACGCTCTAGAGTCCAAAACGGACGAAATATGCCAATACCAAAGCTATGTGGAGCAAGAGCTCTCCCTCCTCAGATCTGAAATTGCCGACCTTAAGGAGTGACAATGCTAAATTCCTTTGTCGTATAAACAACCCTTTATGAAGCTAAGAACACTGTACGCTGTTTACTGAAGAAGTACCGTAATGGTACGCTAGTTGCGTAACGATCGCTCAGCCGTAGGCGAGACGCTCAAGCGTCACGTTCGCTCACGGCCCAGGGATCACAGGACACGTTATTGGCTATGACTAGAGTAATGATTCGCTATGGCGTAGCTTACGCTCGAGACCACGAGGAGGTCACCAGCGATGCAGACGCTCACAACACTATACCTTTATGATAAAACCTTATACCAATGAAATACACTGAATACCTTAATGTGAGTACAGGGTGTAAGTGCAACCTTGTGTAACCTGACTACCTACAAAGCTGCTTGAGCGTCACCGACGCTCAAGTGAACACTTAACACTGTAGAAAATACACAGATACTGGTTTAGGTTCCAAGGCCTATTAACTGTATTATATCTAATATACTTGTAAAAGGGGATAACAGTACAATTGATACACTACAATATAACAGAGACTTCCTAACCACAGAACTAAACTATAAATACAAAAAGACAATACTACTCTGACCTAAATGCAATACAATACAATGCTATAATACTATGAGAGATATAAGAGAAAAGAGGAGAGAGAGAGATAGAGAGAGAGAGAGAGAGAAATTGGCTCACAGAAAGACAATGATTACGGAGAGAAACTTACGCACAAAGGGTATGATCGCCTGCGCCTCGATATCCAGCTCCCGGCTATCAGCAGATAACCGTTGATGAGAGAGTGAGAGCTGGATGTGGTCGGCCTGCCTATTTATGCCCCACACACAATGCAATCTCCTGGTCCTACAATCCCATTGTCCATTGGCCGAAGGAATTCGGCCCTGCATCATAACAAAAGGTCATAGGGTGATTCATACAGGTGGGCTGTGACGATTTCCAACAGCTCAGGTGGGTGGGAAACTGGGTTTCCCGCCGCATACCTGAGTATGTGTAATTAATAGAAATGGACATAAACTTCTTATGTCCATAACTATTCGCACGAGCGATTAATACGCTCCAAACCAACACCGGAATATTGCTAATTAAATACTCTTCCGATGGGTACCAAACACTGCTGTAGGATTCCTGTTAGACCCTTTGTACGATATAAAGAGGGATTCCTCAGCTCTGGGACATTGTATTTTAACCAAACTTTCAGAATCTATCAAAGGGACCATGATTTATAAACTACATTAATTGTGAACATTTGTAACGAATGAGTCGCACGCTACGACTACATAAACTCTACCGTAAATACGCATACCGCGCCTGCGAGTGCACGTTATTGCGGGTATGCGAATCCACGGGAGAGCGCATGCACGCGCAGCGCGGACCAGTGTGCGGTGCAAATATGGCAACGTGCATTGAGACATTTTTCTGACTTTGACAGTCCACCCTTTGGCAGTCAATAATAACTGCCATAAAACATTTAAGGAGAAAAATGTAAGTCAGGGGTTAATTGATTTCCATGGTTGGGTAGGGGAGGAGAGAGGAGAAGGTGTGAAGAGGGTATGACCTAGTGAGATAGCAGAAGCATGTGTGTATGAATCCATGTTTGGGGGGTCATGTATCATCGTGCCGTACGTGTTGTAAATCAAGCTTCGAGGTATTGCGAAGTATACATTTGAATTCCTTCTTATCCTGTGGTACAGGTCTGTGGATGGGCTGTCAAACTCTACCGAGCTCATTTCGGCTGTGGTTGTAACAAAATGGGGATGCACATTTTAGTTGATGATACATGAATGGGGGAGGTATGTGGTTGCTGATATCTGTGCCTGTATTCCCTATCGTCTATGTGTGTCGTTACCTGAGGGTTGTAGAGATGAAGATAAAGAACACTTACGAAAAATGCAATGATATTCTATGTCAGGGAAATGTACATCTGTCGTCGAAGTTGTTTTCGGTATCTGTTGAGAGTCGTCTTCTTTGCGCTGTATTGCTCCTTAGGCATGAGCAAATAGCTTTGTCTGAGCCATCAGATTTACAAAAATGTTGGGCTAGCGTGAGTTTAAAGATACTAGGGAAACTGGGGATCCATGGCAAAGTTCATCAAGTGTCCATATTTAAAGTTGTCAAATCTTCTTCTTCTGTGCTTGTCTGTTGTCTGTATACATCTCGTCTCGTCAGCTTCCTCGTCCAAGGGGGTCTTTGTATCTTGGAGAAAAGCAGAAAAACAGGTGAAAGAAACGGACCGTATAATCGCATTTTCATCACATTCTGGTTTCTATCATTGGGTCATAAATCAAATCCAGGTTAATTACAGTTTCCTCACTCCTCAAGCTCATCACTTTTGTACTTTGTTTGCACCTCATTAAAGCCTGCCCGCATCTAAATATCAATCCAATCGATATAACGACACCCAAGATACATAGTAGAAACTTTCCAACATCCATTATGACTCCTTGAGCCCAATCTCCTAAACTGGAGAACCAATTTCGCGGGTTCAACCATGACACCCAACTAGTCAGCTCATTACCTACAGCAGCAAGGGTGAGATTGTGTTTTCGACGAAATTCCCACTTTAGTTGGAGAATATCGTCCATCTTTTGGTCTATGACCTCTACCGGATCCTCGGTGCTATTTGTGATATACGTGCAACACTTTATGCCGTACTGTGTTGCCAATGTAACACAATATCCGCCTGTTACTGCTGTAAGATAATTAAGAACCATCCTATGCTGAACTAGTTCTGTTTTGTAAGCTTGAAGTTCTCTTCCAGTGTATCTAAACGTGTCATCATACATTTCAGTGATATTATCTAACAAATTGGCGAGTGCGGAAATGTATCTATAATTCATCACACCTCGAGCGGTACGAGTGAAATCTAACGCTACCAGAACCTGAATCCCGGTGGATTCATGGATAAGATCAGAGGCCGGATGCTCTAACCTTTCTGACAGTTGTCTTTTAACTCGGTGCTCGTAATGAGTGTGAGTATAAGGAGCTTGGGCACCACGGTGTATGTCCTTCATTTTGTCATGTGTAACAGTCATCACTTCAGGCAATACTTTTCCAATATAACACAATCCTTCAGAGTTTGGGGCTAGCCATTTGTACGCCTTTCTCCCGCATATGAAATATGCATCATCGGGGAGAACATAAGGGACGGAGAAGGACATGACCATGTTACAAACCTTCCAGGTGAAATCTCCTGACCCTAATTCTTCCAACTGCTTAATGCACGTATCGGTTTGTACGATATGTGCACAGTATCCTGGTGATACCTCTCCAAC